>NC_139354.1:38583769-39013769 GCF_055883805.1 Amblyomma maculatum | reverse complement strand
GAAAGGTTATAGTGGTTAATAAATAGCAAAGTCACTTTACTCACGATAAAAATATATTTGACTTGGAGATCAAAGAAAGGGCGAGTTGTCCGGTGCCTTACTCTTGAAGTAGCTGACATTCATCTGCAGTTTACGCAGATTAAAGGCCAATGCCTCTTTTCATTTCCGCAAACAATGTGTACCATCGTGAGATGAGACCTAGTTGAGTTTACTTGTAAAACGAGTGTGGTGGTAAAGCCGACTCGTGACGCTGACGTGCGCTCTCTGAACAAAGGCTGAAATTTTTGGAGCCGACGGGACGCGTGTTTCAGACCCCCTGTCATGACCCTTCTTGCTGAAAACATTTAAGGGATAACAAAGGCGGTATCAGCGTAGCACTTGGCACAAAAAGGAGCGAAACCAGCAGTGCTAAGAAGCAAGCAGAGTTGAGAAAACTTCAAGTTGGAAACGAGAGGCAAAGGCTGCTACTGGCTTTGACAGTCAATGCGGTTAGTGCACTCAGAAGACAAGAGAGCACGAAAGAATAAAGAAAAGCACGAGGATGTACGTTTATACCCAGGAGAAAATTACCCGCATAATAAAACATAGCGGCTCCCCAAGACGATATTTCTGTCCTATTTTGTTGCAGAAAACGAATGCATCCCAGGACGCCGGATACATCGAAACATGCACTATCTCTCTCAATATTACCTTCAAGATTAGTACGTTGTAAGAGATCAGTTCCTAAAGCTGTGCAAAAAGTGGCGCACTGAATGTCTGGGCGCCCCTTGGGATCCGCATACTGGCGTTTGTATGTGCCATAGTGCGGCAATTCCTGTTGCTTCCTTCCAGGTGCATTGCAGCTCGTATTGAGCGGTATAGTATACTTCCTGCACGGGCGTTTGAAGCAGGCACAGTTAAGACATGGTCTGCAAGCAGCTTTTGACAATTGGTCATCGTTAAATTATCATAGCGGGGTACAGCTCTATAAGGATCAATTTTTCAAATGCAGGGTCGATGTTGCCTTGTTAGCTGTTCAGTTATGTAATGCTTCCAATCATTGCCACCCCTCCCCCATCCTCCTCCGTCAGCTCTTTGCCTATTTTGGTCTGCGTTATCCTAAGCAGTTGATGATGCTAGAGTCATCGAAAGTCATTTTTTATTGTAACTGCCGTACTATAAGCACACCCCTCATGTGATACCCCTTAAACGGGACCTTTCGGGATAACATAAATAAATAAATAAATACCCTTTTATGCCTAGGACGTTGAAATAATCCTCAAAAAAACATGGCCAGCATTACCACGTGAGTTACCACGATTTCCTCGCCGACTATTGATGCATGTTTGTATGTTTGGGCGCACCAAACAATATTGTCTCTCTAGTTGCTTTGACTTCCCAGTTTTAGAAGTCTATATACGGGGCGCTTCCATACCGCGATGTAACCCAATTTCCCACGTTTCCGCATTACAAAAAAAAGGCTTTTGAGACCTCAGGTGGAACAAGATTCCTGCTCAAAAAAAACTATTTTTCCTTTCCTTTTTTTTTTATTTGTGCTGGAGTAGGGGGGGGGGGGGGTGACGATGCTTTTGACCACTGCAAATTGACGAACGGAACGTAGTCATATTGCACACGGAGCCAGCAGCAGCTGCTCTAAGCCTCATCTATGTATTACAAGGCTTCGAGTTTGTGGTTTATTACTCTAACCCTCCACATAGCCTTTTAACTTCATTTCAGCCGCTGCCAAGCAAGACCTCAGATCAGCATGTGTTCAAACAATTCTCATTAAAAGCCTGAGATAAGGGGTACAGCTTGTCAGAATTCCATTAAGCTCTGCTGTTCACTGTTCTGAATGTTATGTGAATACAGGTGGCAGCTGTGAGGCTACGTTTCCTGCCGTCTGGATGAGCACAAAGTTGCAGCAGATCCAGGACGTCTAGGGCAATATGTCGTTTAAGGCAACAAGCTTAATTGAATCAATGGCTTAGTATAAAAAGAATACTGGCAAAAGAAAAACTAAATTATAACATCGCAGATGTGTCCCTTGTGTAGCTTAGCTTTTATATCTTATTTATAGTTATATCAAGTCTGGCAAATGCCACTACAAGTTCTCAAACCGGGGCGTGATGTCAGAATTCTACGTAAGGTATTTAAAAGCGTCGATATAAGTATACTGCTGCTTCACCGTTTCAGTTCGCAGTTCTGACATCAGCAAACTTATTGTGAGGGAATGAGAGCAAATAAAAAACATCATCTCCTTTCTTTGCATATTGTTGTTTTTGCCTACCATAAAAGACCTAAAGTCAACGTCGACGTCACGAGCATCGCTGGGCGGTTGTTAGTGAAGCCAAAACAGCATGTCAGAAGAAGTCAGTCATAAATTATTCGCCGCACGTCGGCGAACTTCCCGTGCCAGTTTTTGTTTAATAATGTATTGCATATCATTTAAGTTCTAAAACGCAGAATAAAACGTTGTTGTATGTACAAACTTAACAATTCTTCCTCTATAATTAGTACGAAAACCCCGGTATCCTGGAGCAGCTTTTCAAAACAAGGCGATTTATATATGCCCGATTCTTGACACAAGGAATAAAGTGAGATTTTTATTCCCCGAGCACTGAAAAGTATGAAGACTAAAAAAAAAAGACAAAAGACCCTTGATGCGTCGGCAGAGGCTTGCCCATCGGTCTTTCAAGGAAGACAATGGAAAAGCATTCTGAAAAGCGCATAGCGCGCGCGATGACTCAGCTTCTCAGGGCGATGCTGTTCTACCGGCGATGTGCGAGAAGTTAAGGTCCTAGTTATTTACAAGAGTGCTGTCGCGTTGCTAGTTTTATAAATGTGAAATGGAAAAAGCTTCGGCATCTCCTGTTGTTTCATTCGTGTACTCTGAACAACCAATCACTGTCGCTTGAACGGTCTGTTGTCTAGGCAGAGGTAATTGCGAACTAGATGTGATGCTCGAAGCGAAGTCTGCCTGGATACTTTTGCAGCACGATTAAAGACGGATGGCGGGTGTGAAACGAAATCATGTGGATGCACAGAAAAGCTAAAATAAATGAACAGCTGAGAGTGAGTGAGTGAGTGAGTGAGTGAGTGAGTGAGTGAGTGAGTGAGTGAGTGAGTGAGTGAGTGAGTGAGTGAGTGAGTGAGTGAGTGAGTGAGTGAGTGAGTGAGTGAGTGAGTGAGTGAGTGAGTGAGTGAGTGAGTGAGTGAGTGAGTGAGTGAGTGAGTGAGTGAGTGAGTGAGTGAGTGAGTGAGTGAGTGAGTGAGTGAGTGAGTGAGTGAGTGAGTGAGTGAGTGAGTGAGTGAGTGAGTGATAAACGGCGCATGAGATTCAAATTCGAAAATGAGGAACGCGGTACTAGTAGTCCTGCTGTATTCATTGCTGCAACGAAAAAAAGTTGTGCCCAGAATACCGCTTTTTATTTGCATATTACATTTACATGATTCCGAACATGAGTCCTTAGAAACTCGCATTTGCGTTTTCGTAAGCGGCAGGTGTTCACTCCACGGTACAGTGCTGACCTTCTGCTATGTCCTGTTAACATTACTTCTGGGTTGTGAATTGCATTGTCCACTGCGCGAAGTAGTTGTTCTCTCCTCAGTATTATGTTGTCAGCTTTCACGTTCCGTTAAAAGGAAACACTAGCCGTTACTGCGGTCGGGCGAAAACACCTCCCTGTTCTCGTAGGAAGAAAGAACTGTACTGCACACTGCCCCGCACGATGCTGCCTGCAGGTGGTCCACAAAGGAGATAGTTAATCTTCTTGTATTTATCCTTCTTATTCTTCCTGTTAGAAGTACAACTAGTTAATATCCAATACTTATCCTCTAATTCCCCATCGTATAGGCACGAACTGCACTCTAAACATGGCGTCGAGTACACTGTACACTGCGACGCAATTTGAATATGATTTCTTTAGGCATAGCCTACTCGAAATAAACTGTTCTGACTATGTTTATTTAAGCAATTACGGTGAAAATATTTACGTGCATAGTTAGCCAGATTGTTTTTTCTAACCTCCGCCGCCATCATTATTGCCGACTTCGCAACCGCAAAGGCAACAACAATTATTGGTTCTTTTTTTGACAAAACGAACAGAATAACTTTCAAATCCGCACGACCGTGTGTTCATTAAGATATGGGCGTTCTTCATTTTTATACAAAAAACATATTTCGTTATTTCCTCTTAACGCGATTGCTTTAAAGAAGCCGCGTAGCAAAAAAGAACCCTCTGTTTTCTTCCCGAGTGTCGGCTTTGATGGCCGTGAGCAAAATACCGATGGAAGCAAGTAACGAAATAAATTATTAATTAAGGTAATTAAATAGCCTACGAAGCGATCGCGGATATGCGGCGCCGTAATAACACTGCAGATGCCGAAGGGTGCATTTTAATCATGAGTGCAGGGACTTCTCGATCGACTCTGATGCTGAAACGGGATTGTGACTACCCTACTGAAAAAATTGTATGAGGCAATAACCTCGCATTTCCTCACACAATCTCCCTCAATTTACATAAGAAATCACATACAAGTCGCATATAATTGCATAAGGTCTCATAGTGTCTTGTACATTATCATAAATTATGTACCATATTTTATGATAATGATGTGAACCGTATGAGAGTCTATACGATTAGATGAGATTTTATGAGGTTATTGCCGTGTAGAACTTTTGGTTTTTCAGTAGGGTATAGTGAGCTTAAATACAATTTAGTCCGTAGATTTCGTCGGTGATCACGACAAGCATGGATCTGCAGATCGTGCTCGATGTGCACGCGTGTGTGTCATACTTAATTGGTCGAGTATGTTACGACAAGCCGTCGTTATTGTGAGTCGGTATGTAAGTGTTGAGTAGGCGATACGAGCGGGACATGACCACGCTGTCGCACTGTGCTTTTGAAATCACATGCAGCTTAATCTTTCGTCAAGGTTTTCCCTTTCTCTGCTATCGTTCCTTCGCTTTTGGTCGGTTCGTATTTAATAATAAAACGTTTGAGCAATGTTGCCTTGGGATATTTCAAGTCTACATCCAATTTTTTTAGACTAATTTGGCAGCGCGCCAAAAAGTTACAGCGAGAGTGTTAGCTCATAGAAGCATTATTTACGTGAAAATTGACTAATGTAGTATGCCACAATACTTCTATCCTACCGGTAATTCTGTAGGCACAATTCTCTCTTGACGGTTAATGGCAGGCTCGAGAAATAATGCTGCCGTAAGCATTCCATCCTGACTCTTTGTTTGGGAGCCACCACACATCAGCTCATTTTCACACACGCGCAAGCGCATCACTCTTAGCGCCGGGACAATTAAGCACAGCACTCTGCGCGAGTCTGTTGACACAGGATGGTCCTGACGTCAGCGCTACCGCCACCGTCCCAACCCGCGTGTCACACGGCCCCCGCGTTATACGCCAGACAAAGCACGGCTCAACAGAAGCGCGTCGTGTTGACTGCACCTGCCCCGCATGTTTTACCTCAAGAGAAAGGCTTGCGCGCAGTATGTCTGCGGCCTGATGACGTCAACGTGCGAGCGTCAAAGAGCGGTTTTCCCAGGATAGCCAACTTATAACGAGCAGACCACACCACCGATTTGCGTTTAAGGCGTTTTGTTGTTGTGCGGGGATATATACTAGCGTAATCACTTTCTGCGGGGGCGCAAGAAAAGGCCTCTCATTATTGCCCACCTTTTCAAGTTTCGACCGCCTTTCTAATTGAGCTTCTCATCCTGTCGACTGCGCCACTTTATATACGACCTTTCCATAGTGTCCACAGAGGCTCCAAAAAAGAACGCCATTTCCCCGCTATCATCTTGGTGTGCTCTTATCCTCAGTTTCCTCTAGCAGTTAATTCTCCTCTTCCCCTCATCCTCTCGGCTGTGCTATTTTACAAAGTCTGCACGAATACCCTATAGCCAGGCATGGTTGCCACACTGCTCTTGCTCCAGTTATCAACAGCACGCAGGCATCTTGGCTCACCGTCTCGGCTGCTTTATTTCCAACCTTTCTGCGGGGACTCAGCGACTCAAGAGAAGCATGGAAGCCATATTCATTTACCCTTCACTTATCCACAGAGCCTATTTCGAGACCAAATCCCCTCATTACTCCACTGTGGCTGCATTAAGGATGTATTAATAGTTTCCCATGGAGATAGCGGGTGGATGGCGTCCCTGCTGGCTGGTGATATACCAGCATCGGAGATGAGGTTCTAGGCGTCTGTTCTCTGTTGCGAGCCTAAGTTTTACAGTGCCAATCGGCAAAAGTAGGTCTTGAGTAGAAAAGGGGCACTAGGCACGTACGGTTGTGACTACACTGCAGGTTGCCGTCAACTGAAAAGAAACCATTGACGCAGCCCGTTGAAGATGAGGAATAAGAGGCAATCAGCCGGCCTTCAACAACAGTATTGGCTGTTGCAATAGCCTTTGCTTTGTTGCGAAATAAAAATGAAAAACAGATGTGCAGAAAAGTGATATGCGTGGTATAAACTACAAAGGCTTGATATAAAAACCAGAGATGTGCAGTTTTGATAAAACAAATGATTATAGACAATGACCGTTGGCACTGATCAGAAGCGAACCTCAACGCTTCAGTGCAACTTTTATTCTCTTTTTTTTTTCCTTCTCTAACATCTTTCTGTTCTCTTTGCCTCCTTTCAACCTACTGTAATAATTATTTACACATTTAATTTCATTAACTATTCTTTCTGTATTTAATTTTCGTACTTTCTTTCTGTCGTACTTTCTTTGTTTCTTCCTTTCTCTCTATTTCCTCTTTTTTTTCCATACCAAGAAACTTCGAACGTATTCCAAAAGAGTTTTTAGTGTAATATTTTCGCATATTGGGTACATGCACCATATAATAAATATATCGGCATATTTATCTTCTGCAGGATTTTAGTTTTTCCTTTTTTTGTTTTCAAAGACGCGCCTCAGTGGCACGTTTTAATTACCACTTGTGAGCGCAAGAACTTCACGAGATATATTTTGCTGCCCATCCGAAGCTTAGACCATTTCTATCGATATGTACGTAAAAGTGTCTTAATACTTTCCACACTTGCCTCACAATAGACCCCTTTCATAAATGTTAAGTCGGCTTCACCTCTATGCTGCCTTCCCCACTAATGGTGGAACAGCAATGTAATAAAACATTATATTAAGGCCATAATTCATATGATTTATGCATCAGAACATATTCGCATAATTGCCCTATTACCACTACATGCATCTGTGTAGAAGCAACATGCGATTTCAGGTCTATATTGCCGTTTTTCTGGCGGCCAGTGACGCCATATTTGGGGAAAGAAGCAGCGTGAGAAAGCCTACTTAACGATTTTTGCAAGGGGTCCATTATTTTCAACAACGCCCACCATTGGTTTTTTTCTTTATGGTATAGTTATAACGGTGCGATCACAAGGAAAACTGCAACAGCCAATTTCTTGCGGGGTACTGAAAGCTTAGACCCTTCCCACCAACAATATCCCACACTTTCCACCTAATCAAACGGTGCCACAAAAAGCTGCCCTCCTTTCTTTCCCTTTTCGTTTGGTACATGTTATCTTTCGTATTTTCATACGCTCCGCTCATTACGCCTATTCCTTTCCCAGTCAAAAAAAAAAAAACTACAGAACTGTGTCAAAAATACGACAAATTATCCTGTAGTTCTGTCGTAATCATCAGACTTTTCTGTAGTTCTGCAGTACTTTTCTGTCATTCTGTAATTTTTCTGTGGCATATTTCTGTTGTCTGTTGTAATTCTGTAGCACTTTTCTGTTGTAACTACAGAAATTGCTGATGTTACGACAGAATGTTCTATTGTCACAACAGGTTTCCCGTCAAAAACCGCACAGAAATTCTGTCGTAACATGACAAAATTTTCTGTAGTTTTTCCCGACTGGGTTATCATGTCGTATCTTTCTGTGCTTCCCTTTCCTCGTCTTTTCCGTTCTGTGTTTATTTCTTTTTTCTACTTTTTTTTGCTGTCATTTCTTCCTTCGTTCCTTTCCGCCATGCTTTATCTGTCGTCTAGCCCCCCTCAACTTTGCAAGCAAAATCCCGTGAGCTGTGCTTGTAATTCTTTAAAAGACAAGGCTGAAGGCTACTCCCAAAAAGTGGCGCTCTTTCATAACATATGCCAACGCCAGTATCAGTGGGAAAAGCGGAACGGAGCTCCGATATAACTAGTACAAAAACCAGATGTGCGTCGCAAACATCCTATCCGTGCATCTGCGAACGTTTCCAAGTGGCCTTCCGGGCAGGACTGGCGTCGCAACCCGAACACGAGGCTTTTTAATACGCCGACAGATGTTATCGTCACCACGATCCCCCTCATCAATCTTTTTCATATGCAATGCTTTGCATACAGTGCATCCTCTTCGCCTGTACATTGAATCATTTCGTTCCACCTTATATAACGTATTTTCAGAGAAATTTACACAGATGGGTGACGCACTGCTATAACCTTATTCGCCATGCAATGTGTACTCGAGAAATAAGTGAATGCAGACAATATGTTGAAGTATTCACTAATCAGTTCTGAAAAGAAACTTGTTAAAAGAACCCATTAGAATGGTATTAAAAAAAAGTACTCAGTGATCGTCCGTCTTCCAGCTATGTAACGTGGGTTTCACCGTATTCAACAAAGGCTTTTAGAAAAGCGAGATGTTCTAGCGTACACGTATAGCGGTTTACCGAACGCCGCGTGCACACGTGTAGCGAAATGGGGCGGGCTATCTGCTCCTGCGCTGACTATGCTGTTGCGCTTAGGCTACGCTAAAAGCCTCAGATATTACATTTAACACATCAGCCAAAGCGTAACCTGACTTACAAGCTGCTTGACCGGGGGACTGTGCCACCATTTCAAAGGAACTGTGAAGTTGAATTGCCGGATTGATTATCGCCGTCTAAACACACACACACACACACACACACACACACACACACACACACACACACACACACACACACACACACACACACACACACACACACACACACACACACACACACACACACACACACACACACACACACACATACACACACACACACACACACACACACACACACACACACACACACGCACACACACACACACACACACGCACACACACACACACACACACACACAAAAACATGCTTCCACTGAAAATACGCATTTTATAAATGAGAAATATCCTAGAAAGTAAATATAGACGCAGTGCTAGATGAAGCCTTTTTCCCTAGCATAATGCGATGACGTCCTTACTCTTTTAGCTCACCGAACTCTCAGGCTAGACCACATCGCCATCCTTTTCCAGACATCAATCGTGGAGTATATAGGAGTATCAACAGCACGACCAATCAGTTTAAATTATGTGACGGCAAAGAACACTCCGTTCCCAACTCCAAACATCTCAACTGTTTCTCAATTTATAGCAATTTCTCATTCAGATTACCCTTAAATTGTTCATTTTACACGCTGCTCCTTCATATAGGGCTATAGCAACAGAAAGAGAAAACGTCACTCATAATTTCAGGCATAGATACTACTTTAGAAGTACAAAAACACGCGAATTAAAAATGCATCAATGACAGCCTCATCTGAATACACCTTCAAATGCAGGACGTAAGTAAAATCAGTAACGTCTTTTTAATCACCGCACCCTGACATGATGAAACATGGTTTACTTTTCACAAGTGGCATTGAAATTTGGAGGAGGAAAAAATGGAGAGCCAAGTGGCATTGAAATTTCAATACCACATGAGAAAAGTAAACCATGTTTTATAATGTCAGGGTGTGGTGATTAAAAGACGTTACTGATTTTACTTATGTCCTGCCTTTGAAGATTTATTCAGATGATGCTGTCGTTGATGCATTTTGAATTCGCGTGTTTTTTAAATTTCAATGCCACTTGGAAAAAATTAACCATGTTCCATTATGCCATGGTGCGGTAGTTAAAAGGGGGAATGTTTATCTTATGAAGGCTGAGAAAATTTCAAGCACTCATGAAGTCACTCAAACAGCGCCGGGATAGTTAACACGTGTAAAAGCTTTAAACAAACGTCAGGAGAGCCACAGAAAGTCAAACAACCAGAATAATAGGACATGAAAGAGCGGGAGGAAACGAACCATGCAGTAGACATCAATGTCTATTGTCCTTTACTAACTATCACTCTGCATTTCTGAAACTAAACCGGCTTTCCCTCTTCAAAACCACTACACACCACGCAATTACTATACCCAGACGCACTCAATGACGTCATAGAGATTTGTGGTCCCACCAGGCTAAAAGTAATCGGCTTCGCTGGCAACCAGAGGGAGCGTCATGCGGGCAAGCGGTTGAGCAAACAACCGAACAAGCTGTCCTCGTCGGCCGTCTTTAATCACAGTGAGCGATTCCGACGAGTGTGTGCCCATTCCTCCCACGCCTCGTCCATGGACGATCCGCTCTGTCGCTTCACCTGATGCGGGTACGTATCGAAGGCCGAAAGCGGCAGAGGTTAGCGTATCGTATTTACGCGAATTTAACGCCCTCACTTTATTCCGTGCTTCATCCCGCGAACTGCACATAGGTGGTAATCATTACATATCAGAGAATCAAGGAGAAGTACTGGGCGCAGTCGCTTGGTTTTTATGGTGTGTTCGCCCTAACTATCTGAAGCGGACACAGTTTGAAGACGGAAAACAGGGTCGTTTAATGAACCATATGTATTTCTCGGGACTTAAGGATCTTCCTTTTAATTCAGTGGCTCGCGTGCAGCTGATAATCAGGACACTGGGTGCAAATTGCCCCTTGTCCCTATAGTTAACTGATATAGAACCTACTCAAGTGCGGAAATCTGTAGTGGTTAATGCACCTATTTCTGTAACTTTAATAAAGCTCATTAGCTCCAAGTCGCGGCTCTAGGACGGGTAGGCACCTAGTGGCCCGATTACAACTGCCACAATAAGCTAGCGTATCACAGCCTCTGAAGTTAATTCAATCGATCATCATTTTTAGTGAGACTTTTCTTACTTGTTTTCCCTAAATACTACTGCTTGCTATATTCGCGTCATAACGGTACGTGGAGAAACTCCATCCAAGACTGAAGAGTGGATTCCCTATTTTCTAGAGTGGTCGCTCGAGTGTGTATGTTTGTACAGTCAACACCAAAGTTTAAGAAGTATATAATCCGCTTCGTTCCGGACAAAGTGTACATTGCGGGGTCGGCTCCTTTTACCTGAATAAAATACTTCAACACCTCAATCAGCGACGCGGTTGGTCCTTGACCCAATTCTTTTCTTGGGCTTGATTGCTAAGACCTTTTCATTCTTTTAAAGCAAGGTAAAGAATTGGGGCCCACGTACGCCATCCATTGAAGCTGTTCAAGGGTGAGCTTGATATATGTATTGCTTCATTCGTTCTGATTCCGTTAGAGAAAACTACCCGAACCGGGGGCCACTCGCTCAGCATTGGTGAAGCGACAGCTAAAAAAAAAAAAAGAAATATGAGTCACACGAACAGCATGAACAACTAAAGAAACTTCAGTGACAGCCTGCAAGGAATGGTTTCTAGGTAAGCATCCGAGCAATCGCTTTCACAAATGTTATTTTTATTTCTTACTTCATATTAGTTTAACTTGATTGATTGATTAATTGATTGATCGATTGATCGATTGATTGATTGATTGATTGATTGATTGATTGATTGATTGATTGATTGATTGATTGATTGATTGATTGATTGATTGATTGATTGATTGATTGATTGATTGATTGATTGATTGATTGATTGATTGATTGATTGATAATTTCACCGTATGGCTGAGCACGGCCGGTCTCGAGGGAGAGAGCGCTTCTCTTTTCTTACGGCCTCTCCAATGGGGTCTGTTTCCACCGCCCCACTGCTGCTCCTCCGCTACAGCCGTTCACGCGCAAGGGAAACGCGCGCTCGCTTTTAGCTTCGCCCGCGTCAGTTGCAATCGGCAGGTCCTGCAATTTGGCCCTTATGGTTTACACAAAGTCCTGTTATCAACATCGAACATTTATCGTGTACGAGGAATAAAATACAGTCAACAATCCGCTCACGCGCGCGCTCCTTCGTCAGTGCGGCCGTGCACGGTCGAATGAAGCTTCGGGTACACTTCAACATTTTTTACCCCTCAGTTTTGCACAAAAATAAATTTGCCAGGCTATGCAATGTGCCTTTGAATTTTTAAGTAAGTGTAGCGCGACCTGACGTGAGTGCATGGTGAACTGTTGGGTGGAGATTCTGTCAACCGCTACCGTTTTCGTTTAGATCAGAAGAGGCAGCGGCAAAACTTCATGGCGCGTCTCAGATTCAGAGTAAAGACAAAAATTTACTCATATAGTAAAAATTTCACTTGTCTAGTGGAGTGGGCTGTTCTAGCTTCGTTCAAAGCATATCAGTCGGTTGAAAGACCGAAGATGTATATGTAGTCTCACGACTACTTTTAATCAAGGAAATGGGCATAAAAAGTTAAGCAAAATCGAAAAGAGGGGCAAACCGTAAAAACATTGTCCTTCAAAGTTACACATTACACTATACATTCATCAATTCATCAAAATGCGACCTACGTCTAGAAAATTCAGTCTCAAAATCTTCCTGCATGGCTGGTGCCCATAAGGAGTTGGCCTCTCGGTCTTCTCTGTCCCTTTCCGGTATAATTATTTGAGAAGAAGAATTCTGAGAAATTTTTCAAATATCAAAGAAGCGGACCTAATAGCATAGCTCCTCGTGATGCATCCAATGCATCACGAGGACCGCAGGAAGGCAAGAGCAAAAGCTTTACATGTTAAGTACGGGAAGTACAACGGAGCAGTCTATGTAGATGTCGCCGAGTATAAGGACAAGGACGCATTTGCAATTGCGGTGGTGGACGGGCGGGGACGCTTGATCGCCTCCGGATCAGTCAAAACCCGCTCCCCAGAAACTGCAGAGGAAGCGGCGATAGCACTAGCTATTACTAGTAGTAATGCTGACTTGATCTTCGGCGATTCCAAAACAGCCATCCGAAATTTGGCGAGGGGCGGAATATCTGTCACAGCGGCGCGATTGCTGAATCGGGCCACGGGGCGAGGGGCTACGGAGGCGGAAATTGTATGGGTACCAGCACACTCTGGGAATCCTGGGAACGAGGCGGCTCACATGAATGCTCGAGGTTTCGTCAGCCGAGTAGGTGAGCCGGACGTTCCGGGAAGGTCCGCGAGAGATGGGCTGGTATCCTTTCATGACATTACTAATCATTTCAAACTTGAGCGGAGGATTTACCCACCCCCGGACAAGCAATTGGTGAAGGCGCAGGAATGCGTCTGACGACGATTACAGACTAGATGTTTCTTCAACCCATACGTGTTGAGCAAAATCTACCCGGACATTCAGCCGGAGTGCAAATGGTGTCAGGAATTGGCAACCTATGACCACATATTATGGAGCTGTAGCATAGCACCGCCACCGGCGGATATTATGCGTGATCCTTCCCTCGAGCAGTGGGAGGCCGTGTTGGCCAGCTCAGACCCGGTCGTCCAGACCAGGGCCGTGGAGTGGGCCAGCCAGGTCGCCGTCAGCCATGGGTTGATGGCCATCTAACACGGATTCATCCATACATGCTCTCTGACGAAAATAAAGTTTTTCCATCCATCTGCGCGTGCGGTGCGTCAGTGACAGACTACTCGAAAAATAGAAGACGTAGATATATGTATAAGAGGTCTCTTGTTCCCGCTATACTTTGATTCTTTCTTTTTTTTATTTCAAGCGGCCTCTGAACACAAAAGAATGGTGCGTACGTGACTGAAAAATGACGGTTTATATAGGGAAGAAAATCTGGCTGTCCTAATGAAGCCTAAAAGTAAACTGTTTTACTAAAAGTAAAAAGTTACTGTTTTTATAAGTGTAAAGCACTGCACGCGACTTTTCGCTGTCTGCCAGGTACTGCCATACAAGTCCAATGAGGCTTAGCAGGCCTGAAATTTTAAACTATTTTCCTCGGCACGAAATAAGCTGATTGATTGATTGATTGATTGATTGATTGATTGATTGATTGATTGATTGATTGATTGATTGATTGATTGATTGATTGATTGATTGATTGATTGATTGATTGATTGATTGATTGATTGATCCTCGCGCGAAGAACTAGAATTAGAGCTAGAACTGTACAGTGAGAAGTCCCATGTTGCGGACACGGCTCTGAGAAGGCGGCCTATCGAATGCACACAAAGTGTGGAAACGCATGTGACCGCACAGGGTCACTAATTTCCAACATCCAAACTCGCCTTCCTCAACTACCAGCCCATGCTTTGAGAGAGCTGGCTCACGCCACTAGCAAAACAACTTGACACATCTTATTGCCGCTCCCTCTCTCTCTTCCCTCACCCCAAAGCGCAGTTTCGCTCTGAAGCAGCTGTCAACGCTTAATTTTCGCAATTACCTACCCTCCTCCTAACGTGTTTTATATTTTCCAATTCGAAAACGGTAAACTCCCGGAATCAGGAACAATTTTAATCTTGCCTTTGGATCAAGCTGTGTGAAACGCATCGAATCAAGCATCTGTAGCTGCATCGCATCTAAAATGAAAGGGACCCAAGCCATGGGCATCGTGTTCCTCGGGACAAGTTTTCTTGTTCTTACTACCGTAGCTATAATTCAGCCCGAAGATTACTTTCTGGCATAACTAAAATAAAAGGAACACCTGTATCCTCGGTGGACGCAGTGCTCCAGTCGCGTATCAAACGAAGCAGATACTCTCTATCCCTCATTATATAAATGCAAGCAGTTCGGCGAACTCTGATCTGTTTATTCTATGCGTCGAGGTGTTGTTCAATTTATTCAAATGTCTATCACCTCTGCATTATCTTCCAAAGTGCGTTGAACCTTCTAAGACATACGTTCGTTCATTTATTTTTATTTTTAAGATCCAGGTGTACATGATTTCTTTTCTCTGTAACTTTCTGTGATGTCGGCGATCGATCTGATGAAGAAAAGAAAGTAAAGCAGCTTCGCGCCACTCGGACCTTCGAGGCAAAAGCCCTTTAATCTAACCTAATGCATTCCATATATATGACCGATCAGGGGCGGACGTATGGATGCTACGCAAGGTTGATTTCTTTACCGATGTATCAAGACCCGAGGTTTAAAAACTTCAGAAAGAATAAAGCTGCATTAACTACGCATAGATGGTTTACACATGAGCAAAAAGGCAGCGCTTTCAATGGTTTCGATATCGATAAAAATAAATGACCAATCAAAGCGGTTAAAAACAACCAGAATAAACCTGATTCTATTAAGGAGATGAGGAAGCCGTATAGTGAGCCGTAAAGCATAAGGAGAACGTGGTGGTATTAATACACTTGGGGCCATCGCAATTACCGGAAAGACCGCGGCTTGCAGCAGTCATAATACTTAGAAGACGAAATTGTCAACACCGCGCACAAGAAAAACTAAGCGCTAGGGCTTATTAACTTGAAAAGGTTTCTTTCCCCGTCCTTCACGTGCATTCTTGTGACTTGTTAACCTAAAGACTTTCGGTGGTGGGAAGAAGCTAAAAGCATTTCTCGGCAGCTGTCGGTCCTGACGTCAAAGGCGATCGCTGTCGTCAGCAGAGGCACGAAGAAAGGAACACAGATTATACGATCGATCTTTGCAGGATAGGTCTCTGGAATTCAGTTCTTTAACGAAGAGGCCCCCATATCAGCAACATTTTCTAAATCATCGGGTGGCCCACAAATATTCCTTGACGGCAGGCATTTTCGCTGCGAAAGTGTATGGATGTGATTCACAGCTGGTCGCAATAAATATTAGCACAAACAAATGGGGTAGAAAAAGCTGAATTTTTCAAAATACTCTAGCAAAAGACGTTTTGCGACAGCAACCATTAACTACAAAGTTTTCAATGCATATACGAAATAAATTAATTAATAAATTAACGAGAAATTAACTGAGTAGGATGCGTAGCGGCGGAGACATTAAGTCAGGACCAAAAGATACATTCACTCGATCCTCTCCAGCTATTGGCGCCTGTGAATCTGTCCCGCTCTCCTATGTTTACTTTCATTACCCCTATGCTTTCTCACGCAGTGCTTTATCATACCAACTAACTAGTTATAAATTTACTTGACGTGTATGTAGCACTAGCACAGCAACAATTTCGCAATAAGAGAGGTAGAAATTTGTGTTTCAAGTGAATGCGTTTCCAAAGAGATACATCTAGAATAAATTGCAAACAAATAGAGTGACATCTATGGAAGACACGCGTCGTTCAGAAAGCGTGACATGTCCGCAGGAAGGAGCTCAACAACTGCTGTGCAGACACTCAGAGTGAGTGAGTGAGGATCAAAGAACAAGAATAAAGCCTCTGTGTGTGCCACTTTCGTATAACAGGCACTGAAAAAACTTTGCCATCAAATCACCGCTTCCAGATTACAGGGCTTGCGCGTCTCGCCGTTCTGACATCCAAGACAGGTCTGAAAAAGCCGTGTAATTTTATTGAACTTTCCTGCTACCACCGAGGATGATAGCAATGGCGCCAGGTTTTCGATGAAAGGCTTTACTGTCTTGAATGACAGCACTGAACAAGGCTCTCCGAGAACGGCCCTCACCCTATTTGGAGAAAAAAAGTGTACATTGAGCAACGTTGCCCGCCTCGCCACAAAGTGTCTTGGTAATGCATAGCGAATTTGTCAGCACGTCATCTATGAATTGCCATCATGATAACGTGACACAAAAAAAAGAGACCTTAACGGCGCACAAAGCTTCCTTGCCCTGAGGAGGAATTACGACACCTTACCTAAAACAGGAGAAAAAGAAGTGGGAATGAGGGAAAAAGCAGCAATAGCAAAATGATAAAACGAACATACGGCTACACTATACACTATAAATAAATACCACAAGAATGCGCTTTAAACGAAATGAAACGGCATCTAGTCGCAGAATAATAACATTTCGCATCCATTTGCGCCTCTGCTACGTCCTCACTTAGCCTGCACCACTTAAAAGATTTTAAACGCACGCACCTAGGACGCGTTTTCTGAATCATATGTGCATGTAGCGATGAAGTGTCTGGTTCTCCGCAAATGTGTAAGCAAAAAAGACTGTAGCAACGTATACGTTCACAGCTTCAATTTTCGCGACCTCCTGAGTCTTGACCGAGTCTTGTATTGTTAGATAACCCCCTCTGAATATCTGTAGCTTTGTTGTTATATTCTGTATGCATTTCATGTATTTTGTTCTGTGTAACCATGCTTTTATACCGCAATATCTTGGATGTGTGTTATGATTTTCCATCATGTATTGCTTGTTGTTTCGCCCATAATTATTTAGTCTTTTCTTATTGTAACCCCCCTTACACAATGCCCATCAGGGCCTGTAAAGTTCAATAAATAAATAAATAAATAAATAAATAAATAAATAAATAAATAAATAAATAAATAAATAAATAAATAAATAAATAAATAAATAAATAGATCCAGCAAAGCGAGTATGCGCCCTTTTCTACTAAAGAACAACAACACGCAAACCTTAACCGTTTAGTGGTCGGTCAGCAGCCGAGCTCTCTCGCAACGTACGAAGGACAAGAAGGAGATAGTGCAGAGTTTTGCAAAAAGGGAAAAACGGCAGCACAGGCTATTGGCTTGAAGCCTACTGAGAAATATAGAATCAAGTAGCTCTAGCATCGCAAGCTTAGGAAAATGGATGTCATCGCGTCGGATTGTCTTTGAAGCAGTCAGAAACCCTTATCGCCGTAAAGCGGCGTTGGCAGATGTGTTCTTGCATATGGAACAAAAGACGAGAAAGAAAAACAATAGCTGAAACCGAATATCAGAACAGGCAAAATGAATAAAATCAAAAGTGGATCTAAAGCTTGCGCCTGGGCAAAACAAGGACGGCAGCTGGCGCCGACAGTGCCTGTGCTTCCAGTACGCGCAAGCGTGTGTTGTTTCAGGAGGCCGCAGACAGACCATGACATCATTGCGCGCGCTGTTTTTCTCTACGCGGTTCACTTTTGCTGCTAGGACACGGCGTCGTTATCAAATGAAGGGCACGAGGTTATGTAACCGGGTCGTTATTCCTACGGTCCGCCTACCCTCCATTGCTAAAACGGACCAGCTGCTACCTCGTCTCTGAAATCCCTGCCGATGTCCATTTACATCCTTTGATTTTTGCATCGATCTCTTCTCGTTCGCTCTAGTGTCCTTGCTCCGCTAGCTTTGCCCCTCACAGTTTCTCAATTCACTGCACCGTCTTCAATATAATTTTAAGTATTTTCGTTAACGTGAGCGCAGTGCATCGTTGTTTCGTGAAACACCTCGCTGGTTACGTTCAGTGCGTTACAGTGTTGCACCACCTGCCCGCAACACAAACGGGTCACACTCACGAGGAATAAAGGAGGAGGAGGAAAGGCAGGGAGGTTAACCAGTAAAAGCAATCGGTTTGCTACCCTGCACTGGGGGAAGGGGATGAGTGGATATAAAAGTTGTGAGAGAGGGATAGTTGAAGTTGGTAGAGCCACATAACAGGCACGCCACATCACATCACGTCACAGTCATATCATAGCAAACTCATAGTATTTCGATTAGGCCTGTGCTTTTCATAAAGCGGAGCAGTGCCTGGTAGGCCTTCACCGCAGACGATCGCCGTGACCAGGGACCTAAAATCTAAATTTCAGTCAATGGGCGTTCATCTAGATGTTCCAGCGTACGGCATAGACACTGTATATCGGGCATTTTCGTATTCTTTTATGATAGGCATGGTAAACTGCCCTGCATTGTGAATGCGACGAGCCTATAGGCCACACGAGGAATAAAATAAATACAAGCTGCTGGTCTGCTCATATGGATGTTGTATTTGGAGTCATATGTTCCTTCATTACTGTGCGTACATCGAAGCAAAAGCGTGTCTGCTTCATGAAAGCACCGTGTTTTCGCTATAGCGTGCGATGCTGATTTATTACCATGGCGTCGACGGTGGCTGTAGAATACCATGCATAATTTTTGACACTTCGTGGGAACCTTAAAAAAGTATCAGTCACATTTCTATCGCACAAATATTGAACCTAACCCGAATTCTAGAGATAAAATCAAACCAAGCAAGAAGCAAACATCAGGTGTACCATATATGCAAGCTAGGTGTGTCTTGTTACCTAAAAGAACTACGTCATGAACACTACTTTAGCAATGCTTCTGACTCAATCAAAGCATAGACCACCACTTCGGCACCCAAAAAGATGTAAAACGCTTCTCAAAACTACGCAGACTGCAGTTTTGACCGCCAGATAGTTATTGTTTCTGGCCATGCTATCGATACCGCTTAGTCATTAACAGGAGATGTCAACTGAGTACCACTAATTATCACTTTATATAAGTGTCTTATAAAAACTTGCGTCGAATAGGAAACTGCCTTCAGATCATATAAATTGAATCCAATTTCTTGAAAAATAAATTATTCTTGAAACATCAAAAAGCATTATTGAGCAGAAAAGATTCATGAACTCATGATTCATGAAGATTCAGAACTTGCTTGTATATGTCTGCGCACTTGTTAACATGCAGCCTAAACTCTGGATTAATGGCTAAAAGCACTTGAGTAGCAGTGTCTTCTCAGTCAACTCCTCTAGTGTATTGTCCATGCTAGTAGTGCTATACTACACTGTGCTCTGCCGCAGATGCGAGGCTAGTGTATAGATTTCACTCCAACTGAGTTTTCCCAATGTGGCTGGAACACCGGTGTTTCTAGGAAAAACGAGCTCTCTTATGCAGGAATTGGTGCCAGACTCGGTGTCAGTGTGATTCACCGCGCTCACGAAATCATTCGCGAGTTCGCAGAAAACATCTCGCAAATTCGACGATGCCGAGCCATGATGCATTGTGCGGTTTTCGCCAATTGTATCTGGGTGAAGAACGGCGAGGTGCGTCACGATGGCCACAGTGAACGAAAAAAATACGACTCGCGCCGACCGCGGCGTGGCATTATTCCTTCCTCCAATCCCGACGTTGCAGGAACATAACGCGAGCGTAAGATGTGGAGAGCTTTATCTGGCGTGTACAAAGGGTGCCCGAGAAGTTACGTGAGTGGCACTGCAGTTCTGTGAAGTGAAAAACAAAAACAAAACAATAACGCCAACATCAAAAATACATAAATCTTGTTGGCTACGCGTTCTCAGCTCTCAAAAGAGCTAGGTTAATGTTCATCGACGTGCGGCGCCCATTCACGAAAAGAATCACCGAAGTGCTTCAACGCCGGAACGGAAAGTAGACTCACGAGAAATGTGACGAGGAAAGAAAGGTTTAGTTTGTGGGGTTTAACGTCCCAAAGCGACTCAGGCTATGAGAGACGCCATAGTGGAAGACTCCGGCAATTTCGACCACCTGGGGTTCTTTAACGTGCACTGACATCGCACAGCACACGGGCGCCTTGCTTTTCGCCTCAAAAGCGGCCGCTGAGGCCGGGATTCGATCCCGCGTCCTTGAGAACAGCAGTCGAGCGTCGTAACCACTGCGCCGACCCGGCGGGGCGCCAAGAAAGAAAGGTAAACTGAAAAGTGTGTTGCATTTCCAAACCCTTAGCCCTTACGGTCGCATTCTCACGTGGTGCTGACGACGCTGTAGATAACCGGCAGAGTCTGGCGTGGCGATGAAGCGACCTTTTGGCTGCATTGCTCCATGCATCAGCCAAGGTCAGCCTGGCAGGCCGTTTGACCTTCAACGAGCCAGAGGTCACAGTGTGGCTATATATATCATAGCTATTGAGCAACATATGGTATACCACCGCTTGACCTTTGATTGCAGATAAAGCATCATGCGTTCCCTGTTGTAGTTGACGGAGCCCTCGATTCCCCTCACTAACTCAACGGCTTCAAAACCATACCTGCCCATGTCCAAAGCACCACCAAGCGAAACGACGATTTCACTTCGCCTAACTAGGTTTAATGGGGTTAAACCTCAGGTATTCTTTTTATTGTACTAACAAAGAATCCACCAATAGCACTTGGTGGTGCACAAGATCACATTCAGCTGCTCCGCACCGGTAGA
This sequence comes from Amblyomma maculatum, assembly GCF_055883805.1. Lineage (NCBI taxonomy): Eukaryota > Metazoa > Arthropoda > Arachnida > Ixodida > Ixodidae > Amblyomma > Amblyomma maculatum. Next base: position 38,992,785 of record NC_139354.1, on the reverse strand, counting down.
AACATCTGAGATATATTGGCCTGGCCGCTTCATGACAGGCCAGTAAGACGAGTTAGCGGTGAAGAACGTGAGCATGAAAAGGGAACTTATGAAAGACACAGATAACGTTTCAGGGTGGTACGAAGGTCTGTAATGCGTTCTATCATGTCACTTTTCATTCAGTGTGCACCAAATGTGACGGCCCGGACTATCTTAGTATGTGAGATGACCCATTCGAGCATTCTTTAAACCAATCTCTCTCACGAATTTCGAATCCTTCACAGCAGAATCGTGACAAAGAATTCCTCTCCATTGCGACTATCCTTCTTTGACGAGTTCCGAGTTTGTAGGGACGTCATAACATGATGGATAACCACAGCGCGTTCATGATCCCGGACCCCGAAACGAGAACAAAAGGAAATAGATGTTTGCAAATAATAATCCGCGTGTGTTCTTTGTACTTATTGGGTATTCATGTTATTGATGATTTAGGCTTAGGCTGATAGAGTTAAACGCCTCAAAGCGACTCAGTGCATGTGCGACTCTGTAAGTGAAGGGTTCCGGATAATGTCGACCTCCTGGAAGATATTTAAAGTGCACGTGCATGAAGTAAGTTAATTTCTTAGTCGTTTAGAGCAGAATCTTTTGATCAACAATGAACGAAAAGAACTGACAGCTTCCCAAAAGATGAGGTTCGGTCTTGTCGATACATGCTGCGGCGTCACAAGAACACAAAAGGATACGAGCGTCTCCTCCGCTGTCTTTGTCTTATTTTGCACTGCATGTTGGTAACTGAAGCCCCTTTTTATTTCGCATTAGTTCATAGTTCATAAAACTCAGGATGGAAAAAAAAAAGCAAAAATGTTTTCTTTGTTCGACTGTCCTCTACCAGGCTTAAGCATTGTTCGGTAAACATTCCCACTTATGAAAACAAGAGTTAAATGCTGTCCGTGTTCAACGACCATGTTCTGAACGTTAACAGAAGAGAAAAAGATGTATCGCATATGAGAGTACCGCGGTTCGCTCATATGCGCAGCCATTATATTTCCGATATATTTTTGGCTGCAGTAAGCAGTTACACCTAAAGCCGCGAGCGGCTTGCCAATCGGTTGAAGGAAGATATTTCCACCAATGAGAGTGCTCAATTTTTAACATCATCTGCAATGTTCAGACACTCACGCTTTCTTCGCCTCGCTAATGCCTTGTAACTTCGGGTGGTGCCACGGGACGGCTTGCTGTGTCAACTGTCCGCTGATAAGGCTGCATACAAAATTCATTCAACACATTTGTCGCGCCCATTGCCTCCCCACATGCCACACTCTCCGCCTTCCTGTCGGAATGGTTGGCCTCACCTGTACTCGGAGAATCATCAGCGCGAAATAAGCGAGCAAGCAGTGCTCGCGAGACCCTAATACCAACTTCAAATATTTCATCCTCTTCCTCTTCTGTATACATGGTAAATTTCACAAAAGCTATAAACATCAAGGTCCGTGGATCCACACTGTACGACCTCATTACATAACTTGCGTTACTACCTGCCGTTCTCTCACTTTTGCTTCTTTTCTTCCTTCCCAATCCCTGTGTTTGTGTCCATAGACAGATCAGATGTGTTTATTGAATGGAACGGAAGAGATGTTGGCCGGAAAACTGACCATCTGGCCTGTTACTCGGTACCTGGAAAGGGACATTGCGTCCATTTTCCATTGGCCTAGCATACCCGCCTTTTCTCTGCCCTATTTATATCCTCTCACTTCGTAATGCTAAACAATACAATATATTTTGAGACATTCAGGATTTTGTTTGGCCCTGTCAAAGCCCCTTCTCCCGGCGTCAGGGTCTCCGACTTTCCACCGATTCTTTGACGCCCATTTTCGTTTCTTATGCATTTTGTGCTCGCTGGGCGCACTCCCACTCCCACGAAGGTGATAAAAAGTGTGCTGTGTTTTCACGTTTGCCTCGCTTCAGCCAGTTCCTTACAGGATGCACTTCCGGGAGCGCTGATGCCGGATCAAGGGGGAAGAAAAAAACGCTTATCAGAAACCGAATACTCTCCTCCATGAAATGCGAGCGCTACCTTCGACCAGCCAGGAGGCACTGCTGACACAGTTACAGAGACTACTGATGCGTGTATAGACTAATGGTTATGGAACATTTCAACAGCAAGGTTGCAATAATAACAGTCGAAACGTCTCCTGTCTATCTGTCTGCCTCTTACAATATATATCACCTTTAACCACGCCATTTAAGCGCACCTCGGAGGATAGCCTGCGTATACGTACTATAAGATCCATACAATAAACAATGGTGCACACAAGTTTCGGCGAGTAGGAGGGGGGGGGGGGGGGAATAAAGCCGACTAATTTGGACTACACTTTCGATAAACCTATGGCGGGGGCTCTCACAGATCGCAGATTAAAACTTGCAAAATTTTGTTAGTCAGCTTAACCGAAAGGCTTTTCCGAACAAAACACTCTCTATCACCGACCAAGTTGCCGTGTTTGCTCTGCCCAGAGAAGGAAGCAGCGTGAGAAGGGATTCCCTCCAATCTATTCTTGTTTTTTTTTTTTTTTAAACGGAAAGTAGGCGGATCGGGGTGGTGCCCCGTAATCAACGTGAATTTGAAACGGGGACTGTTGCCAGGGGATGAAAACATCCTATATATATCCCTGCCTGGTCCGCCTAGACGTCAGTGTCAGTTCCTCCAATACTAGCCACAAAAACAAAAAGAAAGAAAAATTAACCTACGCGGAGCATGCCATCGTTGGCATGGCAACGGAGTTCAGCGCAAAAAGAAAATTCATCCCCGAGCGGAAATCAAGCCCCCGCCAGCGAAAACAGCGGCTTCGTTTTCCCAGTGTGGAGACAATCAGGCCACCGCCGCAGCCTGTCGCGCGGCGATGCTGAAATTATTAGTTTTTGAACATCATTTCCCATCCAGTCACTATACGTGCGTTGAAGTGGTTGAACCGGAAACTAAGCTGGAGTTCCTTTGCTAAAGTAATAGCTTCCCTTCTCACGACTTAGCTTGAGCTATTGTACCCCTGCAGTCACCACTTCCTTTTGAGCTGGCGCGTACAGAGGTTTGTTGTAGGGTAGCTGCTGTTGAGCGCGTAAATGAGGGACACTTTGCAGGTGCGACGTGATAGTGGTTTGGTTTGGTTTGTGGGGTTTAACGTCCCAAAGCGACTCAGGCTATGAGAGACGCCGTAGTGGAGGACTCCCGAAATTTCGACCACCTGGGGTTCTTTAACGTGCCCTGACATCGCACAGCACACGGGCACCTTGCTTTTCGCCTCCACGGAAAAGCGGCCGCCGAGGCCGGGATTCGATCCCGCGTCCTTGGGAACAGTAGTCGAGCGTCGTAACCACTGCGCCACCCCGGCTTTTTTTTTTTTCTTTATTGCATGAATTGGTACAAATGCATCAATAAAAGATCGTGGTTGCCATGCCCCTTGGCTGACAACCGTGTCTAATGGACTTTCATTACCACAAGTTCGCACATCAGACTCAATACCTCCTCCGCAGGGTGCGACGTGATAGTGTTTTGACTCCAGTTTGCGGGCTCCCCGCGCGGATATTCGTTCCCTTCAATTCAATTATAGTTACTCGTTTAAATAGCAGTCCTTTATTTCCTCCTCCAGTAACCAGCACATAGCATTAACATGCAGTCGCCAAGTTATGTAAAAATTATGTAAAAGGTAGCCCAGCATAGATGTAAATCACCGCTTTAACCAAGTTGTGTACGAAAGCGCATGTGTGGCCTTGAAGTGCGTGTCTGAATTAGAGTCCAAGGGTGCCGAAATTTTTTATTCCCACCTGTCAAACGTGGTGCACAAGTTGGCAGCCCCTGCCAATGCGGCCATGACATGTGCTGCGTCACGCAAGCCACCGACCAACTACTGTCAGGTCTTGACACCTGCCAAGGATCATCTTTTACTCAAATATACTACTGAGGTGGACCGGACAGAAAAACAAGGGTCGAAGAAATGAGGAATGCGAGTCTTAGCGTTCGCACCCTTAAAATGAAGTACGCTAGACATCTATAAGATGTTCCCATCAATATCAATTACAAAAAGAAAATTCCAGACGTATCCGAGTCTAAGGTTATGAACTGGCAGCCTCGTCGTTTCTTTACCGATATTGCCCTTCGCCTGTCACTTCGGCATCAGCATTTATCGTCTCCGTGGTGTGTAGCTATATTCAACCTTAACGAGAGGCAGAGCCTTCGAAAATAAGACAATTGTCGACATGCTAAATCAGCTTACAGCACTAACAAATATTGGTCGTTATGTATGTAACATCATTTGTGTGGCACTATAGTTACAGGCTCCAGTTCTATTCACTAGGCACTTGCTGCATTATGCTGCAATGCCTTACCTAATGCGCGCACGGCATGGTTAACAATGAATTGCTCTAGGCGCCAATGCTATGACTTTCCAGCGGGCTCGCTGGCATATACCACGAGATCGGCGGAAAAAGAGGCCAACGGGTCCAACACCTGTCGCCAATGTGCTTTCGCAGGCGACGACATCGTTCCCTTTTATGGCCTGCACAGCTGGGTGCAACCACGAGCTCTGGGCTTATGGCCCTGACACCGAAAGCAGTTTGCCAGTTGTGAAACACGTGGTAGCTTTCGGATATACTCAACATGTTACTGTACAATTTGCAGACTGCCGCATATTGGTGACGCGCCACGAGGCAGCCACGCCGCGGTGGCGCAGTGGGCGCTGGACTGTTGTGCCTAGGAATGTGGGAAGGCGAAACGGAGAGGCGCCCGTGTGGTGTGCGATGTCAGTGCACCTTAAAGTAGCTCAGGTGGACCAAATTTCCAGAGCCCTCCACTACGACGGCTCTCATAACTAGAGTAGCTTTGAGGCGTTAAACCCCACAAACCAACCCAGCACCAGGTGACAGAACAATAGCACCGAGTCGAACAAATGCATGGGATACGAAATCGCTTTCTGACGCTGCACACCGTTTCTTGATGGCAGTGATGCGACTGACAGATTCAAGTTAACCCTCTTGTTTTTCGCAAGAGCATTGCCTCTGTGTCGGAGTTACATATCACGTGCTACAGTAGTGACACTATGGATCACACATTCGTTAGCACGACTGTCTGGAGCATTCCAAAAGCATGCGTTGGGCTTTGCGAGCGACGCATAACGATATTGCTTGCATCTGAGCATGCATCGCCACGCTAATGACACTGCCTCCAATTTTTCCACTGCGCCAGCCCGGAACCACAATCGCCAACGCTCGCCAAAAAAAAAAAAAAAATGCGCACTAAGGCGCACGATCAAATAACAAATAACAAGTCCCCATGCGAAAATTCCGAAAAATTTTAGATGAGGAAATTTCTCCATCCCGCATACAGTTAACGTACTTTCTTCGGTAATGTCTCGACATTTATCATGTTTGTTACAGGCGCTCTCATCTTTGGCAACGACCAGCTATTTGTGCCAAAACAAAAAGTGCTTTTGTTCAATGTTGAAAAGCTTTACCCGTTCAGCTATTTTTAGGAATTCTTGTGCGAGCATCTTGACGCATGTGTAGCAGATAACTTGAACGAAGTGATCTGCATACCTGCACTTCCTGTGAGGTGTCGCCTCTGAACGCCAAAATTTGACGAGGTGATCATACTCGACCTATGCTAAATTTGTTCGCCTTATTTTAGATGGTAATATTTAACCACGCAAAACAATCAGTTACATTCAGTAACTATAGTTCTCGTAATCCATCAACTTGGCTGGTTTCGTCAACACGAACTAACTATGGTAAAATGATGGCTAAGCATATGTTACCAACACTACTAAATCAGTACGATGCGCTACAGATTGACATCGCACAACTGTCGCGAAAGCGTATATTGCTGAACTGTTTATATAGTGTCGTTTACTGCCCCCGTACACAGTGTATTGTAATATAATATACTATGTGTATCCTAGTAATTGGAGTATTTGATAATGTACACATTTTACTTGTATATTTATGTTCAGTTTTTTTTACTAGCTGCCAAATTATGTATAAACGTAAACAGTGCATCGTTCGTCAATGCTGCTGGGTGACTATAACTCAGTCAAGCTGCAATAAAGCAGGTTTTTGTCCTGTCACCCTTTTTCGCTGTACATTGTATGTGAATAAACTCATTGATTGATTGGTTGATTGACTGATTGATTGATTGATTGATTGCTTGATTGATTGATTGATTAATTGATTGATTGATTGATTGATTGATTGATTGATTGATTGATTGATTGATTGATTGATTGATTGATTGATTGATTGATTGATTGATTGATTGATTGATTGATTGACGACAGTTTTAAAATCCAGCCGCCAGTGCCGGTGACTGATGGTCAACCTTCGTGCCAAAATTGAATGCGTGGGACACGCATAAAATAAGATGTGGTGGGATTTGGCATATTTCGTGAAGAACATATCTGCTCCCGTGAAAGCTCGAGCATCAAAACATTTTAGCGTAGTTAGCATAGGGGCTTGTTGGTGCTGCCTTGGTTCGGCGGCCTACGGCGGTAATGGTTAAGGCACCGTTTTCATTATGACGGCTCATGCGCAGACGCATGCCATCTCAAATCAGGCTTTATCGGTACGTGTCGCCCGTGCAGCCCAATGCTTTCAAGCATTTCCGACAGCTGTACTGATTAGTGATTACAGCACATAGCGTCTGTGAGAAAGTGCGTAAGATGCCAGAAGTTTTACTCCATTTTCATAAAAGAGCATCAACACTGGTTCCAAAGCATATTCCTTCAACCATCATGTTCTTCGAAGCTCAGAGTGCAGATGCCACTTTACTGAAGTGCATCAACTATACTGCAAGACGATTCACTGCGAAAAATACACTTCCCTTCAAAATAACACAGGATTTCAAAAACCGTATAGTAGAGCTATAACAGCAGGATACGTGAATTCTGTAACGTGAATTCTCTAACTGGTCTGTCCATTGTAGCTGAGCACGTCTGAGCCGTCTTCTGAACCAGCCCGACTAGCTAATTTGCGCAGTGGTAGCAATTTATTTCCTGGTGATATCCAAATCATCATTGATGGTTTGGTTTGCAGTTTGTGGGGTTTAACGTCCCAAAGCGACTCAGGCTGAGAGACGCCGTAGTGGAGGACTCCGGAAATATCGACTACCTGGGGTTATTTAACGTGCACTGACATCGCGCAGCACACGGGCGCCTTGCTTTTCTCTTCCATCGAAAATTGGCCGCCGAGGCTGAGATCCATCCCGCATCCTTGGGAACAGCAGTCGAGCGCCGTAACCATTGCGCCACTCTGGCAGGGCTCCAAATCACAATTGAATCGCTTGTTAATATATACTGCGATGAATGTGAACAACTGCCGCTAACCAATTTACTAGCAGCATATTTATATATTTAAATGAGCCCTTCATATATATATCTTTTTTTTCTATTTAAGGCAAGAAACAACGAAACGTTGCATGCCATGGATTATTCTGCAACGCCTTTCTCATTTTGGAAAAAAAACAAGAACAAATATAATGGAAACAGACAAAACCTCGTTCCTCAGGAAAAAAAAAAGTAAACGAAAGGACGTCGACATGTTCTTAATCTATGATTAAACGTGGGAGGTATGCAAACCACACAGTAATTCTCTTTCGTGAAGCGCACTGTGTATACATATAATGGTGAGTGCTTCGATGGGGATGCCATGTTTAAATTTCCAATTCTGTCTCCTACGGTGACTGTCTTCGGCGAAATTCGATTATATGCACACCCCTTACAAATAACAGTAAGCCGCAGCAGTATTTTTATTTTCACTTAATTTCTACCCATTTTCTCTTCGCTCCCCTTCCGTTCTCTATGCAGATATTTGTACAATAACTTTTCTCCTCTTTCAATACTTTTCCTAAAGGCAAGGTACATACAAGTCAGAATCAAAGCACTAAAATACCTGCAGTCGCTAACCAACGGTCAAAACTAACTAGATTTATGAGGTGGCTTGTCGAATGCTACATTTTCTAACAGGCAGAGCTACACAACTTAGAATTCCAAAATGGCTGCCGACGGTAAGCCCTTCGCTGACGTTCACACTTGGCTGAACCAGATTCCCTGAACTCCATCTGAGCCTCATGCACAGCAGATATAGAGCGTTACATTTTAGTCTTTTTCAGCGGCCCAAAATTCTCCCGTGTTCGCGGCTTAACTGACATCACAAGCTCGACTAAAGCTACATGCCGGGCTCATTTCTTGTTTGCGCCGCTCTGTCTTCTTTCGCCCGCTTCCAACGTTTTCCCGGCTTTGCGAACGCTTTAAAAGAAACAAGTCGGCAGCCTAGGATTACATAGAAGCCGCAATGCCCTGCTCATGTGATGTGTGTTACTTTCGCTTCTTTTTTCTGTTAGGAGCGCTTCGCTCACGGGAGGGCTTATGGTTCCTAATTCCACGATAATCCCCGTAGGGATTCAGATGGCTTTAGGATGGATTCTCTGAAGCATGTATGCGAGGAAAGCGTGCACGACGACGGGAAATGCGTCTAAACTTGGCTGTACTCGAGACACTAATGTTCTGCTCGAGACGTTCCTTCTTTCTGTGTAAAATTAAAACAACCGCAGACTCTCGTTTTATGAATCTCCAAGTAGGGTATGAGCATCCATTTGGGTTGAGGAAAGTGATGGGAGAGACCCCAGCAACTGTGGGGGGTGCTACAGAAGAAACAAAACGAAAAATGCGAATAATTGCTTCTTCAGTAGGTTCTTTATTACCGCATTAGCAATGCATTTTTCGTTCTAAAAAAATCGACCTGTTGTGACCTTTGTTGAAAATTACCTTCCTCGGGGTGGCGCAGTGGTTACGGCGCTCGACTTTTTAATTTAATAAATAGAATGATGGTTTAGTTAACCATTCTAAATCAATAATTAAGATATAGGGAGAAAAGTGAGCATGATAGCTACTGCTACCACCCCGCTTCAAAGGGGACGCTCCTATATTCCATCCATCCATCCATCCATCCATTTATCCATCCATCCATCCATCGACTACTGTTCCCAAGGATGCGGGATCGAATCCCGGCCTCGGCGGCCGCTTTTCCATGGAGGCGAAAGGCAAAGGCGCCCGTACGCTGGGCGATTTCAGTGCACGTTAAAGAACCCCCGGTGGTAGAAATTTCCGAAGTCCTCCACTACGGCGTCTCTCATAGCCTGAGTTGCTTTGGGACGTTAAACCCAACAAACCTTATTTAGAGAATCATCAAAATCATCCTTTTACTTTTCATGAACCAGACAAATCATACGTGAATGTCATGACTGAATAAGTATTTTTGTTGTTATTTAATAAAAATAAATGTGTTTGTAGTAGCCACCGCTTGGCTTCTATAATCAGTGATACAAGGCTGAAACGCAGTCGAGTAAGTACAGCAAATCCGAAGGCGAAACTTCGATGTAGCATCAACACAAACAACTCAACGTGTACGTATACCGAATCAAGGCTGTCTTGATTGCTTCTTCCCCTGACTCACGTTCGGATTCGAGATTGAACTGTTGCACTCTTCGAGGTAGCAAACAAAATGGAAACAAACAGATAGACTCACAACAAAAGCACACATGTGTTGGGCGTAGTTCGCTTCATTTTTGTGTAATTTTTTTGCATTCTAGAGGCAGCGCGCACACTTTAAACACGATCAATCAACTGGCCCCTGTGTTTCCTTCTTCTGTATCCGGTTTTCTATGTACACTAATTTTGTTTACCTTGGTTGGGAATGCTGACACACAAATGCAGGATGTTCGTGGCGAGGCGGGGAAAAGGGGGGGGGGGGGGGGAGGGGGCTTTTAGTTACAAAATTCGCTTTTTGCGGGTAGTATGACTGATACTGTACGTAATCATACAAATGGCGGCAACTTACGCCGCGAACGGACAATATAATAGATTATGGGCTGGGCAGTTGCTTTGATCTGTTAACTAACAATTATTTGTTAGTAATCAGGTTCTGCTTTAATTATAAAATTGTTGGAGGCTTAGTACATTCAAAACAAATCAAATGCAAAAAAAATCATTTGCCCTTAGCCCTATGGCACCAGTGATTCTGGCTGCGTGTACGCGTGAAACGGTCATGGTCATGGTCATGATCATGGTCATGGTTATATGCGTGTCATGGTCATGGCTATATGCGTGATCTTCGGCCGCCGAGGGCAAAGTATCGAGCAGAAAACAGCAGTATTGTCCCCCGCAATAACGAATTGCTAATCAGCATACCAACACTGACCTATTGCGTTAAAGGACTGATCAGTTAACTATATGCCGTTACCAGATTCACGACCATCACCACCAGCCTGACTATGCCCACTGCCGGGCGAAGGCTTCTCACATCATATCCCTCCAACTAACCGCGTCCTGTTCCAGCTTCAGCCCCCTTTTATTCGCGTAAACGTGCTCATCTCTACCGCTTAGCTCATTTTCTTCCACCTCCTACTACACTTGCTCTCCCTTAGATTTTACTCATTTGCCTTTAGCGGCCATCGACTACCCTCTCTTCTCATTACATGCACTGCCATAGCTTCCTATGGCCCTGTCCATGCCCATTTCTTCTTTCGACTACAATCTCATTAACTCTAGTTATTTCTCTGACCTACCCTACCAGCCTTCCTGTTTATTAACGTTACAATTACCATATTCCGTTCCATAGCTCTTTGCGTTGTCCTCAATTTAATTGAACCCTTCCCTTTAGCCTTCACGTGCTTGCCCCACAGGTGCGTGCAGGTAAAATAAAGCTATTAAATGGCTGCTAGTTACGATCTGCGAGTACTTGTACAAATGTGCTTCATCCCAGTCTGATTGTTCTAGTTATTCCCTTTTCGCGATCCAGCTCTGATCACCATATCAAGCCGTGAGTAGACGTGTTCCCTTGCCACTTCCAACGGCTAGGCTAGACCTATTGTATACTGCTATTCCGAGGCCCTCGAACATTATTTCAAATTAAAACATTGTTGCTTTTACGAAGCCCGTCACTACCACTACCATGATGACAAAGAAAAGAACCTGAAAAATAACAAAAATACCTAAGGTCTTTCCGAAAACGTCGTCCATAGTACATATCGCTCAGCACGTTGCTGATGAACGAATTAGTTTAACAGCAGTAGTCAGCGCCTGTTAAAAACTCATATTGAGTGAGGCAAGCTAACGGGGCAGGATTCTCCCGGCAAGCACCCTTTCCTTCCTCACATACAAGCCCTCCCCCTTTTGCCCCGTAACACGTACAAATTCCGCGAACTTATCGGACGACGTTAATCGGCAGATGGGCAATTTCCCAAGAGTATATGCCTGAGCGGGAATCAGGCCGCATGGGTTCAACACTGTTCGTCACAGGATGCACACTTTGTGCGAACAGAAGGGCGAACTCCCACGCCCCTTCTGTTTGCTCGTTCAAGATGGCCAGCCTCTCAGATCCGATTAAAGCACACTCTTCTTAAACTAACCTGCAATTTCTTACTCTTCCCTTCTTTTTTGCTACGGATAATAGAAGGCTCATTAATGCTCAAGTGCCGTCGTGAATGGCGCAACGCAACCATCAAGCGGGGCGGAAAGAAGCTTCCTTCCTACAGGCTCTTCAAACATAATATCCAACATTAGCAGCAAAAACATCCAGGTGAAGTCCACCGTAGAGCATCGACATCTCTTCCAATTACCTCCAATTAGTCTTGCCCTGCTCTGCTAATCTACTGATCTTATCAAGCATCTAGACAAGAACCGGATGCAATTCAATTCCCCGGATACGCCTGTCTGCACCCTTCATGCTTTACGTACGAATTGAGAGCGGTATACAGATGTCACACTGCGTCAACCCGCGGCAGTGTACCAGTAGTTAGATCGTTTAGATACAGAGCACTAAAGAAAGGAACCTTGAAAACGGAAGCCATAATTCTTAGCAGCGAAAATTGAAAACAGCCGATCATTTAGGAGAAGTACCATAAAAAAAAAAAAGAGAAAAGAAAGCAGCGCTGACCATAACTACTTCGGGCAGCCACGCTTAAGCACTTCGCTGTACGCGAAGTACAGGAGGAGCCAGTGTACTCTGCAAGCTAGGAAACTTCAAGTAGTCAGAATCCGACCGGAGCCCTGGTCTATGCCGTCTCTTGTAGGTCACGTTCAGTTTTGCCGCAACAAACGACACCACCCGTAAGCACTATACACATAGCCTAGTGTCGGTACAGGTTTAGCGTAGTGTAAAGGGTTACATTACATGTATCGTGCTACATTGCACACCACCGAGGAGTAAAACAAACACTGCACAACGTAATAAGGGAGTAATTACTCACTGATATCCACCCAGGCGCAACCAAACGGCTACAAAAGCAAACTATACAGCGTTCTTAAAATTTTGTAGTTAAAGCAAAATTTGTCCTGGTCCTGGAAGTGTAATATGTCGCTTGACGTTATAGTACATAGTGTCGGGGAGCATATATCAATTATAGCATACGTTAACGTGAACTTAGAATAAAGGAGGGGAAAGTAAGACGCGGTGCAGTGTCAGGCGGGTGAATTATAAAAACTACGGTTATAGAACGACCGCACTTGACGCGAGTCAGGTTTAATCAGAGGTATTAAGGAGCGGCCTATGACCCGTAAAGGTTGTTGTTTGACTGATGATGATGAGTATAGCATGGTTTAGTTTTGCACAGCATAGCCGAGCACGATCCAGTACGGCTCAGTACAGTACAGAGAGCGCAGCAAAGGGTGGGACAGAACAGCGAAGTATATAGCACAATACATCACCATGCAGAGCACCCACATTGCGCCAGGAAGGGGAAAAGTCCTTTCGAAGAAGCCGTCCCAGCTACAACAAGCGTAACTCACCGGTCCACATAAAAGAGTACGGGAACACTACCGGCTGGCTGTCTAGCCGGCGGTAACAGCCACAGCTGCACCGCGTCAAGAACTGGCGAAGCGGTGCTATCTATCTAGCAGGGGGGAAAATGCTTACTGGGAACCTCCTTGGGCGTGTTTTTTTTTTCGCCGCTCTGAACAAGCAAGCCATCCATGTACTCGACTTCTATTGTTTCCCTCATCCTTCCTCCCTCCCTGCTCTTCTTGCTCGCTTTTCCCTTCTTTCTTTCGTTCCATTCCGTGTTTTTCTATTTTATTTCTTCGTTCGTTTTTTGTCGATATTTGTTTTTCTTTTTTCACTAATCTTTCATTTATTCCCTGTTTCTACCTTAAATATTTCCTCAAAGAGCTATTTCCCAAACTTCGATGCGAAAAGCTGAGCAATTACAGGCATTGGCAATCGCTCTGCCCTCTGCGGCAGCCTCAACTGTACAGAGCCGCATGATTCCATAGAACCGCGAGGATTTTGGGAAAGCGTCGTGGTAAATAACTAACTTTCATTTTGAAAACAAGTTTTATCTCGCATAGCATCGACTAAAAGGAACTGTTGGAAAACGAAATTCGCAAGAAATTCGCAAGAAATTCGCATCTATGCAACTGACGAACTGACGGTGCCGGTCACTAACCGTAAGTGGGAGATAGAGCCGGCATCCCTAAATGTAATAGCCGTTAAAAGTTCTCGTGCGGAAATTTCCAAATGTTCAGCGGTCCTTCAATCTTCCAAATGACGCAGGTAATTTTCGATACCTATACACTTTCTGCGCCTGCCAATGACGTCCACGAATGACTGCACGGAAGGCAGCAAGCGTGGAAATGTCCCTTCCTAAACATAGGGTTGACACTAGACGGCGCTACGTTGGTCATCATAGTGTGCCATATATAGAAAGGAGCTGCCCAATTTTACCCGAGACAGATGCTATTCTGGCGTCGCAGCGTGTCGGTCGCGTGGGACGCGAAACGCACTCGAAATGTAGAATCAATTCACCCCGCACACGGGGCACGGGTAGAAAGCAGGACGTAATGTTATCGGCAGCAGAGCCGACAAGCGTGCAACGGGAGGACGCATCTTATTTTCTCGGGTTGCTTGTTTTCTTATCGATCTACCGTTGGCATTGTGATCCCACAATGTGTTCCTTCCACTAGCCATTTTTTTTTCTTTTCGTGCGTGTGTGTAAAAAAATGTAAATTGGTTCACAGGAAGGGAAAGGCGCAGTAACTGTCACACTTGCTCTGTGGACACCCGAACCGCGCTGTAAGGGAAGGGAGGAAGGTGGGAATGAAAGTGGAAAGAGAGAAAGAGGAGCCGTAGTGGAGGGCTACGGAGTAATTTCGACCACCTGGGGATCTTTAACGTGCGCTGACATCGCACAGCACACGGACGCCACTTCGTTTCGCCTCCATCGAAACGCAGCCGCCGCGGTCGGGTTCGAACCCGGGAACTCCGGCACAGTAGTCGGGCGTCTTACCACTGCACCACCCCGGCGGGGCGGTGTGTGTTTCGATGTTTGTCATTCGCTTTTAAGCTCTCCGTGCTCAGAATCGGATCAGATAGCTGCATATCCGTAAGGTAAGTGTATTGTAAAAGCTTCCTCGTATGCGTACCCCGAGCAGAACACGGGAAATACGATACGACGAATATATAAACAAAGCTCTTGCTTGTGCAGAGTTCAGTTTGGAAAGCGATTCCGTGGTTGTAAACAGTGAACCACGAGTCGCAAAGCTACACCACAGCTCAGTGCTGGGAATACCCACGAGTATTTAGAAGCATACTCCGGAGCGGACGAAAATGCAGTTTGATGCACCTGTTTCGTGTTTTGTGAACAGAAGCCCGGTAGCGAGAAAGGCAATAAATGTGAATAGTAAGGGCGTTTCAACCAACTTGCGCCACAGTTTCAAATATAACAACTCGCTGTACGATGGTTTAAATATTATATGGCTGTAGGCAGTCCACTTGGCCAGGGGAGCATATTTCGTTAGTTGCGCCGAAATTGTCTCATCGTCTAACAATGGAAACGAGCGAAAGTGTTGGTTTCGTAACATTGCCGTTAATATTTCTGCGCAAAAGTTGAAGCGAAGAATGAGCGAAGATCTCATTTTATCCGTTTTTTTTTATATATATATATTATTATTCTTTAAACACGTTTTCTATTTAGAACTTAGAGGTCATGAAATTTAAAAATTGAGGCGCTGGTTACGTACGTTCCTGCATTGCAGCATTACCGCTCTCAAATGCGATTCGGTTAAACAAACCCGGTTAGGGAAGCCAGGGTGAATAAAAAGAACCACCAGGAACAGCCATCGTTTCTGGGGAGAGTGCCGCTACTTTATCTCGTTATAGTTATAGTTATAGTTATAGAATTTATAGGAGCCGCAGTAGGAGCGAGGCTATGCCGGCACCGTGTCGAAGCAAAGTACGGGGTTCTTCCAGACCAACATGTCGGCGCCTTTTAAAACATTTCCGTCTACTTCCCCCGCTATTTGCTGCTTACTCTTAAGTGTTCGCGATGCTCGGTATGGACTTGGTGGCCGAAACCATAATCGAAGCTCGTGTGGTGGACGATGTCCGCAACGGCACGTGTTCAGAGAATTGTATAACCCGGCTATTTTTTATTCAACTGTTAGTGCTGAATGCGAAACGTATTTGCAATAGTCTTTGTTACGAATCCAGCCATCTTGACCATGATTTTAAGGTTCGTGAAAGTGCAAGGAAAACTGAATTGTTTAGGATGTATTTATTCCTAATACCATTTGGGAAGGGAATAGGCTGCTGAGTGCAGTCGTGGGTACTGCATCAAATAGTGCTTCTTTTTTTCTTTTTTTTTTTTCAATGTTGTAATGGTATATGTCTCAGAGCTTTACATTTCCTTTGTCTTTTTTTGCACTTTTTACTCTGCCTAGAATCAGAGATGTGGTCAAAGATGTGATGTGAGATCTGGATCTGTTGATCATTGTCTTCAAGAACACAATTCAGTCATTAGTTTCTTTCTGCGTTTGATTGATTGATTGATTGATTGATTGATTTTGCATTGTATGATTGCCTTGCTTCTGTTTTGTTTTTTGACAGTTTTGAAATATGAACCCCCCCCCCCCCCCCATCACCCCCACTCCTGCGATAGCTTCGGATGGAGCTGCAGTATGTAAAAATAAAATAAATAAATGTAATACCTTTATGTAGTTTATGTATTTCTTATTGTACCCCCCCCCCCCCTCACACACACCACTGTAATGCCTTTGCACTGCGGGCTCTTTGATAAATAAATAAATAAACCACATGCTAGCCTATGGTGAATGCCAACCAAACAGAGAAAACGGGCTCAATTCATTTAGATCGTTCACTTACACGACACAACACTCTGGTTACTTGGAACAGACGTGATTGTCCCAACCAAACCGGAAACTCTAAAGTTGATTGCCCTGTCAGAGCAAGCGCTAACGATGTCCATGACATTAAAACTATCACGTGGAGTAAGTTCGAAACTATTCTCGTGGTTTTGTGTTGACCTTATGGGCACACGAAGGTTCTGTGCAAAGCCCGATAAAAGCAACTACTTTAGTGCCCTATTTTATCTCCATGTTGTAAAGAAAAAAGAAAATGTATTCGGTTAAAAAAAAGAACTTTTACAGGAATCAAGCAGGAACAGTGTCATATCTGAAAGCAAGAAGAACGGAAATGCTCCGTGTTCGCGCATACAACCTGAGGATACGTCACCATTCTGAAATGTTCGCACGTGGCTGGATTATTTCCTGAAAGAACGTCGACATTACGAGCCTCGGGTCAGAGTAGCGGTAACCGCGAAAAGCGCTTGTGGAAACGGAGTAGGTTTGTGGGGTTTAACGTCCCAAAGCAACTCAGGCTATGAGAAACGCCGTAGTGGAGGACTCCGGAAATTTTGACCACTTGGGGTTCTGTAACGTGCACTGACATCGCACAACACACGGGCGCCTTGCTTTTCGCCTCCATCGAAAAGCGGCCGCCGAGGCCGGGATTCGATCTCGCGTCCTTGGGAACAGTAGTCGAGCGCCGTAACCACTGCACCACCCCGGCGTGGTTGTGGAAACGGAGTAGAAAGGCCAGGGAATCCGGTTTAAATGAACGTACAAAAAAACGACACTACAAACGTTACTGCCAAGAAGATTAGGAGAACGCTGGAAAGAGTACTACACTCTCGGACATTTGCATAACGTACTGCGTTCGAGGCTGGACCGATCCGGACAGCACAGCAATGATTCACGGCCACAAACGGCAGGAATTTCGAGTCTGTTTATGCCCGTCTCTTTCTTTTTTTTTAATTTTTAGCAAGGCAGGATTTCCAAATTTTCAAGAGAGAGTGGTTTGCCAGAAACGCGCTTACAGAGTAAAAAGAGACGGGAGTCATCAGCCAATGAAATTGTCACAGTCGCGATAGAATACAAGTCAAGTGAAGACGCTATGTATATGCCTTTTCACGTATGCGCGTGCATGTGTTTCGAGCGTTGGAGTGCCTGCAAATAGCGCAAAGGCGATTGTTAAGGCACTGGCATTTAAGATAACGTCGAGGGGAAGATCTCGCATTACGTGCAAAACTACGTGATTATTCAAGAGAGTACTAACGTCGTAACCAAATAAGCTGACACGAATAGTTCGAACAGCCCAACGTGAACACACGCTAAAATAGAGATGACGTCAAAGCAATTCGAGCTAGCCCGAGCTCTCTACTTCCGGGTAGCCGTCGAGCCCCCCGAACACTGGGCATACGACGAGCGTCTGCAAAATTACGGGGAAATCATCGACCATTATAAATTGGGACGTAGACTGGTACCCCCGCCAGATGTTAGACTAAATAATAGAGAAGCTGTCGCGCGGAGGCGGCTACAAACTAATACGTTCATGAACCCAGTCTGGGCGTTTCACGCGCTACCAGACTTTAGGGACAATGATCTCTGCAAACACTGTGGGGCGAGAGGGACCCTCGACCACATAATTTGGGAGTGCCCACAATCTCCAGGGATAGGGCAAAATATTACAAGTAGAGAAGCCTGGGATACCCTGCTGCAAAGCGCGGACCCTGCGATCCAGCACCGCATCGTCCACCTGGAGGAAGAGGCCGCAACAAGCCAAGGGCTACCTGCCAGCCTCTAATCCGCGGGCGCACGACTCCCCCGCCGAGGTGGCGCAGTGGTTACAGCGCTCGACTACTGTTCTCAAGGGCGCGGGATCGAATCCCGGCCTCGGCGGCTACTTTTCGGTGGATGCGAGAAGCAAGGGCCCATGTGCTGAGCGATGTCAGTGCACGGTAAAGAACCCGAGGAGGTCGAAATTTCCGGAGTCCTCCACTACGGCGTCTCTCATATATCCTGAGTCGCTTTGGGACGTTAAACCCCTTAAACCCATAAACCGATATGTGGTGCGGTTGGCTGAGGTTTGTATGCAGTCCTACAATTCGCCCAAAGCCACAAGCCAAATACCGCAGTCTAAACATGAACGCCCAGATGATCGAATTATTGGCAAAGAGAGATTATAATAAGGCGATATATTGGTTGGTTGGTTGGTTTGGTTGGTTTGTGGGGTTTAACGTCCCAAAGCGACTCAGGCTATGAGAGACGCCGTAGTGGAGGACTCCGAAAATTTCGACCACCTGGGGTTCTTTAACGTTCACTGACATCGCACAGCACACGGGCGCCTTGCTTTTCGCCTCCATCGAAAAGCGGCCGCCGAGGCCGGGATTCGATCCCGCATCCTTGGGAACAGTAGTCGAGCGCCGTAACCACTGCGCCACCCCGGCGGGGCAAGGCGATATATTGGCTACAGAGCCAGTAGCAGGCCCATGCATTTTCTTTCAAAAGGACCTATCTTTTTTAAAAATAGTAGGTTGGAATGAATGCGATCCTTTTTTAATACGCGTCATGTGAAAAAAACTACTGAAAACCGATGAATTCGAGTAAGCCGGAACTTTAAATAGAGCGAACTTAATGTAGTGAGAGTCCCCTGAGAAAGGAGTTTTGCTGAAACATATTCAGTGCTCTTGAGTAGCAAGTGAAGGCGATATATTGTCTTCACTTGCTACTCAAGAGCACTGAATATGTTTCAGCAAAACTCCTTTCTCAGGGGACTCTCACTACATTAAGTTCGCTCTATTTAAAGTTCCGGCTTACTCGAATTCATCGGTTTTCAGTAGTTTTTTTTTCAGATGACGCGTATTAAAAAAGGATCGCATTCATTCCAACCTACTATTTTAAAAAAAGATAGGTCCTTTTGAAAGAAAATGCATGGGCCTGCTACTGGCTCTGTAGCTGAGCCACCTCCGCTGCCTCGTGCGGACAGAAGAATGTAGATAAGAAAAAAAAGAATAGGAATAGAAAGACGGGCGCCGCAACAGCCGTCGTCCACCACCTAAGCGGTGGCGGGTGCAATGACGGCCTACAACAGATACAAATTCAGTGGCAGGCTTAGAGTTTCGCTTATCTATAGATTTCAGTTTTCACTCTATTCGAACTCTTCGTTTGGTTATGTTCACCGCAAGCGTATTTTAAAAGATGGCCCTCAACACACGGTCCTGGACGATTAGAGCAGATTCGCGATCCTCTTCAAGTTCAAATGATCGGAAGCCGGCTTATTTTTCCTCTACATTTCTGTTTTCGGCTTTTCAATGCGACAAATCCATTCAACGTCGTTGCAATATGTTTATCGAAACGATGCTTCAGACCCATAATGCTGCTGCCTGCGCCCAAATGTCATCGACATGAACCTCTGTCGTCGCAGTACAACGTCCTTCGTTCGCTGCGCTCTTGTTTAATCCGATTTAGCGCTCAGCGTCGACTCCGACGGGCGGGAGCGATGGTCTGTCCGGTCGACGCGCCCTTTAATGCGTCTTGGTCTGGCCGCCACCGCCGGTGTTGTCAGAGCTCCTTCCTTTCCTTTTGCAAGCTCCAAAAAGTGCAACAGCTGCGACGGAAAAGTGCCCCTCTCATAATGCTCAAAGTATGCGACAGTGCTGCAGTGCCGAGAGTTGCGCGCTTGGAAATTAACGCAAGATGTTGTAATTGATTTTTTGGCAAAAAGATGTAGCACCGTGATGTTCTCGGCAACTTTATTACAATTTTGAATTCTTGCTGTTCGTAATGACAGCTGCGTGAGAGAGAAAGGAGCGGAGAGTTCCGAGGGAAAAACGTGCATTCGAAATGCACCTCGGTGATTCTGGAAGTTAGGCAGTCCTACCTGCATGGTGTATTTCTCATACGCACGCTAACAGAAAGAGGGGGGGGGGGGGGGGGGGGAGTGCATGGAGGAGTCACGATCTCGATGGCGGAAGCCTTTGGAGGGGAATTTTTGGACAATTAAAGTCGGGCTGCATAAACAGTCTTTAAGGTCGAAGCGAATACTACTAGAAAAGAAAATGAAGTTTTTATGAGGTAGAAAAAAAATCAAAAGAAATACAGGTGCTACATTAATCGGCCAACTTCGGAACAAGACTGCATGCGTCAACTTCGATTTTTTTTTTTCTAGGATTCGCGTATATCGGAGGCTATGATAAAGCGCCATTCACTTTAGTGCGGCGGCAGCCTGTCCTTTTCGGTGCTGACGTCATGAATTTCAATCGAGTAACGGGATGGTACTTAAATTGTGTTCTCCCGGCGATAAAAGCGCTTTTTGCTACCATACAGAGTCAGTCTTCTTGGCTTTCTTTGGCTTGTTTTGACTAGCTTGGATTTCCCTGGTTTGTGTTGTCCGGCTTAAAAGAGGTCCATAATCACTTTTTTGGTGGGCCTCATGCAAACTACTGTATACTGTACCATAGTGTATATATTTCTTTTATTTTTACCTACTCTTTTCTTTCTCCCTATCACTCACCTCTTTGATTTCCTCTACCTTCTCCTCGCTATGCCTTTATTTCCGCCGCCCCAGTTCAGGTGCTTCAGATATAAGATAGCAGATACCGGGGCTGGCAAACATCTTTTCTTTCCTTTTGTACATACAATAAATAACCACTACAATGTATTGAGAACGAGAACAAGATAGAATGTTCCTCAGTGTTCTCCTTTTAAGAATCGCTATTTTGAGCACATTATACATTTTCAGGTGTGGCCTTTGAGCGTCTAAATGTACCGACCAGCGCAAAAGCGATTATCAGCAACCAGACAAAAACGGTTAACGTTAAGAGAAGTTAGACGCAGGTCGCGTAAACAGCTTTGTTCGTCATCAGATACAAACAGACCAAATCTGGTTTCGCAAGCAGCTTTCTAAGGTCACTTCCCCTCATGTAGCTCTGACGAACTTCACCGCCTATGGACCGCTGACATACAGGACATCTGCCCGCTTCTCCACGACCCCAAAAAAAGTCGACAACGGAGTCTGACGTTTCACGATTTACGGAGGATCTCCCCCCGGCTTTGACTCACATGCTGTTCTTTCGGGTCATGTGTCCTCAGATATAAAAATAAATATAATACGGCACAGCGCAAAGTATGTAAAATAAAAACAGGTAAAACTCGTAGTATAGTGCTAAAAAAATGGAACTATTGTTTTCCAACCTATCCCTTCAATTGGTTCTTTTGCTTTGTTCCGCCCTTTGATCTCTTAATGGGTCTCACTCAGCAACTCATATGTTTCTTTCTCTCCATTTATTACTGAAAAAATAAAATTTTCTTCCAAAATTTTGTAAAGTTATTGAGCAGCAACTGCACTTTTGTACCTGGAAACTTGAATTACAATTCTAAAATTTGGCTTCCTTGCTTTATTTTTTTTTTCTTTTCTAAAAGTTGCAGTTGTACAAGGAGGAGAAGGAAGAATAGGAAAGGTAGGGAGCTTAACCGGAACAAGAAACCGGTTTGCTACCCTGCATTGGAGGAAAGGGGTGAGTGGACATAGAGGTGAAAGATAAAATGGAGTTACAGGAATAGTATGTCGTCGTAATTTAATTTAGTTGGAGACAAATTTATACTTTCATCCCGCGGTCCGATGTCGTTTTTTTAATTATAAGCTGCTGTTAAAACAGCAGCGCAGTCGATGGAGGAATTATGCGATGGCGAGCGAATGACGTTAAACATTAGGTTCTACCAAGTATTTGCTGCATATCAAATGCCTTCATCTAAATCCGCGCCACAAGCGGGTAACTTATCCAAACCGCTTACGGCATAGCGCCCTACATAATAATCGCCACATATACCTACATGCCAAGTTAATTAAACAGCAGTGTCGTTGTATCACCTCAATTTTTTCTATTACGTTTAAATATATCTAGTTAAGCATGTGCTGCATCGCTCCTTTTTTATGTTGAAAGTTTGTTTTTCATTGATTTGTCGTTGAAGATTGTTTCTAGCAATTCAGTATTATCAACCTAACTTTCGAAATATATTGCATATACAATGCTTACACCGCTTGAACAAATGCCACTTCGATGAACTTCTCGAACAAACATTTCAGAAACGCGCGCATCGAAATCTCCTTGTATCTAATGCAAATTATTTTCGAGAGAACGACCTGATTACCCTGCGGCGTCCAGTTCGCGCACGTCTTGGAACGCATTAATACAATGCTTCCCAGCCAGAATGCTATCATTTCAGTGGTATAGAGACGCAGCAATGTTCCTATATCAGTAGGCTGTATTTCTGGCTCTTGGCAACTGGTAGTAACGTAGCGCCTTATTTAGTTGCAAAACTGTGAAAATCGATTAATCGATCAATAAATTGATTGATTCATCGATTAATCAATCAATCAATTGATTGATTGATTGATTGATTGATTGATTGATTGATTGATTGATTGATTGATTAATTGATTGATTGATTGATTGATTGATTGATTGAAAATGCGTTGCCATGCTGACATATCAATCAATCAATCAATTGATTGATTGATTGATTGATTGATTGATTGATTGATTGATTGATTGATTGATTGATTGATTGATTGATTGATTGATTGATTGATTGATTGATTGATTGATATGTCAGCATGGCAACGCATTTTGCTCGAGTCGAGCAGTATCCGAGCGTACTGTTTAGCGTGCTCGCCTGACTTTTCGCCTGTGTGTCTGCACAAGATAAAATAATTTGCTCAGAGCCGGTGATATGTACCCTCAAAGATGCAAAAAGGCGCAGTCATCAAGGACCAAATCAAAGCCAAGCAGAAGATGCAGCTGATTATCAAAATGGAAAAATCCAGACAACGTGTGTCTTGTTTTATAAAAATGATGCGAATGTTTTTGGGACACGTTCGAATGCTTGAAATTTACTTCGATTGCTGCCTGCTCATTCCAGTTCATTTCGAAGAATTTAAAGTGAAATTTCGCATAGATTAAAGCTCCTTATGGTCTCCCCTGACTTGTTTGAGTGCTATTTCAATGTACGTAGCAAAGGCAAAATAAACATAATCGACTGCCTACCCACAAACAAGAATTTCTAATAAAGAGAACACTCTCGCAGCGATTTCTGCACTTTCACTTTTTTTTTTCTCCCACGCAGGGAGCGGATCAGATAACAGTGCTGTGAAATGGCAGGAACTCTAGTAACGCTCTTAATAAACTGCCGAATGTCAGCAGCAGGCCAGACTAAAGCATATGACGTACGTGAATTTAAACGTCTGAGAATCAGAAGCGGGCAATGCCCCTGGAAACAAAACAAAAAATTAGTTGCGACATTTCAACCCTCCTCGCTTATCTCCCTCCCCCCCCCCCCCTTCACCGAGTGAAGGGCGTTATCATTTTTCACTTGGTGATATTTCTGAATCAGCTGCTTTTTTTATTCGTTTTGCAGTGCATTTGCGCAGAAAGGTTATGCAGAAGGCAATCTCACTTCAAGAGACTGCATTGGGAAGCATATGCTCATGAATACAGGGGCACCCCGATCCATGCAGCAAAATAAAATTACAGTGCGGTGACATGGCGATATAAGCTACTTGATGAGAACACCATTCAGAGAAGGCGGCCGGCGTGCTTGATTAGTTAGTTAGTTAGTTAGTTAGTTAGTTAGTTAGTTAGTTAGTTAGTTAGTTAGTTAGTTAGTTAGTTAGTTAGTTAGTTAGTTAGTTAGTTAGTTAGTTAGTTAGTTAGTTAGTTAGTTAGTTAGTTAGTTAGTTAGTTAGTTAGTTAGTTAGTTAGTTAGTTAGTTAGTTAGTTAGTTAGTTAGTTAGTTAGTTAGTTAGTTAGTTAGTTAGTTAGTTAGTTAGTTAGTTAGTTAGTTAGTTAGTTAGTTAGTTAGTTAGTTAGTTAGTTAGTTAGTTAGTTAGTTAGTTAGTTAGTTAGTTAGTTAGTTAGTTAGTTAGTTAGTTAGTTAGTTAGTTAGTTAGTTAGTTAGTTAGTTAGTTAGTTAGTTAGTTAGTTAGTTAGTTAGTTAGTTAGTTAGTTAGTTAGTTAGTTAGTTAGTTAGTTAGTTAGTTAGTTAGTTAGTTAGTTAGTTAGTTAGTTAGTTAGTTAGTTAGTTAGTTAGTTAGTTAGTTAGTTAGTTAGTTAGTTAGTTAGTTAGTTAGTTAGTTAGTTAGTTAGTTAGTTAGTTAGTTAGTTAGTTAGTTAGTTAGTTAGTTAGTTAGTTAGTTAGTTAGTTAGTTAGTTAGTTAGTTAGTTATGCCGGCCCCTGGATTTCTGCGTCATTGGGAATAGGCGGGGGTGATATAGACGGCAGGCAGAGCAGGCCGCCTTCTGTCGTCGGCACTATAATGGCGGTGCTGATTCGGCAGAGGTTGCAGGCCTCTTCTACATTTTCTATTTTCCTTTTTTTTTTATTGTTTGTAGGAGCTGTCCAGGCAGGCAGAGGAAAATGTCGCATTTCCTTCTCGGCAGTACAGCACCGAAATTATATCTACTGCGGCCAAATTTGCATAATCCGCCTAAGACCAAGAAATGCCGTAAGATGCTACGTCTGCACGACATTTCAGCGGCAAGGCGCGTGTGATCTATTTTCGTCATCCCACATAAGTGCTGGATAAACGAGAAGTGCCGGGTCGTACATTATTACTCATTTATACAAGACAGGGTTAAGGCTCCCGACCAGCGAAGAACCCGGCCTGAGGAGAAAATCCGGACTGGTTGAAAATGTTTTTTTATTATTATTGGCCTAAGGAAGAAATTGCCGCTACAAAGTTGTAGATCGTGTCGAGAAACATCTAAATAAAATGTTTGCACAAGCTGTCATTTAGTAAAAGGTTTTTTTTTATTGGTATTAAATGACAGCCCGCGTAGTCAACAAACTTTCATATGACAGCGGTGAAACTTCAGCGTTCCGAGGCGACCAAATCCGCTTTTCTCTGCAGCACTCTCCCTTATGGACTTTTATATAGAGAGAGATAGCTTTATACGCGCTCTGGGTGAGAGATGTGAGCGAGACGCTGGTCATGTGATAGTTTTCTTTGGAAGCCAATAAATACATCTATTGAAATAGTACCTTCATGGAAACATCGCACCTAGCCGTTTTCGACACGATCTAACTTTTATAGTGATAATTTGTTCTTCTAGCCAACTGTTTACAATTCGCTAATTAGACTTTACTGACATTCACTAACACTACCGCGTCATATTCCTTAAAGGCAGAACTTAAATTTCCTTTAACTTTTCCCCTCTTTAATTCCTATTCGCACAAATGCATTATTTTCACCTTGAATTGCTCCGCTAACCACTTAGTCTTTAGGGTGGGAAATATGGCCATTTTAACCGACATGGCATGATTGAGTTCATTCAGGACAATCTTTCTCGCTCTACAGCCGACTGTGCATGAACCAACACGACATAGAGCAGGAAGGAAGAAATAAGCTAAAGCTAAAGCTTTTTTGTCCATAAAAATGATATTTATATAATGCCGTACCTCGAGTCCAACTCGAGGCCATTTTGTGGCCCTATACAGGTGCTCAGCGCGTTGCATTGAGCGCACAAACAAGAACTTCTCGACCTTTCTAGCGTATCACAAACTGCTGCCAGGCCTCTGAACCGACAGAGTGTATTTTCATTCGTACTAATATTTAGCCCTACGGCTATATCTCGCATGTTCAGACGCACAACATATTCTGCTGCGATTCCTGGGTTAAATTATTTAGCAATGAATGCCATCAGTAAACGGAAAGTTACTGATGTTCTCTCCATTATATTTACTGCACAAACCAACACGCTCATCGCATATTATGCGTAGATTAATTTATATTCACGTAAATTGCTAACTGCACGGCAGAAATGGCTTTTCCGAAAGATCACTTTCTCTAAATCTACATCACAGCGGTAAAACGGTCAAATTTCTCCGTTATCATAATTTGGTGGCGAAGAATTTTTCAAATTTGTGATTGTTTTATTGTACGCTCCAGAATATTAGCGGGCGCGCTCTGTCGTTCTTAGAAAGCAGAAATTATCACAGTTCGCTAATCTCAATTTCACTGTAATTACTGTTTCCTTAAAGTAATTCTCCCGTGTCCTTGTCTCTCTTTTTTTTTTCTTTTTTTACACGCAATACAAGACAGGTGCGTAAGTGGCACAGTACTGGAAATTGACTACTTTAGCTCGCATTCCCTTTCCCTGAGCAAAATAACGTTAATTGCCCGCGTTACCCATATCCGCATCAGTGCCTTTGCCACTGGGAAGAAAAAAGGTAAAAAACAATAGAGTAGGTCTTAATGCAGCCGCTCGATCTCCGGAAGAACGAGCGACCGCGGTCTTACGCTGAAAACAGCCTCTATACAGCTGGCTGGCCGGAATTCAGTTCGACGTCCGCCGAAGAGGGTGTCATGGGGGGAAGATATGAATAACTGCTGTACAAAAGGGTGAATAAACAGGACGGCGGTTTGTCGAACTGTCAGGCGCGCGTGCTGCACAGCAGCG
The DNA here is from genome assembly GCF_055883805.1 of Amblyomma maculatum. NCBI lineage: Eukaryota > Metazoa > Arthropoda > Arachnida > Ixodida > Ixodidae > Amblyomma > Amblyomma maculatum. Next base: position 38,966,180 of record NC_139354.1, on the reverse strand, counting down.
GCTAATAAGGTCGCTGCTCTTTTTGTGCTGCTTTACTGCGAAGAATGCTATTCAACACGTATGTCGCGATCGCAAAATAAACTAGGGTAAAAAAAAAAAAGTTACGAGGGCACTGCAGGATCTGCAGTGGAGAAATGCGACAGCCTGAGTCTTGCTGCTGCAACACTCAGGTAGATTGCGGTAGATTGCGCGCCCCCTTGTCGAACACAACCAGCGTTCCGTCGAACGCGTCAAAGTTCACCGGCGTTCTATAAGTCGTTCACAAGAAAGGAAAGGTGCAGTATCTGTCACATTTATTTCTGTTGACACCTGACGTCGTTTTGGGGCACCATCGCGTCCACACGCCGACGACCGGATTTAGCGTAATGTAGCTAGTAAAGCTCTGGCTTTAATAAAAACGTGGAGGGGGGGGGGGGGGGGGGGGGGGGTCTTGCATGGTACGGAACCAGTTTCACCATAGGTTGTTGTTCAGGGGAGTTGCGGATGTGTTTGGTAGTCAAGGTAGTAGGAAAAGGGCTTAGTAAATCAAGCGGTCAATACAATGAACAATATAACAATGTAAAACCTATTCATCAGTGGATGGACGATCGCCTAAAGTGCAATCCCGGTGATTTTCGATAAACTGGAGTCGGCTGTCACGTCATACGTCTTGGACCACCCTTTCTAGTGAAGATAAATATTATTTCGAAATAATTCAGAAAACAGCAAAAACTAGGAAAGCGAAGTCGCGGCTGGGTTTCGGCCAAAATATGCTGTCAGGAGAAGAGACCAACGTTTGACGTCATAGGTGCTGTCATTAACCATTTCCTGGCGCTTGTTGATTGCATCAACTGGTGATCACTGCCGCCAGTAAATGGCAGATCTGAAAATTGTTTAGACGAAATTTACCATAAAGTAAGCTCGAAATGCTTGCTTACAGCTGCACCAAATGAAACATCGCCGACTGCGCAGCTCGGGGCGTCATATGCGAAATGTTTCTTGAAGAAATGTCCAGGCTGAGGTTAAGAAACGCCAAGACTTCTAATGAATTAGAGCTCAAACAAAACAAAACCTGGCTGCAAAATTACGCACAAAAGACCTGACCGCGATATCTGGCACGAAAGCCCATTATACTCCAGAGAACCTACCGTGAAATATTCATTCAAATTCGCGCAGACAAAATTTCCGGAGCTACTTGTTAACAAGTGATGAGTTTTTGTTTTCTTTTTCCCTAAAGTCAGCCGAATACAAAATATGAGACTAAGTGTAGTGATGATATATGTAATCTGGAATACTTCCGCTCTTTAATATGAGGCAAATCCATCAATCAAAACTAATTCAAATTAAACTGTAATGGTAACCGATTGCTTAAACATTTTCTTTGCGAAAGTGAAAAGTAGCATGCTAAGCGTATCTATAATAACAGCGTGGCTAGCGTAACGTCTGGCGGCGGGTAGCAAATTTGCGCGTTTTTTTTTTTTTTTTCTTCAGCTCTAAGTAAGATGGATAGCGCTTACGTTCAAAAATAGTCCTCGACAATTGATCATGGAACATGCTATGATATGACGTCATTTCATGCCGATGAAGGCCGCGAAATATTGATGGAGTGACTTGACGTTAACAACTAACACCGTAAAGGGTTTTCCCGATGCCTACAATTTCCTCGGTAAATATTACAATGACTATATTATTACGCATTGCGTTAACACTCGAGATAAGCGCTGTTTGCTGTACAGTACTGCTTTGTTCAACATCGCATTCATGTCTGCAAACGTATCAATCTTTTAAGAACTGGCAAGACACATTGCATGCGTTTTTTTTTTTTTCTATTAAGTTTCCTGTCGCGTTTAGTTACAACACTCTCTTTTAGGCTGTGAGAACATGCTGGGTGTTTTCGGGCACGACATACTACACCTACGCTGGAGAAGGTCTCCCGTAAAAATGAGATTGCGAAATAGTCAAGGCCCCCCTCAACGACACAATCCTACTCAGCGCAGTAATGAAGCGTCAGATCCTTGTTCTCGGCGGGAACGAGATGTTTATTGTTTGGATAGGATCCGACGAGCTTAGAACGCGCCTACGCTCGTCGGGAAGGATTTGCCGCCGTCTCTCTGCACCTCTCATTTCTTTAACGCGCACACACACATGGCGGCCTGTCCACTAATCCGTTGAAAAAACAAAAACTCCTTGAACCCGGTTTTCTCCAATCTTCTTCCGCGGCCGTCGATGAAATGCGGGACATTCAGTTAGCGCGGCCCCGTTGTCTCCATGGCAACGTGCTCTGGGCTTGTTAAGTGCGCCATTCGAGCCGCGCGCTTAGAGTGTCTGTACCCTCGGACCGTTTTTTTTCCTACGAAAGAAGGCTCCGGGTGTTACCATGTAGTGTGTGCTGCAGAGAGGGGCCGCGTGCTCTTGACAGCTAGGCTTCTCTCTCCGTCTACGTGGGAGGAAAGAGTCTCTGCTTGGACGTGCAAAAGAGCGCTGGCTTCCACGGTTAGCGCCAGCTGGGACGAGTGTATGCGAGTCGTAGAATAAACGGAAAAGAATGTCTCCGGTCATCGAGAGTCTCGTAGACGAATATCAGGCTAACACTGAAAACAAACGCTGAGTGGGCGTTTTTGTCCGACTTGTAAACAAAGGAAGAATGAAAGAATAAATGAAGCGAAAGAATAAAGCAGCGAGAAAAAGAAAAAAAGAGGTGACTGGAACGGAGCGAATAATCAGTGCAGAAGAGAGGCAGGAAAGAAGGAAGAGATTACCTAAAAGAGGGAAAAGGGCAGTGAAGAAGGAAGGAAGTAAAGAAAGAAAGAAAGGAAGGAAGGAAGGAAGGAAGGAAGGAAGGAAGGAAGGAAGGAAGGAAGGAAGGAAGGAAGGAAGGAAGGAGGATTGAAGGGAAGGAAGAGAAGGGAGGACGGAAGAAAGAAAGAAAGAAAGAAAGAAAGAAAGAAAGAAAGAAAGAAAGAAAGAAAGAAAGAAAGAAAGAAAGAAAGAAAGAAAGAAAGAAAGAAAGAAAGAAAGAGAGAAAGAAAGAAAGAAATGAGGAAGGAAGGAGTGAAGGGAAGAAAGAGAAGGAAGGAAGGATGAAGAGAGAATTGAAGGGAAGGAAGAGAAGGGAGGACGGAAGGAAGAAAGACAGAAAGAAAGGAGGAAGGAGTGAAGGGAAGAAAGAGAAGGGAGGAAGGAAGGAAGAAGGGAGGATTGAAGGGAAGGAAGAGGAGGACGAAAGAAAGAAAGAAAGAAAGAAAGAAAGAAAGAAAGAAAGAAAGAAAGAAAGAAAGAAAGAAAGAAAGAAAGAAAGAAAGAGTGAAGGGAAGAAAGAGAAGGGAGTAAGGAAGGAAGAAGGGAGGATTGAAGGGAAGGAAGAGAAGGAAGGACGGAAGGAAGAAGAAAGAAAGGAGGAAAGAAGGAGTGAAGGGAAGAAAGAGAAGGGAGGAAGGAAGGAAGAAAGGAGAATTGAAGGGAAGGAAGAGAAGGGAGGACGGAAGGAAGAAGAAGAAAGAAAGAAAGATCTCAGCCAATGCTCTCCTGAAAAAGCCACAGATTCAAACTCCACCGCAGCGCACGCAAGCGCTGGTCTCAATCTCGTGCAGCGCACAAAAGCTGATGAGCGCTGCTGTAGCGTCATCAGTCTTGTGCTTGCAGAGCGTAAAACTGCTCTCGACGCGCCGTATGTGCTCACTGTTGGGAAACCGACGACGTTCACTGACCGGACAATGTCCCCGTCCGACACAGAATCTCCGGGAATGCCGGCGCAAGCCACACTGAGTGTGAGTGAGGACGCGCCTTTTCCGTCTCCCCAGGGCGCTAGACTCATATTAACTCGCATTTCTCTTCAGAAATGACTTTCTGTATAGGCCAGCGTGGTTCTTTGTTTTGTTTTGTTTTTATGCTTCCCGAAATATAAATGCTATGACCCTGTATAATGGCTGGTCATGTATGCAAACATTTAGCTCAACTTAACATTTTCTTCACTCCGCCGAAGCAAATGTCGTAGTGAGAGCTATTCACTGTTGACAGCGATAGCTACGCCGCGGATGACCCTCTCGACCGACAGCGGCCTTTTGAGTTCTTTGCTTCCTTTCTTTTGTTAGAGATCACGCGCCACAGCTTAGTGGGATATCTCATGCGCAGTAACGGAATCCAGGACTAACCAAGTAGTTTTATTTCTCACACCAGGGTTCAGACCACACATTGTGTTGATTCCAAAGGCGCGTCCCTAATTGTTCTTCTCAATATCCTGTAAGAAAGTGTTATGAAAAAAAAATGCCAGCGCGTCTATGGTAGGCTATGGTTGGTTTGGTTTAACGTCCCAATGCAACTCAGGCTATGAGAGACGCCGTAGTGGAGGACTCCGGAAATGTCGACCACCTGGGTCCCAATGCGACTCAGTCTATGAGGGACCGGAAATTTCGACCACCTGGGGTTCTTTAACGTGCACTGATATAGCACAGTACACGGGCGCCTTGCTTTTCGCCTCCATCGAAAAGCGGCCACCGAGGCCGGGATTCGATCCCGCGTCCTTGGGAAAAATGGTCGAGCGCCGTAACGACTGCGCCACCCCGGCGGGGTGGCAGGCAATGGGAAAAGACAATTTGAATATACTTCGCGTAAAACGGAAAAAAAAAAAAAACACGCTGCCCAATTGAATGGTAGTCAGTGCTATCTTGCTTTTTACTTCATAAAAAAGACAAAAAAAAATATATCGTGATGTTACTTGGAGCTCTGGAGGTTATCAAAATAAAAAGAAAACGCGTAAGAAACGAGGCAGCTATTGCACACGCCCAGGCTGCATTTCAAGTAAGATGATCACGCAATCCATGTCTGTCAGTCCGTCCATCTGCCGCTCCATCTCGCCAAACGTTAGCCGTATAGACGTTGCATATCATTTTTTCGACAGCCAGCGTCTCTTAAACTTGACTCGAATCTTGTCTGGTGAAAAAGCTTCCAATCCTTGCATACTGGACGAATCAGAAAAACTGGAACGACCCAAACAGGTGACTGTCGCCATCTTGTCTGGAAAGTCGGGGTGTCTCAAAAACCCGCGACAGACATCAGACGAGAAAACTCTGTGGAACCAACAAAAGTGTTTTAGGCATAACAGCTTCATTTCGGAAAATGGGTTCCGTGATTAAAAAAATATATACCGTATATAACTCGCGCAATGATTTTAATTTGTTTTTTGCAGAAATTGCTCATGTAACTAGGGACTATATTCAGCTGCGTAGGAAGATTATGCGTTTCGGCTCCATAGCTATGTTTCCATTGACAAGAAAAAAAATTTGCCGACGATTACGTTACTTCCTAACGTGAAATTTGAGCGCAGCTCGTCAGCTGTTTAACCTCTTAAGGCGCAGCTTTTTGGCGCCCGTACTGCGTTTCGCGTCGTCGCCGCTGGCATCGCCGTCGGCCTCGTACCTGGTGACGTCATGATCAAGTGTGACGTCATCATGATGTCACATCCAGTCATGTCCAAGAACCGTACGTGATAATGACGTCACATCTGGTCATGGCGTCATGACTGGTGATGGCCCCAATCACCAGGAGATTCGCGCATTTGGAAGCTCACCCCGCCGGGCGTTCGATCCAGGCGTCCGTGCGGCTCCTTTCATATGCAGCTTCCTCAAATTTCGCACCCCAGAGCATATAGAAATAGACGCAGTACAGCAGGCATCAGCGACGTTTCAAATTGGTTGTCAGCAAATAAAAGACACAGTATCTCTCACAATTCTCCGCGGACACCTTAACCGAGCTGTTGGGCGGGCGGAGCTACTGGCTCTGTAGCTGAGCCACCTCCGCTGCCTGATTGATTGATTTATAGGAAGGGAAAGGCGCGGTAACTGTCTCACTTGTTTTCTGTGGACTGATTTTTTTTGTTTATAGGAAGGGAAAGGCGCTGTAAATGTATCACTTGTTTCTGTGGACACCTCAACCGCGCGGTAAGGATGGGAGCGGAAAGAGGGAAAGAGGAGCCGTAGTGGAGGGCTACGAAGTAATTTCGACCACCTGGGGATCTTTAGCGTGCGCTGACATCGCACAGCACACGACGCCTCTTCGTTTCGCCTCCATCGAAACGCAGCCGCCGAGGTCGGATTCGATCCCGGGTACTCCGGGTCCTATGAACCAATTTACATAACCGAACTGTAAAGAAAAGGAGAAAGGTGGCAGTGCGAAAAGAAAGTGGTGTCGTAGTGGAAGGCTTCGAACGACCACAAAACTTCCTTCATGACAGTCACGAACTTGTTAGTGGAGTGTTTTCTTGGAGGAATATGTGTGAAAAATTAAAAACTATCTGTAATTGTAGATACATGTCTTGCTCGAAATCTTTGCCTCAATCTATCGAAAAGGTGAAACAGCTGACGAGCTGCGCTCAGATTTCGCATTAGATTTCGCTCAGATTTCGCATTTCGCATTGGGACGGAGTTTGTGTTGCATATGTCTCCTCCCATAGCCAGGCTCATGTCTGGCGCGGGCCCGTAAATCCAAGCTTCTGGGTGGCTGGAGCGGGACTTCAACACGGGTGAGCAGACACCCGAGAGCCCTCCGCGGAAGCGGAGAGGACTCAGCTGTGACCTGATGAAGAGGGACAGGTCAGCCTGGTGGCATTAATTTGTCATCGAGCAAACTAAGGCAGTTTTCCCGATGATGGGTGGATTGACTTTTGGTTGGTCACTGGGAGGGGCTGCGTCCTCCTGTAACCGAGAGGGGTGCAACCATTGGCGATGAAGCTCTGAGGGATAAGGCTGGGAGCAATAGCGCGCTCCTGTAATCGAGAGAGGCCACGCCGGTGAATGCTCAGACGGCCGACTGGAACCTCGGAGCCTTGTGCACTCTGAGGAAGTCTACCCCGCTAAAGCGGGGTAGATTCTCGGGCTTAGGAACTGCTACGTTGGGGCCCACTGAAGATTACAGCCTTTACCGATGATGTACCCTATTGACAAACGGGACTAGGGATAAGGCTGGGGAGCTCCCAACTCCCTGTAATCCATGGTGGAAGCCGCTGGAGTCGGAGGTGACCACTCCTCGTAGCGGGAAATAAGAGTCTGTTCCCCGCCGGTGCAGTCCAGGGATGGGCTGTGCCGGCTAAGTCTCTATGTATGGACGCCGCGGGGGAATCCCCGCTGACTTATGTCATCAGGGGTAGGGGCAACCCCGTGTAACCCAGCCCGCGAGGATGCATGGGGGCGCTGTTAGAGACTGTCTTCACTCCACCTCCGGCGTGCCAGGTCCGTCCTGGGAAACACTGAGGCCTTCGGGCGTCTCAGCAGGCTAAGAGAGTGAAGGCGAAGCGAAAGCAGAACTGGTGCAAGCACCCTTTGAGAGTCTGTCAGTAGTACCGCTGTGAGACCAGAGGGGTGGAGGATGAAGCCTCCACTCGCGCTTCCGGTACGTAGGCGGTAGGTCCCAAAGGTTTTGGAATACGGGGCCGGCGTCCAATCCAAGACGCTTAACAAAATTTGGTAGAATCGGGCTCTCGCGTGGAGCGCAGCACGAAGAGAGTTACCGAAGTCGGGGGCGCGAAGGCGTCTGGCAGGGGTACACGTCATGGGAGTGTACCACGGGTGTTGCGATCCCGCCTGCCCGAGCACGTGGGTGCGACCCACAACACGACCAACGCGGTGGCAGTAGTTGACAAGTCCGCCACGCGCGCTGGGAGAGCTGCAGGATTCGTTTTCAGCTCGACGATGACCAGACGTAAACTGGGACAAGAGCGGTCCCCGGCGTGGGTGTCCGCCAAATTGTGGGACTTAGCTCTTGGGAAGGGGCTCGGCCTGGGCGATCCCATGTAAGCCTGGGGGATACTTGTTGGCGAGCTAAAACTCTTCTTCCCAAATAGTTGCGCCGATGTGGCAGTGATTCGTTCCGCCATCGGACAACAATAAGTCCGCCTTGCGCGGCAACAGCCCATTATGTGGCCCTTTTTTTTTTTCTTGAACCAACATGTTTGGTTCATGGCCCCTTTTCCCAAGCATTTCACCCCAGAAGAGCCGAGCACCAGGCCGGGAGAAATCTTGTACCCATTGGAAACCGGTGGGTACCCGGCGGTACTGGGGATCGAACCCCGTACCTCCCGAATGCGAGGCGGATGCTCTACCACAAGTAACGTAATTGTCGGCAAATTTTTCGCATGCAGTCTTCTGCCTCAAGTGTGCGCAAAAGCTTTCGCTTGTCGAATTCGGTAAACCACCCCGCCGGGGTTGCATAGTGGTTACGACGCTCGACTACTGTTCCCAAGGATGCGGGATCGAATCCCGGCCTCGGCGGCCCCTTTTCCATGGAAGCGAGAAGCAAGGCGCCCGTGTGCTGTGCGATGTCAGTGCACGGTAAAGAACCCCGGTCTAAATTTCCGGAGTCCTCCACTACAGAGTCTCTCATAGCCTGAGTCGCTTTGGGACGTTAAAACCCCACAAACCAAACCAAACCGTCATAGCCTGAGCCGCTTTGGGGCGTTGAACCCCACTAACCAAACCAAACCTAACGTTAAACTCCACCATTTCTTTCGATTCCAAGTCAAAATGATAAATACGTGTTTGGTAGGTTTTACTGTGCTCAACGTAAACACTCGAAACATTAGTTTTTCTTTCTTTTTCCATCGTAATCTCGTGAAATGTTGTGACCATTGTTCGATAACATTAAGAGCTTTTCGAGTTGTGTCGAATGCAATGCAACACATATATAGTATGCGACCCAATTCTAGAGGGAATTTTTGAAATCGGAATTGCGCTCTTATTGAATCAGTCCGTTATTATGAGTTTTGCACGGCACATTACAATACGAGCAGGATTGACAATAGGGTTTGCATTGACATTGCATGTGCTTTGAGATCAGTAATAAAACTTTTTCTAAACAGTATAGACCCTATCACAGTTTTGAGTCGGAACGCCGGTACAAAGGGGTGGAAATTTCCTGTACCAATTCCTCTTTCAATTACGCCGTACAATTTGGAGGGCCAACTACGGACCGAACCATTTTTCGAGAGATTGAAGCAAACATTTCTAGCAAGACATGTATATGTACAATTACAGACAACTTTATTTTTCACACATATTTTTTCAAGAAACGCTCCACTAACAGTTCTTGACTGTCATAAAGGAAGCTTTTTCTTTTTTCCCCTCTTAATTACCTCTACTGCTGTTATCTCTAAAAATTTTAGCTACTGCAAGTCTTCAACTAAGTTTATTTTCTAAGTGGTTGTGCACTTATCAACAATCTCAAATGTGCAACTTAGAATCAGTTTCGTTTATAGGCCGCGGGCGCCCCCACTATTCATATACCTCCCAGTTTTAGCCAATCAAAACCATCAAAACCGCCATATTTGTTTTTAACACATGGACCCCATGGGAAATTTCACAATTGGTAGTACTGACCAGCTCTGCTGTGAATGCCTCCTTTCGTTTTAAGGTCAAGCCTGTATAATCAAGGTAACCCGAAGCCTCCTCTTTGCCCTTCCCCTTTTTAGGCTTCCTTAAAATCGAATAGCTTTTCTCGTTATCCATGAACCGAAGGACACTGAGCTATCTTATATTTATTCTGTAGCGGAAGCAACTAAAGGTAACTGTTTTTATGCTGCTGTTCTTTTTTATTTTGTCCCTTACTCTGCCCTATATTATACTCCTCGGATTAGGGGAAAAAATGTGCTCTACAGCGTTTTTGTTGTCTGTATTGTGCACATCCATCTTATGTTCGCTTTTTTTTTTTTTTTGTTTTTTGTTTTTTTACGCGTACACCACTGTTATCCCAGCTCCTCATAACATTATAGCCATCGAGGCGCGTGAGTACTGAAAATAACAACTAACACCAGACCGTTAGCCTAGGGCTCCCAGGAGTGCTGGGGAATGTTTTTTTTTACGAGCGCAACTGGGCAGCCAGCTTATCTTTACAAGGGCTCTCAGACGCTAAACGTGCTTTCGCCGCGGTGTATAGTTAACCACGCCGAAACTAAAGGTTTCCATATCCCCTTTGTCTCCACCCCGTCCGGTCCCGGCTTCCTTTTATGACCTCGTAACCCAGAAAGTAGCACAAAGAGTGACCGCACAGGGCCTAGGCCGCTGAGGCAAGGAAAGGAAGGAAAGAAGGGAATGGCGCGCGGCACGCATAGAGTTAGAGCGCCTAACTCCCACGCACAGCATTTATAACTGCAGCAGTAGCCGCTAAGGTGACGCCTTTTTATAGCCTACCGCTCTTACAGGAACCTAATTCATAAAGCCTGGCAGGACCAATGTTTTTGCATACGGTATTTCAAACGGTACCAAGTTGGCTGATATTACAATATCGACCGGTTCTATGATGCAATAACCTCATGCAAAGGTTTATCATATAGTGTCATACGAATATCGCGCAAATTTCATGCATGTCACAAAATATCTTAATACCTTATGAGCAAGCAGGGAATTGTGTGGAATTTGCATGATATTTGTATGACACCGGGATAATTGTGGAGAAATATGGGAGAGGCCTTCGCCCTGCAGTGGAGTCAGGCTGATGATGATGATGATGATGATGATGATGATGATGATGATGATGATGATGATGATGATGATGATGATGATGATGATGGTGGTGGTGGTGGTGGTGGTGGTGGTGGTGGTGGTGGTGGTGGTGATGTTGATGATGATGATGATGATGTATGACACCGCATAACAAACCCTATATGAATTTATTGCATATCAGAAGTTTTTCGGCAAGGATGAAATATTTTTGAAGGCAGCTTTCATGGTAATATTTTCATTCTATACTTTAAGGTCAGGGTGCCTTAAGGCACCCTGACCTTAAATAAATAAATGTTCATTTTCAGAAAATCTGGATATTAGCTGTAACCGTGAAGGATTAATTTGATTTTTTTTTTCTAGCCAATGATCTATGGCGACGATAAATAACTTTTAATATCACCAGAGCAACATTGAAGAACAGCGTCACGAATATCGTGTTGACGCTCCGCCCAAAGCGATTTGCGGCATTCATCTTCCCAGTGTCTCAACGTTAAAGAAGACCGGCAGAAAGCTGATAATCACTGGACGGGTAATCCATCCCCTAATCCCCGGCGTACGAAGCGATTTTTCGCACTCGTGTAGACCACCGCTAAGCTGAAGCAAATAATCTTGGTCCTGCACCAGGATGAAGCTGTACACGTTTAGCACAGCTACCTGAGCGCGATTAACTCCTCTCGATAGAATACAGTGCATCGGTAAAACACAGATGGATCGCGACGGCCCGTAAGTTACTCATTCTAGCGGGCACAGCGTCTGCCCTGCCAAACGGTCGGAGTTTCGTAGGAGAAACGATGCTCCGCGCAATCCCCGCCAGGGCCACGCTTAGTGTGCACGCGCTAATCCAATCGGCTTCGCCCACGCGACGGTATCCGGAGGTGAGCCCATTAGGCGCGTGGTCTGAGCATTAGGGCGAATGTATTAAGCCGACGTTCTAGCCGGATTCATTAGCCAGCCGGGTAGGATCTATGGTGAGCGCGTGTATACCAATGGAGGGCGCGTGTATACCATTTTCGCGAGTGTATATAACGAGATCCATTCTTCTTTCACGTTTGAGCACCGCATTCTGGAGGAGAGAGAAAGATAAAGATTTACTGCGAAGCAGAAATATGCGACCAGGGCCCGACTTTTGAGTTTGAGTCGTTTTCAGGATGCCGTTATCTCCCAGTCGAAAAAAACTACAGAACCATGTCAAAAATACGACAGAATATTCTGTAGTTCTATCGTAAACGTCAGATTTTTCAGTAGTTCTGTAGTACTTTTCTGTAGTTCTGTAGTGTTTCTGTAGTATATTTCTGTTGTCTGTAGTTCTGTAGCAGTTTTCTGTTGTAACTACAGAAAGCTCTGATGTTATTACAGAAAGTTCTGTTGTCACAACAAGTTCTCTGTCAAAAACCGCACAGAAATTTTGTCGTAACAACATTGATCTTTCTGTAGCTTCTTTTTTACTGGGCTCCCTGGCCTCGAGTCATCTGATTGCTGAAAACTCCGGAACCGGAAGTGGGAGATCCTGGATGCCGTGCGCGAGGTTGACAGCCAACTAAAGTTGTCAGCTGGTCAGAGTTTAGGTATAGGTCTACCGCAGAAGGGCTCAAACGTGCATGAATGGGCGTGTCTCAGCTGAGAACGTTCTTTTGCTTCAGAAATAAATGGAAAAAAATGCCGCTTCGGATCAGGTTATAGTTGCACAGAAGCCCGCATGGTCCTTAAGCCAAACGCACTCTCCTCCTTCAGCTTTCGAATGCGTTCTAAAGACATCAAGCCGTATTTATCATCCAATTTAGTTTCAGCCTACTACAGGTGTCCCCAGATTGTCTGTTGAAGCACCCTACGCTGTAGCACAAACTATAGTAGGCCCAGACGGGGAAAAAATACGCGAAAGTTTCTGTTGCCATGACAAAACTTCTGTGCGATTTTTTATTTTAACTTGATGTGAAAACAGAAATTTATGTAGTATGATCAGAATCTTTTTGTGGCTACTACAGAAATGTACTACTTGATGTGAAAACAGAAATTTATGTAGTATGATCAGAACGTTTTTGTTGCTACTACAGAAATGTACTACAGAACTACAGACTACAGAAAAGTATTCCAAGAAGAACGGTAAAGCACTGCTATCAACTACTACAGAAGCACAGAAAATTTTGACGTTTACGACCGAACTAAAGAATATTTTGTCGTAGTTTTTACGCAGATGAGTGTACAAATAACACACTAGCTTGTAAACTCTGCTGAAGCATCCTACGATGTAGCCTAGACGGAAAAAAAAAACTGAAGAAAAAATTTTTGTTGTCACGAGAAAACTTCTGCGCAGTTTTTGACTTGTGAAAAAAAGAAATTTATGCAATATGGTCAGAATTTATGATCAGTAGTCTGTAGTTCTGTAGTACATTTCTGTTACAACAGAAATGTACTATAGAACTACAGACTACAAAAAAGTATTCCAAGAACAAAGCTAAAACAGTGCTGTCAACTACTAAAAAGTACAAAAAGTTCTGATGTTTACGACAGAACTATAGAATATTTTGTCGTAGTTTTCACACGGTCCTACAGTTGTTATTTTTGTTTTTTTGACGGGGGTGCAGTTATGAAAAGGGTGAATCCTTTTTTTCTTTAAGTATCCTAACCTTTCGCACCACGTGTTCCTTTTGCTGCCTGTGTGCCTTTTCATTCTTTACAGCGAGAAAGAAACACTCTTTCCCAGAGCGCTCCGCTGAGCCAATGAAACTGCGTCGAGTGGATGAAACTTTTCATCGCAGCGAATCGTTCGGCGAAAGTTGTTTGCTGATCTGCCACTCAGCTCGGCCGCTGCAGATGGCCAACTCGCCCAGAAAATAAAAAAACAAGCAATGCAGGAAATATTCCATTTCATTCGTTTTATCGTCTATTTCTCTCTTTCCTTTTGCTTCTGCTCACCTTGCGTGTGCGTGCGCTTGTCTATGTATGTGTGCTTGTGTTCGCTGTGTGTTTTAAATCATTCCACGTGATTGATGTGATTTAAGCCTTTGTAGCTAGGAACTTCTATAATGAAGCAGTATGCAAGTGTGAACAAATTTTATTCGCCTATAGTGTTCCAATCTCTCTTTCGTTATCAGCTCTGGAATTCCGTTTCGTGAATATGATTAAAACGAGGAGCTGCTCTTATAACGTACACGATGATAGCGCTAATTCGGCCCGAATGTTTTCCTCACCTTGACGGCCTCGTTATATCAAAGATGAGAAGAAGTGTATTCGAAATTGCGCAGTGCTTCGCTTCCCTTCAGAATGAAATTCTTTTACGTAACTGCGTTGCGAGGCTTTGAAGCTGGAATTGAGCCCGTTTGTACGACGCGAAGTTGAGTGGAAACAAGTTGGTTATGCGAACGCTTCCATCGCTAAAGCCTTTATCTGACTCAATATACCAGATGTTTGCTGTAAGAGCGTTCGCTTGACTTACGTAACAGCAGAAGTTCGAACTGTGGGCGTTTCTCGTGAAGTTACGCAATCAGTCAGCTTAAACACAACTATAGAGTTTAAGTTCACGCTAAAAGTTGAAAAATGTGTGAACAGAAAGGATGTCGCTTCTGCATTTCTACGTACACAGCCTTTTGAAGCGGGTGTTTCACTACGGCAACCAACTCGCGCCTTCAGCGTCAGTGTGAGTGGTTGCCTGAAAGAGCGTAAACTCGGGCTTCCCCTTTCATGTGGGAGGGTGACATTAGAATCAGCCTGCGTGATATTTCAATTCACGTTACCCTTATGCCGCGGGCAGGAGCTTTCAAGTCGGGTCGTTCCTTTCATGTAGGAGGGTGATATCAGAATGAGCCTGCCATAACCGTTGGCATTCTCGTTACCCCTAGGACACGCAGGCCCGTCCATGCGGCTTGGTTAAAGCGGGACATATATTTGGGTTGGTAGCTTACGCTCTCACGTCATAGCCTTAAAGGCTGAGCTTAAGTGTCCACAATAATACATAACGCCCTACACTGATAGGGCATGATAGAGGAACAATTTAGTAGGCAAAAGAAGCTCCCGTTTTCATCCAGGTTTAACCAGAGCTTAACCAGAGCTAAACCACAGCTAATTTTTAACCGAACAAATGACTATAACAAGGCCTCTCATTTTAACTCAATTGCGTTCTTGCGCACAGGGGTACACGAAGTAGACACCCAAAGCTTACAGAAAGCCGACTTTTCAATGTTCCAGCTTCTTTTGCGAGGCGCTTCCTCGCACCGGCATATCACATGCCGGTGCGTGTGATGCTTTGTTGTGAAACCATGATGCAAAACTTGTTAATTTAATTGTTCACATTGAAAATATAGCATTGTGTAAGGAAAATTTTCCTAAGGACTGTTTGCCTACTTTCATTCATGCAACTGCCTACGCTGTTAAAGTGTATGCTGTAGAAGTGGCTGAAGCCTCTTCAAGCTGCAAAGCAGCTTTTTCTCCCACCACCTTTCTTGGTCATGCAAAATAAAGTGATTGATTGATTGATTGATTGATTGATTGATTGATTGATTGATTGATTGATTGATTGATTGATTGATTGATTGATTGATTGATTGATTGACATTCGAAAGTTTGAAACAAAGGCGCCGCGAACTCATTTCTAATAGTGGGTAATGGGTCTTTACAAAAACCGAACTAATGCCATGAAACAATTGGTACAAAGAAAGCAAGACATCGCATAGAAAAAGAAAATGGTAACGCAACCTCAGCGTTCTTTGAGGCAATTGACGCACTCTCAGTCATGTACAGTGCACAAATGGCGTATGGCGGATGACTCGTATCGAACTTTTCTTCGTTAAACTTTATCTGACCTTCGCTCATTTTGTCTGTCTTTAGACGAAACAAAATCTACACATCCGTCACTAATGACCTCCTTAAACAAACTAAACATGGCGGAAGAAATGGGTGACAAGGCGCGAGAAATAATAAAACTGCTGGGTTAGCCATACTCTGAAGAAAGTGGCATCGTACCCTTTAGTGTACGATTAAGGGGTACAAAAGCAGCCTGTCGTACTTTCTAGCAAGCGATTCTTGACTTACACCATACCCGCGGCGTAGCGTAGGTAGTGCTTCATGCAAATATAAAATGGGAGACTATGCAGGGTACATGAGCTACCCCTCATTGACGGCCATGTGTGTTCCGCGTAAAATGTGCCGTTCGCGCCCTCTATACAAATGCTCCGAGCCGCGATTACCCAACCGCATCAACGCTTGTGTAATCGACTCCCGCAAGAGAGTCGCATCACCGAAGTACCACTTCAGGGCCTCTCAGGTTGCCAGGATTGTCTAAAGCGGCAGAGCCAGAAGTGGTGAAATATAAATGTGGGCGGGCGCTGTGCTTGTCAACGTCAGTCCGATGTCGCCGAGCTGTCACTGCCGGCTGACGAAAACCGAAGAAGCGATAGTGTTTATCCGTCCGTCTCGTAGCGAAGCGTGTGTCTATCCGTCCCGATTCTATATAAAACGTCGTGAACGCGCGCCCGATCCTACTGCGTTGACGCGTTCGCCTCGGCAATATTTCTTCGAAAAGATTCCAGAAGATTTACTGGGAAGACAGCTTTAGATGCCGAAGTTGAGGATGTAGGGGATGCGGGCATGATTTCAACGTGCCGTCGAATGGAGCAGCGTTGAGTTCAGAATAAACTGGAGACACGCGATAAGGACCGAGAAAAGAACCGCCACCACGGAAAGTATGGCGCACGCTGAAGGAGGAGACGAGCAAGAAAAAAACACTTTCTTGAAAGGTAATACATACCAAAGCCTCGTCGAAGAGACGGCCTGTTCCGTTGAATACCACTGGTGATCCGTCCAGTGCGAATAAAACCAAGCACTCCGGAAAGAAGAGGGAGATTTTTGAAAAGAGTTTCACGTGACGTCAGGAAAGCATGGCTGAGGCTTAATCTTGCTAAACCTAGTAAGGTGAAGCGAAACTGTCCTTTAGTTCGGTTTTGCTTTGGTTATGCTTCGGTTTAGACATGGCCAGACATGGTTTTGTAGTGGTTAAATTGCCTAGATTATGGAGTCGAGGAAGCCGCTAACTATACAAGAGGGAACACGCGATGCTGTATCTGCCATCAGTGGTCAAGAGGTGGTACACCATAAGTCGTACCATGGCTAATCTGTATAGCCATACTGTGACCTCTGATTCTTTGAGGTCAAGAGGCCTGCCAAGGTGACCTTGGCTGATACATGACGTAGTAAGCTTTCGCTTCTTTAAGTCCGAGATTTCAGATAAAGGCTAATGAATCTAAGGGAGACTAGTTATGCTATACCTGTCGCAATCTCTTTTGGAAGCGAGGCCGCATGTCATTGTCTTTCGCTGTACAGGTAGGTAAAGAACGCCGATATGCGCGGTGTCTGGCCCATTTTGCTACAGTCCTCAAACGGGATGCGCAGGTATTCGCTGCTCGGGCCTTTTCTGGTACCCTGATTTCCTTTATCGACCTTCGCAGGGCTGTTTAAGCAGGAACTGCCCTTTCAAGTGTACCCGTAGCAGTTTCTTTGCTGCCTTTATTGTTACGTCGCAGCATAGACGGCCGAAGGACTCAACCGATTGTTTCATCTTTCCGGCCTGGCAAAAGATGATTTTTCTTTCTCGAATGAGCCGTATATAGCCGGTTAGTCGCGATGCACAAATGATACAGTACGGACAGGTTCACGGCCTTTTTACGATGCATCCTTTTTTGCTATGCGTTTGTAGTAAAGCAGTCCTCTGCGAAGAAAAAAACAATTGTCATCTTCCGTTGTTCCAGCGTTTTTCTGTGCTTTTATGTGCCCTGTTTCCCGTGCACTTCAATATACTCAGCTGTGAACGAGCGCTTTCAGATGCAAAAATCATTCGCACCTGGTGGGCCTCCCTGGGACACTGTTCTATTTATTTAACCTCTAACACTATCGATTTTGCTCCGATGTTTACATATACTCCGCTTGTTTATCTTACGTATGCTGTCTATAGGTGTAGGTGACATCTCTCGCGTTGCAGTGCGTTTGACCATCATATTTTTAAGTGATTCACTTCGCGTGTTTGCCTGCCTTCGGCCCTCTGCGGGCCTAGTACATTTATTTCGTATTTCTTTATATATAACGCCGTTATGTGACCTTCCTCGGATTATATATATATATATATATATATATATATATATATATATATTAACTATCTTTCCCCTAAACAGATTACACTACTAATTTCTGTGATTATCCAAGTAAACATTAAAAAAAAAGACAAAGTACCATCCCCAACGCTTTCTTTGGCCTCGCCGACTGTTGGCTTCTTTCCTTCATATATATATATATATATATATATATATATATATATATATATATATATATATATATATAGAAGCCAACAGTCGGCGAGGCCAAGGAACGCATTGGGGATTCCACGTCCACCGCTATAGTTGAAGGTGGCGCTGGTGAACACTCTCAAGGTTCGTATACAGACGACATTAATACCCAAGAAAGTAGCAGGGGGGACAGCGGCCGATGTAGCTCAGTTGGAAGAGCACCGGACGCGATATTCGGAGGTCGTGGGTTCGGTTCCCACCATCCGCACGCTGTTTTTCCCTCTACTTTGTGTTTATTTATCTCCCCTGAACACATTACATTACTAATTTCTGTGATTATCAAGTAAAAATTAAAAAAAGAGAACAAAGTACAATCCCCAATGCGTTACTTGGCCTCGCCGACTGTTGGCTTCTTTCCTTCATGTATTATAACGAGCACCCTCATTTCCCCTTTATATATATATATATATATATATATATATATATATATATATATATATATATATATATATATATATATATTCTTCTGGCTTCCTTTTTCTTGTCCATCAATACACCACGGAATAATGTCGCCGAAGACGAAAACGGTAGTTTTCTAAGGCGACATTTTTAAATAAAATTTTCTTCAATAATTTGCAAGCTCAATGATGCGGATACTCTGGTGCATTTTCTATCAATCTTCTCAAAACAGTGAAATAAAATACAATTTTTCATTTAAAAATGGTTTTGTTTTGTTTTCTACGGTACAAAAAACCTTAAGGGGCTATAAAATACATTTCAGTAGAAAACACAGAGTTGTATTCGCATAACAGATGACTACCAGAGCGAAAGCTCTCTCTCTCTCTCTGTATATATATATATATATATATATATATATATATATATATATATATATATATATATATATATATATATATATATATATATATATATATATATATATATATATATATGTTTCTTTTTTCATATGGATCACAAGCTGCGTCTATCTTATTTTTGCAGCCTTCAATTACCATTTTGACATTGCACACACTAAAGCGATATTTATACGGACCTTTTTAATTCCTAGCCGAATAAAAGTTTTCTTTTTCATCCTCTTGGTTTTTGCCCCTCAAAGAAAAAAAATGAGACGGAAAAGCACGTTATGTTCGAAAGAAAACAAAAAGATTGTACCCAATGGGAAAATGGTGACTTGGAACAATAAAACAACGTTCGCTACATTGTGCATACACGTGGTTCTATCTCATCTCTTCTCGCTCCAGTTCAGATGCGGGGCCCGGTGACCTGACCCGACCCGACGCTCCATCGATCGGCGCGCGATCCAAAGCGTTCACCCCAGAAGCGGCCTCAAGCAAAGCCGCTGCCTCCGCACTACGACCTGTGGATCGGGTTCGCGCCCCAACAGGTAGGCGCGGCAGAGAAAAACAGCGCGCGAAAAAAAAATTAAAAAAAAAGCGTGCGAAAGGAAAGACCATACGGCATCGCGGTTCCAAACGAACTGCTCAATATAGGATCATTTTGGTTTTGGGCAGTTGGTATGACATTGTTGTGAGGAAAAGGAATCGCCACTTCAGATTACACAAAGGACAAGAAGTGGGCGTGCTGCTTTTTTGCTCGGTCTTGTGTTGGCCACGCTGCCGTCTGTGTTCATTTCCATAAGAACCAGCGGTAACTAGCAACTCTTAGAAAGCTCTTAGCAGCAAAAGGGGCATCTGCGCATTACGATGAAAATATCGGACCATAACGTTATCACTCGTCGAAAGTAAGCGAGATAGCCGTGGAACACTACAGAAAGACACGAAAAAATTACGAGGGACTTAGCGACTAAAGTAGTGAAAGGCGAAAGCCTGAGTGCCGCATTCCGCTACGCAACTGGCACTAATTAGTATTTATCTGATTATTTAGTCATTAGTGAATTAGGAGTTTATTAATTGGTCAATTATTGAATACCTAATTAGTCATTAATTAGTGATTAATTATTACTTGTTAATCGGTCATATGACCATATAAAACACCCAATCGTGCATACTGTGGTGGTGCTCTGTGATTGGTCGAGACCTCTATGACGTCATCCCGCCTCGGCCAATCAGAGCCGCCACAAAAGCGGGACACATTTTGTCCAAGACAGCATGAGCCATTAAAGGCTTTCGCCTTAAAACATGTTCGTTACTGGTTGATCAAAAACCGAGTCTCTTCATCTAGAAGAGCCGCAGTTGGCTCACTTATACACTTGTCGGATCCAAGCTTGCGTATATATGCCGTTTCCAGATTCCTCTTTCGAGCCTACTGATGCTCACTGTTGTGGGAGCTGGTTCGAAGTCTCCATACCAATAGGTAGCATGTAAATGGTGCGTCGTTTCACTTTGTCCGGCTTATATTTTGGCGCCCTTTTTCGGAGAAACCGAAACGAATGAACAAACAATCACAAAGGAAGGTCGAATACTCAGCTACGCAACTGGCCCTAATTAGTATTTAATTATATAGGCATTAGTGAATTAATTAGGTGCTAAGTAGGTATAATTGATTATTTATTGAATACCTAATTAGTAATTAATCGGTGATTAATTAATAACTTATTAATCGGTAATTTATCATTGATTGGCATATGGCATATAAAGCACGCAATCGCACATACTGTGGTGGTGCTCTGTGATTGGTCGAGACCTCTATGACGTCATCCCGCCTCGGCCAATCAGAGCCGCCAGCTGATTGACAGGTGCTTTCTGCGGTCGAGAAGCGTCAAGTAGGAAGCCGTGTCCTCTTACGATCACTCATAGCGGGACAGAATGGAAATATGTGGTTTGAAATACAGTCTGCGCAGTTCTTCCATGCGAGCGCACACATACATCACCGCAGTCATTTTGTCCTTGTTTAAAATGCGGCTCTAACATCTGGACGTGTATATATGCCGTCGCAGCGACTGTCGTTTGAGGGCCAAGGACTCACGACGCTGTGACAGAACGGTCCTATCTTTGTATTCCTTTAGAGTTTCCGGGAAAGGAATAACACAGGACTGAAATGAATGAATTAAGGTAAGAAAAAAATCTGCGGTGGAGCCTCTAACCCGGGGCTTCGCTTCATGACTCCTGACGCTTTTGAGATGTTTTCAATGTTACCATGTGTCAACATTGCTCCCATCAAATTTGAAGGAACCGTGTGGTTACATTTATGAATAAGGAAAAACTCTGGGCTACTTAGTACTAGTTCATATTAACGCAGGGAGGAAAAAAAAGACAAAAGAATAAGAGGCTTTTGCACGACACGAGCACCAACTTTTGGTTTGATTGCTACGACAGCTTCCGCAATATTAAGAACAAGAACTATTGAGTTTATTCATGTTTTCTTCTTAGGAAGTCCAGCAAGGCATAAAAAAGGTATCGTCGTTACGCGAACATCAATCCGGTTCTCCAAAAGCAGATCGCATACTGATATATGCGTGGCATCAGCTCATATAAAGAAAGTTAGGCGCTAGGTAGCGCTGGCAACTCTCCCAACTCTGGATTCTTTTAAATATTCATTGGAGGCACTTAGACCTCTCTCAAGTGCTGTACGGCGAAAGCCTTTTCCTGCGACACTTTGCACTCGTTCACCGCTTTTTCACACATTTAGTTCTTTTTTTCGGTTTTGTTTCTTTTATTCTAGGCTGATTGTTATCAAAGTTTTAATGTAATGACGAGGTCTTACATTAAAGTTTCCCAACGCCTTTGCACGTTTTCTTTTTTGCACAATTTCGACGTCTGCGGCTGTTTTGACGTCTGCGCACTATATTCACGTCCTTAGCTATTTCGACGTCAAATTGACTTTTTTTGGCTTTAATTAATTAACTGATTACCCCATATCAGCACAATTTTCTACACAGACACTTTTTGTTTTCACCATCAACCAACCATACATCAAACAACCATTATTTTACTCATCAATCAATTAATTTCTCGACAATGATGATGTGACTCCCTCCGCTGACGCACAAATTCTGTCCACCCTCATGAACCTATAAAAGCCTTAATAGAGGCTTTTACCATAGATTAGACGTAGAAGCGTAGACGAATGCCGGGTCACCGGGCGACTCCGACGCATGCGCAGTGGCGACACCTTGGCTCGCTCTTTCAACTGCGCGCACGCAGCAGGCGTCCTGTACAAGTCTAAGCTATTACGTCACAGCCACGCTAATCGTCTCTATTACCGGAGACGGCTACGCATCTTCTCAAAAGGTCGCACACCACGTGCAGTATTTATAAAAAACCGCATCCGATCCTACACCCCTAGTGACGCACTGACGCTCCCTGTTCTACCTCAATGATAGGAGCGCCTGTATGCCATCAAGGTCATGTGCCATGACGAGCGCATTCAACGCAGAATGCAGAGAGCGGCGAGCCAAGAATAGGCGAGTGATCTGCGCTCTGCTCCCAGACACGCACATTTCGAATGGAAACCTGCGTGTTGCGGACAGTAGTTTAGCCCCATTCAGTTCATCCTTTCACTTCAGGCTGAACGAAGATTTCAAGAAAGAAGATCGCTTCCTGTTTAGAGGAATGGCTAAACGAGACTGTTTTACCCCTATTGCCTCAAAGTCAAGATTACCGCTTAAACGTGTGACAAATATTGCGACTTTCCTTTCCCGTGAACCAACTTAACAGTTTTTATTTTAGCCCCGCTGCGATGACGCAGTGGCTACTGTGCCAGAGTACCCAGGTTCCAAACCAACTGCCGCCGACTGCATTTCAATAAAGGCGAAACGGAGAGGCATCCTTATGCTGAGCGAAGTCAATAAACGTTAAAGATCTCCAGGTGGTCGAAATTACTCCATAGTTCTCCACTACGGCTCCTCTTTCTCTCTTTCCACTTTAACTCCCACCTTCCTCCCTTCCCTTACAGCGTGGTTTAGGTGTCCATAGAAAAGTATGTGACAGATACTGCACCCTTCCTTTCCTGCCCTACTGAAAAACATTTGTGAGACAATAACCTCACATTTTCTCACATACTCTCATACAATTCACATAAGAAATCACGTACAGGTCGCATATAATTGCATAGGATCTCATAGCTTCTTGCATATTATCATAAATAATGGGATATATTTTATGATAATGATGTGCACCGTATGAGAGTCTATGCGATTTGATGAGATTGTGTGAGGTTATTGCCCCGTAGAACTTTTGCTTTTTCAGTAGGGTGTGAACCAATTATTATTGTTTGTTTATTTATTTTTTTTTTTTTTCAGCGTTTAATCGGGTAGCGCGGTGTGTTCTCGTGCTAACAGGCATCACTCTAGGCAGTAGCCAGAGAAGCGATCTGCACCTTGACGACAGCGCGCGAAACGATGAATAGGAAGCCCAAGCATGGAAGACTGCGGGAGTACAATAATCCAGAACTCAGAGTTGGAAGAGACTGGATAGACAACTGACAACCAAAAAAAAAAAAAAAAAGAAACAGCCATGGCGCCACGGATAAGCTCACGTAGCAAGAAGAAGCACCACCAAAATCTATTTTTCTGGGAAATAGATGAATGCGCACTGGGATCTGTGCTTCGTGACGAAGCGCCGCACGAATTCGATCAGCCTCTTGAGAAGAAAACACCTCGACGCCGTGGACCGTGGAGGCACAAAACTGAATATCGTTTCGAAATGGAGAATTCGCCGAAAGCTGACGTCATGCACGCTTTGACAAAGCAGAAGGACGCGTTTCTGTGAATTCTGGTGCGGACAAAGCAGTCGATACGTGGCTGCCACAGTTGCTAGCCTTGCCAACGCTCTTCCACAAGGAAGCCTATAACAAATGAGAATTGTAGTAGCAATAATGAGTTATAATGATGTTTAGCCTGTTTGTTCAGCGGGAGATGAGGGAATAACGAAGTTAAGTGACGGCTGCAGCGAAAAAGAAGGCATTTCGAGCACCCATTGTTGATTGAAGCTTATTGTTGATTAACGCAGGGTACAAAAATTTGATGATAAATTGATTGATTCCTATGAACACAATTCCGAATTTCGCTGTTGTTTTCAGTCCCCCATGAGACGCTGAACGATAACCAGTGCACTGAAAACAGGAATAGAAGTATAAAAAAATAAAAACGTAAAGTAAGACCTCACCTACGGTTTTGCATGGTCATGATCGAAAAGTGTAATACATTGATCCACCAAGGGACCAAAAATGTAGCAGGGGGCGGCAGAAAGTTAGGTGGGCGGATGAGGTGAAGTAGTTCGCAGGGGTAAGTGGATGCAGTTAGCACAGGGCCAGATTAATTGGAGGAATATATAGTAGAAGCCTTCGCATGCAGTAGGTATAGTCTGGCTGATGATGATGATTGCATGAAGCCATTCCACTTACCAAGCCTTTGCTAAAAATGAAATATACTCTTGAATGCCGCATATAACTCCACCCCTTTCTGATGGAATATTTTAATGTACGCATTGAAACTGTGTAAATAGTACGATTGATTGGTTGATTGATCGATTGATTGAGTGATTGATTGACATGACTAAGAGACCGCATGGCAATACAAATATAGCGAACTTGACACTACATGATCTATTTGGAGCTTATCCGCAGGCGTTCGGGATCCACAACTGTATGCTTCTTCGAGAAGCCATTTCGACCCAATTCGATTCCGCGGCGACCCATGAGATAGGGAGAATTCGTTGTGCAATAATTGTGAACATTGGGTCAACTATGTTTTGACTCATTTTAGCGGTTTCATCGTTGTAACTAATTCACTTCTGTAACAATTCAATACCTTATGGTAATTTGTTATTGTCATCTCTTATTTATATTTTATTACCATTTTGTTTATTTTGTTTTATCAGCAGAGAATCTTCATTATGTTGCATGCCTGGATCAAAGACCAGCGACCGGCTTCTATATTCTATAATTTCTTGTGCACGTTTAGTAAAATCCAGCTAGCCTTTAGTTGTAGACAGTGTGTATTCCTTATATTCTGGCTATTGTTCTTCAAACGTATTGTTTATTTACGTTCCTTAGACTCAGCGACATAAGCGAAAATTAACTTTAGTGGTCGCCAACAGAACGTCGACGCCATTTTGCTAGCTGCCAGATGATGCTATCTCTACATAGCAATGTGCTATGTCAAGCAGTAGCATCGCAGTACGCAATGCATTGCAGTCTCGGAAGGCGCCCCTTACAAAAACAGTATTCAATTTTTGATATAGATATGTGACAATCACGATGAGTCATCTGAAATCACTCACAAAAGTAGCGCCTATTCTGTTCTTGCATCAGAACTGACGCCGTAAATTTTGCGTTTTCGCATTCGCTTGATCACATTGCACTGACCTTATTATTTCTTTCATTCACTTTCTTCGTCAAACTGACATCAGGAATTCTTCATGAATTTTGCATTCGATTGACATTGTCATTTGTTTATGAGTTTTTGCGCACACTACTTAGGTTTTCAGTCCAAGTAATTATGCCCAAAAAGACATCAGAGCAGTATTTTCTTCTTGTGCCACCCTTTCCCCTTCCTCAGATATATGTTTTATTTTTTTTTTTCAGTTTGTCCGGCAGTAATTATGCGCATCAATAAAAAGAACTTAGAAGTTAAATCTTTTAAAAATATAAAACGTCTTTTACGTGACACCAGACACTTTATTGAAAAGTGTGTGCTCATTAAGAACTCTCCGTTAATTAAAGTTGGCAAGTCCTTCTCTGGCAGTATATAAGGCTGAGCCCGGAATACAGAGAAGTTGGAATCAAGCGATTGGATAGGTGGTGGATGCATTTCCAGTTCATTGCTGTGCAAGGTTTTTCTTTTTTTTTACCTCACGTCTTTCCCAGGTTTTATAGATATTGTTAGTCTAATAGTTGGCGGGCATAGCCCTTACAAAAATGATCAACAGTCTTTAGAATCTGTATTAACACCTTATTGACTGTATCAATATTATAAGTACTTTTAATCTGTATGGACATGTGTAAATACGAAGTTCATACACGATTCCTTTTGTGTATTTAGATCAGTTCATATAAAGTTAGTACATAGCAAGTTGTTGGGCGAATATACTTCACTGTATATACTCCTGTCAATATACAGCAGGGGCGTAGCCAGGGCTCTGTTTTAAGGTCAGAACACCTTCCGAAAGTTTTTGAACTCCTTCTTTCGGCCTTTTTTGCAATTTTTTCGATCGATGCCGTATAACGCCCTCGAAAATTATGTCTGGTTATACCACTCATACACAGCTATTACAATATATTGAAGCAATTTGGCATGTCAAAAAAATGTTCAGATCGAAAGTATATAGTCCCAATTAACTGAACCATTTCAAGCCCGGGCTTGAAATGATTCAAAATTTACCTTAAATTCCACAGATAATTGATTCGTGGATGCTTAGAGTCGTTTAAGAGCACTACCGCGCGTTTGTGTTCAAAGTTGGAGAGACGTTACAGCATACAGGACATTTCATTACCTTTTTTTCTCGAGAACACTAGTTTGAATGCATCATAAACCATGCGGAAAACTAAGAAGTTAACACATATACACTGATAATTAATTAAAGTGTCAAAAATGAAAACAAGTACCTTCATCACAGACGCGGTGGCCAATATTCAACGGCAATGCGTCAGAAAATAAACTCACAATTCATAAATACTTGGTGACAGTGTTGCCCAAGATCGTTGACTTTAAATCATAAACTAATTACATATTTTTGCAATGGTAAGTACAGTTTTATGCAGTAAAAAAAGCCGATGAACTCAGCCAGTGTAAGCAGAAACTTTTATATGTATATACGCAGTTCCTGACATTGATTTCTTCCCCGTTCAATTCACGTTGACAAGAGGTTCTAATAACAAATGAGAGGAACGGATCCCGAGACAGCTAACGTGACTAAATTTCTTTGCAGCAGTCTCTCAAGCACCGAATGAAAGGAAGAAAAGCTCTGCATAAGCGACTAAAGGAAAACGAAAAGAAATCGCATAAGTAAGTTCAAGTTACCGACAAAATTATATAGTCGGAGCTTTTATAGATGCAGAAAAATCTGTCGTGAATTCCAGTAACAACTCGAAACTCCGTAAGCCTTGCCTTGCAGCTAGAACAACCAAAAGAACAACCTCAAAAGGGATTCAGAGATGCCAGTGCAGATTGCTGAATCCCCTTTGTGGTATCTTTTCCTTGTCCTGTGCTCTGGAGCAAGGCATTGCGAAGCCGTGCTTTGTCGCAGTCGACAGCTGTGCGATGTCAGAGAGCGTCTGTGACAACAGTGTTTTGGTTACTCTACTTATTCGACAACATGGTGAAACACTGTGCATAGAAGCAGGACAAGAAAGCGGTAGAAGACACAGGGACATAAAAGAACCACGCATGCTCGAAACAGAGGTGGAGTCATCCACTTCGACAACATTTTTTATTTCTCTCGTTTGAATTTTGCCTGATCTAAATCGAATGCATATTGAGGAGATCGAGAACAGGCTCTAAAGACAGCGACTGTTTCATTAAACCCTCAACCGAAGCATGAGAGAAGGTATGAAGAAGCGAATGATAGAAGGAAATGAGGCACGGTAATTATGGGTACCGGGTTAATTCATTACTCCTGCAGTTAGTTAATTAGCGTGAACCTACATCGTCCAACACGCTCAAGGCGTTATTCATTCTTCCAGCCAGGATATCACTGTTGCGACACCTCTTCTTTCCATACAAAAAAATGCAGTTCGCTTCAGGAGTCCCGCAAACGAAAAGAGGGTTACTCATCGTGCTTTGCGTAACAAGCCGACGCGGCGTACCTATATGCGAGACCCTTCGTTTATAGAAATGCCTGCACAGCAGCTCACAAACACAAAACCAAGTGAGAGCACGAATGGGAGACGGCCACAGCTGCGCTCGGAGTTCCAGCTCACCTGTTGAACGACGTTCGGGCGCCGCGCTGTTGCGTTGTAATCGTCGCCGCTACTTGAGAGAGAGGGAGACAGCGAGCTCCACGACCGCCGCTGAAGTGTATGCGATTTCCTAGGTTCCACCGACGTCACATTCCGAACGACTTGGGCCAACTTCCTGGCGTTGCGGTTCCTTCTTCGAAGCGGCAGACAGCGAACGTGGCTGGCAACGAGGCATCAAAAACAGTCGGCGAGCAGCGGAAGTAGGGTCGGCCGCTGTGGCTCTGGAGATATCGGCGGCGGTGGTATCCGACAGCGGAGCACGGCAGTCGTGTCCGCAAAGAAGTGACGATGACCTGAACGCACCGCAACCTTGTCGATCGTTCTCTGTCGTCAGAAATGTGACAGCGGAGCAGCGGAAAACACTACGCCGCGCTCGATGTCTGCAGCGCGACCGGAGTTGATGGCGAGATGTTAAGGGCCTCGCAAGAACGATCGTGCGAGCAAGCCGCCGCGCACCGCCAGCCGCTGCAGACCTGCGCGCCGAGACGAGAGCTCGAACTCCGCTAGCAGACGACCGCGGGCGGTCGCAGGCGGTGGAGCGGAGAGAGAAATGACGGGGAGAAGCGGATGTGACGCACATGCACCGACAGTGGCGCCGCTCACACCTGCTAGCGGCACGAGCGGCGGAGGCGAGTGGAAGCAGCTGCGTGACGTATTTCCTTCACCATAGGCGGGAAAAGTGAATCCTCGACAGAAAACGCCTCGGTCCTGGATGCTGACATAACAATGGCGGAAATAAGAGCAGCCCTCATTAAGGTACGTACAACATCCGCCCCAGGAGAGGACGGCATTAACATTAAGACACTCAGAAATCTAGACGACGCTTCTATCACAGCCCTCGCGGACTTTGCGAACGAGTGTTGGAGGGAGGGAAAGCTCCCAGCGTCTTGGAAACATGCCATCGTTAAATTCATCCCAAAACCTGGCAAAAAGCTCGCGCTCGAAAACCTCAGACCTATTTCGCTTACTTCTTGCATAGGAAAACTGATAGAGCACGTCATACTAGACAGACTCCAGTCCCACATGCAAAAAGAGAATTTATATCCAAACACTATGGTCGGCTTTAGACCACATTCATCAACACAGGATACGATGCTAAGACTAGCAAACGAAGTCCTATCTCATGAGCAAGAAAGGAGTACCAGGGCAATCCTAGCCCTAGATTTAACCAAAGCCTTTGATAACGTTAAACACAAAGCAATCCTAGAATCTCTTTCACTGCTGAATGTAGGCGCAAGAACTTTTAACTACATCAAAGACTTTCTCTCCGATAGGACGGCTAAAATTCAAATTGGCACTATCAAATCCGACACCTTCACTTTAGGAGATAGAGGAACTCCGCAAGGATCGGTCCTCTCCCCCTTTTTATTCAATATAACCCTAATCAAAATGGCACACGAACTCGCAAGAATCCCAGACCTAGAACACTCTTTGTACACGGACGATATCACCCTTTGGACCACCAAGGGGAGTATAGGCACGATACAAGATACGCTACAACAAGCGGTAGACGTAGTAGTAGAGGAGGCGCAAGCCGCGGGACTCGCGTGTTCCCCCCAGAAATCTGAATTACTCATTCTACACCCAAAGCGTCAAAGAAAGAATAAAGCGCCTGCGATCAAAATCTACGCGGAAGGTGCAGCCATCCAAGAAGTGGAAACACTAAGAATCTTGGGAATGCTCATACAGTCAAACAAAAAAAACGACACACTAATTAAGAAACTGAAAAACACCGTCAACCAAATGTCCCTCCTCCTCAGATGAATCGCGAATAGGCGTGGAGGAGTTAAAGAAGCTGAGACCAGGAAACTAGTAGAAGCCTTCGTCCTTAGCAGAATTATCTACTCTACACCATACGTCACCCTCACAGTTAGAGAAAGAGACGACCTGGATTCACTAATTAGGCAGTCCTATAAAATTGCGCTTAAACTCCCTCGTCATACCCCAAATGAAACACTACTAAAGTTAGGAATTCATAACACCTTAGCGGAAATTATGGAAGCACACCTCACCGCACAGTACGAACGACTATCAAGCACTGAAACGGGACGTTTCATCCTAAAAAAAGCAGGAATACAATATGAAGGGACCCGGGCCCACACTTTGCCGATTTCAAGACACGTGCGCGAGCAATTAATAGTCCGTCCTCTGCCTAAAAACATGCATCCAGAATACGATACGGACAGAAGAAGGGCTAGGGCACAAAAATTACACGAAAGATTTTCAATACAGAAAGACACGGCGCACGTGGACGTGGCAGAATATGCGGACAGAGATGCCTTTTCTCTGGCAGTTGTCGATCATCGAGGTTCTCCCCTCGCATCGGTGACAATCAATAAAACAAAATTTCCGGAGGAGGCCGAAGAGGCTGCCATAGCTTTAGCCATTACCTCCACCACTGCCAAATACATCCTTAGCGACTCTAAAACCGCAATTCGAAATTTTACAAAAGGAAGGGCCCACTCCGCAGCCATCAAAATCTTACAAAAAATCTCCCATACCTGCCTTATCACAATGATCTGGGTCCCTGCCCATTCGGACCATCCTGGGAACGAGGCAGCGCACCAATTTGCCCGAGGATTCGTAGTTAACCGGGAGGTGCGCTGTCCTGAGCGCAGGTCGGCCAGGGAGCGGATGACAACCTACAAAGAAATTACTACCCACTTCAAGAAAGAAAGACAAATCTTCCCAGAACCACATCGATCTCTAAGTAAAACACAACAAGTCACCTGGCGGCAGCTTCAAACAGGCACTTTCTTTAATCCGTACATGTACTCCATATGGTTCCCAGAGCAGTTCAGCCCTGTTTGTTCTCTCTGTGGACATCAAAAGGCAGACACACCACACATCCTATACTCATGTAATCAAGACAAGCCATCACAGAGTTTGCAGCTCTCTACCCAATCTCAGTGGGAGGCCGCGCTGCTCAGCTCCGACCCGGAGGTTCAACTCCGAGTCACGGAGCGGGCCGAAGAGGTCGCCGAACGACATCGTCGGTCGGCCACCTGGCGTCCGGCCTAGAAGAGGAGCCCACCGCGGGGACGGGAACGTCAACCTACCCCGCGCCTACGACCTCTTCTTTAATAAAGTTTACCTCCTCCTCCTGCCCCGAGGTCCATGTCGGTGAAAATTAAGTCTTCTCACTCACTCACTCACTCACTCACTCACTCACTCACTCACTCACTCACTCACTCACTCACTCACTCACTCACTCACTCACTCACTCACATACAGGCAGTGTTCATCTTCAGTGCCTGCAGCCCAAATACGGATGTACAAAAGGTCGTCCTATAGGCTTGGCGGAGGAGGCTTACTCCAAGACCTCTGTGGCCACGGCGCAGGAGAGCCGGCAAGGAGGAGACCCTCCCCTTGGCTGAGCCCCTGTCCCGAGGTCCATGTCGGTGTAAATAAAGTCTTCTCTCTTTCTCTCAATCTCTCTCTCTCTCTCATATAAGCAGTGAAAGTAGAAGAGCATGCAAGCAAGCGCCTTTATTGAGGAAACTTCCTGAATCAAAGCTCAATCAAGCCTCGGAGACTGAAACCGCCACCCTTCAGAAGCCCCACCCATCGCATCCCCCTCGCTGGGACGATGCAACCACCGCCACCTTCGATCCAACTTCTCACGCCAGTCGCACCACTCCTTAGTGTTACCCTTCGCCACATACAACTCTTGTCTTCCAAAAGCGCCATCCACAACCAACCCGCGTGCTTCCACACACAAGATGTCCATCCAGCCACGGAACGAGAAAAACTGCATGCCTTTCAGACATCGCTTATAAGTGCTAATAAGGAGAAGTAAAAACATTTTAATGCGACAGCTTAAAGGTCCCTTCTATATAATATTCGGTGTTAGCGTTGTCGGCGTCAGTGTTTTCGGTGTCGCCGCGTTTTAAGCAAAAAATCACGCGCATACTTCTCACAGGTGGTGGTTTCCAGTTGGTATGGCAGATAGTTGATATGTCGGCGGCTAATGTGACGTCATGAGACCATATAAGATCGAGCTGACAGGAGCTGCCAACTCGCGTTGCTCTTTTGATGTGGGAAACGAACACTCCGGGTCTCTGGATACCGAGTGACGCAAGGTAATAGGAAGTCAAATTATGGGATTAGTCAACGCACCTCAACGGAAGCCATCATTTCTTCCCCGTCATGCCCCCCCCCCCCCTTTTTTTTTTATTTTGCCCGCCGGGGTGGTGCAGTGGTTACGGGGCTCGACTACTGTTCCCAAGGACCGCGGGATCGAATCCCGGCCTCGGCGGCCGCTTTTCGATGGAGGCGAAAAGCAAGGCGCCCGTGTGCTGTGCGATGTCAGTGCACGTTAAAGAACCCCAGGTGGTGGAAATTTCCGGAGCCCACCACTACGGCGTCTCTGATAGCCTGAGTTGCTTTGGGACTTTAAACCTCACAAAACAACCCAACCCAACAATCTTTTTTTTTTTTCGCAACTTTAATCGGCTCTGCCCTGCTTTTACTCACGTCATCGTCTATACGCGGTGCCACCTACAGACAATCTTTGTCTATGTACCAAGTCATATTTAATTTTCTGGAGACATCTTTTTTTTTTTCTGGTCGTTATCTCATATTTTTGATCAGTCTTTCTTAGTCGCCAGCAAGCAAAATGCAGGGAAAATAAAGGGCTTCGTTTGAGGTACAAGAAATGACCTAACAGCCAATTACACGAGACTTTTTTGTGTTGATCAATTATTGTGACGTAATAATGTCATCAGGAAGATAATTGAAACTAACACACACCGTCAGTCGGATCCGAATCAACGACCTCCGAATTCTGCGTCCGATGTTGTACCGACGAACTACAGCGACGGCTGTTCCATCTACTTTCTTGGGCATTTGTATCGCGTGCGACTAATACTTGAAAGTAGGGTGCCTCGACGCACGCGCTGTTAGGGTGGAGACAACCGCGTCGTCTGCTACGGGATGTGGGCCCACTCTTCTCATCGCGCTTCAGGAGCGCGCATTAGGTTTGAACGTGTTACCTCGAAAGTGAGCTGCTTTGCTCACGGAGTGCCACATATCAATATAAACAGAAAACATATGACGCAAACGATAAAATCTCATACCTTTACATACTCAACGTCCTCCTTGGGTGCCTATTTATGCAGTTATTCTTCGGGAATACACCACCAAGAGATCTTATAGTGTGGTATTTCGCATGTATCTACGACACCCAATATTATACCACACATTTTGCGTAACGCGTTCATGTAAACTGGGCGTTTTATGGTGTCTTAAATATAATAACTATTGTTATTAAGGATGCGGTAACACAGAGCACTTAAACTGCGCCGTGAAGGAAGCAGTAGAGAATGAGTGAAAAGGGAAAACATAAGTGCTGTAGTCGAGGGCTTTGGGATAATTTTGGGAATTTTAAGGTGCGCTGACATCGCACAGCACACGGACGCATTCTGCGTTTCGCCTTCGAAAACGTTGCCACCGCAGTTCGGTTCAAATCCGAATACTCCGGTTCAGTAGTCACCGCGGCGGGGCTGCTTTAAAGAGCATTTTCTTAGCCTGCGAAAAAGCATTTTCTGGCACCGCAGCCGCTAATGTTGACACTAGAACTCCCAATAAAACGAAACAATTCCTTTCTTTAGAGCTTACTTTGGTAAAAAGTTCGTGTAGCGTTAACTGGATATTTATTTTTCATTACAACAAAGAGCATAAACTCCATAAAAAATCTAGATATGACGCTGAAAGGCACATTAAAATATGCCGTAACGTCTGGTTCGCTTTATGGCACCACTGTGTTGGGCGCAGTGGCTGTTTCTGGCACTACGGGGCTGGGACGGTAGGTCAACGCCGCTTGCGGCGGGGGCTAGCCAGCCACCGAATTTTTATCTGTTGTAGGCCGTCATTGCACCCGCCACCGCTTAAGTGGTGGACGAAGGCTGTTGTTGCGGAGTGCGTCTTTCGCTCCCTCTTCTTTTTTCCTTTCTTCTCTATTTTCTCTTCTGTCCGCACGAGGCAGCGGAGGTGGCTCAGCTACAGAGCCAGTAGCAGGCCCGTGCATTTTCTTTTCCTTCTTCCTACAGCCACAGCAACAACAGATGTCAAAACAGATATGCGCTTCTTTCCTTCTGCGAATTTCGGTAGTGAATTTAAAGGCGCAGTTTAAATAGAAAATGCATACTTATAACTTACTGGAGCCAGTCAAAAACATCGAAAGCTTGCGGCTGCGTGAAGGTATGTAGAGAAATATAGGATAAAGAAGTACGTGCCCTACGCAGTCCACAGGCGCCAGTATTCTATGAAATCGACATCAGTGAAATTCACTGCAAACATCATCACTGTCGAAAGCTATGCAGCAACTTACGTCGCAGTAAACATATCGTTGGCACAACGTTTCGAACTTTCAGTAGCTTTCGTTCGTCCGTACCGCTGTTTATTCATAAACAGCTGTCCTCAAAATGGACTTGTACGTAAAATAAACAGTAATATTAGGAGTCGAGTAATCGCTGCAGAAAGAAATAAATTGGCCACTCTTACAGTTCAAATAATTCTGGCCATGACGCACTTGAGAATTTTGCAGCGTTTATCTTTTATGATTGTCCATTTTGTGGCTTTTAGAGGCGAATATACTAAAACATTGTTATCAAAGTAAGTCGCAAACACAAAAGAACCCAGCAGATCGACAGTATCGTCCTTGCATAAGAAATTGGTGCAAAGACAGTATGAGCAAAATAAATCTTTAGTGGCAATTTATTCGGAGGAAGTGCGGAAGTTCACGTCTTTCGACTGCGCTTAACTGTGAAGGATTACCACATTAAAGACATTTACAACTAATTTTCCTACCTCATTTGAGTGACCGTTTGTATGAGGAACTATATTTTAATCAGTTATTTTTGCTAAGTGTTAATTTTGCTGTTATATTAAGCCAATCTAATTTTTCTTGTATCATTCTAAAGCAATGTTTATTTTGCTGAATAATTTTATTTCATGTTAATTTCTTTGACTAATTCTTAAGCAATAGTACATATCATAGTCATTATTCACAGTGTTATACCTTCTAAGAGTTCGCTTGCATTCTCTCCATTGCACAAACAGCCACACGTTGATTACCTTTGACTTAAACCTGACTGAATTATCAACCAGCCTTGGCATATTTACGTATTTTTTCGGGAGCTCGGCTAAAAGTTACATAGTAACGATCTCTTTAATCAGTAACAGAGGCATTTACAGCTTTAAGCACATATTACGATCGGCAGAGGTACAGAGCACAAATTTCCCGGCGCACTACAACGCACGCTTGTATTTTATGTGATCTGTTCAGATCAAGGTGACTTATTATTTATGCCTTGCCTTATGCCTTAAATATACCTTACGCCTTAAATATGCCTTATGCCTTAAACATGCCTTAAATATGCCTTAAAGATATGATTTATGTCTGCACCTGCGAGTCCTGAAGTGTACGTTGACTAAGCATTTTAAATACAGCACACGATTCCGCGATGTATGCTGGCATAAACGATCGTACCAAATATCATGCGTGAAATGTAAATAAATGCCTACAAATTCGCTAGCGTTGTTTTCAAGACATATGTTGGCCATTAATTTAAAGCTGCGCACGTAACTATGGGGGAAAAGGCAAGGAAACGAAACAAGCAATATTGCATTCACAATGAATAGGCGTGAAACCTTGGTCAGCTGCCACTTCTCCCGTTTTACATTTATAGCCCACAGGGGCCTTCATTTTGGATCTCTACGAAATGCAAACATCGTCCGGCCATATCGGCAGTGATGCGTGCACTCGTGCACGCAGGAATACTACGCCGTACGTGCAAATGACGCAGGCGAAACGCGGAGTGGGAGCCAACATGGCGCGGACCCTCGCGTAAACGGCACCAACCCTTTCAAAGGTTGTCTTCACCCTCCTAGGAAAGGCTGAAAGAGGTGTGCGCATCGAGACACCCGACTTTAACTTGAGAGTGCTTCGATGCCTTTCGCCTCCGGAGGCGAAAGCGTAGCGATGGCGAGACATCGAGGCACCCCAAGGAGGTTATATTTTAATATAACCTCCTTGAGGCACCCTAACTGGATGGATGGATGGATGGATGGATGGATGGATGGATGGATGGATGGATGGATGGATGGATGGATGGATGGATGGATGGATGGATGGATGGATGGATGGATGGATGGATGGATGGATGGATGGATGGATGGATGGATGGATGGATGGATGGATGGATGGATGGATGGATGGATGGATGGATGGATGGATGGATGGATGGATGGATGGATGGAATATAGGAGCGTCCCCTTTGAAACGACATGGTAGCAGTAGCTATCATGCTCATTTTTCTCCCTATATCTTAATTGAGACACGACCGCTCTCGAGGGAGAGCAAGAGAAGCGCGCTCTCCCTCGAGAGCGGCCGTGATTGAGAGTGTACGCAGCGCCACCCTTCTCCATAGCTGCGGACGTGGAACGCCACGTCACACCACGAATTTCATGTAGAAAGTATTCTGATGGGGAGGTCGGGACCTGCGTGATACCCTCTTGCGTTTACAATGACATCAAGGACTCTAGACTCGAAGATTTTGTTAAGCTAATCTGCAAACAAAATGCAGGAAAAATACGAAACTTCTTTCTGAACGTCGAACCCAAGCAACGGCAAGTGCTCGTTCTTTCTGCTACTTTCTAATCAATTATCTCCGCGGTGACATTTTTACTTCACATTGATAAGCATGAATATCCCCATGTGCTTTCATTTGCATCAGTGGCTGCTGGCTCATTTCTTATGTGAGTTAATCTGGGTTACTGACTGAAATAAACGCAATTACATCAAGTTTTTTGTTATATTCTAGCCTCTCGTTATGTACCAGTCTCTCCTTATATCCAGTTACCAATATATCTGAGTCTATATGTAACCAAATCTTTTGTGCCATGCACACATCACATCCTCTCCCCACAGAAGAGTCCCCTCTCTGCACTTTCCAACTGTTTCTCAGCGTAGCTTCAGTTTGCAGCACAGTTTGCTCAATCACTTTCACGTGAAGCCGCCTTACCTCTTTCGTGTTAAAAACAACGCGGAAAATGAATACGAAGTTGCAGGGGAAAATTAATTTATCCGCCAGACGCATCACGCTTGAACTACCACCCTACATGCCCCCCCCCTTCTAAATTAGAGCTTTTCACTAGCCCATTGCAACTCTCGACCCACCTGTGCCCATGAGCAACCTCCAGAAACATTCTGTTGAATGCATAAGGCTTCGGCTTGGACTAAAATCATTAATTAGTACGAAAGCACCAAAATATACCATCGAGGATAAATCTCACTGCATCCTCGTTATTGTCACATTAGACTTCAGCCCAACGTTCTTAAACTTCACTTCGAAGGCTACGGGACACCAAATTCAGCGATCAGCACACATGTCACAAAGTCACATCAATTTAACAGACGATACAAAATAAACAATTGGTGCGAAGGAAGCCTCTGTTCGAAGCTACCGTTTGGACAAAAGGGCTTGTCACGAGCAGTTGGAGTGACTCCAACCGAAATGCAAGTCTTCTTATCGAAGAGATGGGATCATATTAAGTTATATTTTGTGAAGAATAAGGCAGGTTAGCTGGTTCATTTTTAAATTGCACTGGCCTAAGAAAACGAACACAAAGCTAGCCAAAAGTACATAAACACTTTCTCTACACCCCAATTAAGTTTCAGCGTGATGGAACGGGCCTGTGGGTGTGCATGCACTGCTTCATTGTGCACAACAGCGTGTTTGTACATGCATCTCATTTTGCCCTCGCTGACTTCCCTCTTCGTCCTGCCTTTACGATACACTTGCCAGACAAGAATAGGGGAGATAAGCACCCGTTAAAGGTATACTGTAGCAGTACATAAAGTTGCCCTGTTCTGATACATCGGGGCGTTACACTCTAAACTAGGCTTTTCAGTTCAGTTCAGTCGTTCAGTCGTGTCTGACTCTTCGTCACCCTATGGACCATATCACGCCACGCTTTCCGGTCTCTCACTATCTTCCTAACATCACTTAACATCATCTGCAGCGCCTCGAGGATGCCATATCTAACCATCGCGTTCGCTGCCTACCCCTTCTCCGGTGACCCTCAACCTTTCCCAACATCAAATCTTTCTCCAGCGACTCCTCTTTTCTCATCAGATGACTAAAGTAGCTGAGCTTTAACTTTAGAATTTGACCCTCCAATGAGCAGTCAGGGTTTATTGTTGACAATATCGAGTGATTTGATCTTCTGGCCGTCCACAGAACTCTCAAGAGTCTCCGCCAGCACCACAGTTCAAACTAGGTTTTTACGAACCAGAAAAACGGCAAAAATATACGTACAAGTATTGCCACAATCTGCTGCTCTCGCAAAGTTCTTTTCGGCAGTTCGGCACCTCCGTCATCAATTTTCCATCAGCGATTGCGGGGTCCTCCTCCAAATTCTGGTCGTTTATTTCGATCGAGTGAAGCAAAAAAAAAAATATATTAGAATTCTTAAATGCAATTTTATAACACCAACAAGTGGGACGGAGTTGGTCTCAGTGCCCCTTTGAAATACAGACGGAAGAGAACGCTCCTTGAAAGGACAAAAGTGGGACGGAGTTTGCTTCACTGTCTTTTAAAATACTGAAAGGACAAAGTGGAAAGTAGTAATCCTTAGTGCCAATTTAGAATACACACGGCTAAGATACACTCCTTAAACCAGAGAAAGTATCCGAAAATATTTTGATGTTGTTATTATTGTTGTTGCTGCTTTTATCCGTCCTTAGGCATGGGAGTACGTACTAGCTGCAAAATAATTTCAGAAGGAGGCATTTTACAAAAATAAAAGAAAGCCTACCATTAGTAAGGTAAACAATGACGTAGGCCTTCCTGGCAGTAAGATATTTATATAGGGAACTATAGCAGAGATGTACTAGCGTATGCGTATAAAGCTTTACCGTATACCTCCGCCCTCCCCCCCCCCCCCCCCCCTCACCCCCCCTCCTTTGCCACTGCATGTGCATAGGAGGGGTCCGATACGTATACCGGATTACCGGACGCCACCTGCACTGGCACAGTGACAGGGATGGGGGCAATCGCGACCACTGCGCCTGCGTAGGAGACATCCGGTAAGTCGGTAAACGTCGACGTTGATACTTCTCGCTATGCTGAATCTGTTTTTAGCTTACCGGAGACGTACTAACGCAGATGTATACCGGTTTACCGGACGCCTCCTGCGCATTGGCAGGCGTGGGGGAAATAGCGGCCTCTGCGCCTGCTTAGCAGACGTCCAGTAAACCGGTAAACGTCTGCGTTGGTACTTCTCCGCTATGTTAAATCTCTTTTTAGCTTGCCGGAGACATACTAACTTAAACTTATACTGGTTTGCCGGACGCCTCAGGCGCACGCGCAGTTACATGAAGCAATCGCGGCCACTGCACCTTTAAGATGTAGTGAAAATTTCCCTTACATAAATCATATGCAGTGTAACTTAGAAATTTTTTTATTGGCTGGGCAGCATTGTCCTTACAAAAATTTTCTTATTCTTCAGAAAAACAATTTGCCGCAACAGGAAAATGCGTGAAGGCTACAGCATAAGCTTGGGTGAGCTGGCGTTTAAGATGAACAGCGTGAAGAGGAACAAACACGAAAGGAAGACAGCCCGGACCAGCACCAAATCTAAAGACATTTCCCTTCCGAAGGAGAAACGCTATTATTTTCTCCTGTACAGCAACGTTTTTAGGTACAGTCATTCTGCCTGATGATGATGATGGTGGTGATGGTAACTGTGGGTGACATATAAATGCTTGAAATGGCAAATTAAGTAAAGCGCTTTGTTTACTCACAAAAGGAACAGCGTTAAATGCCTCGATGTCATGAAAATCTCGCGTCAGCGCAGTCGTTATGGGCCAAAATCCACGAGCATTCTTCTGACAGGTAAATGACATATGGGTGGCGCTGACTGGTCGGCGAATTGTGGGACCTCACAGAACCACTTGGCATACCAAGTTAGCAGGAGCTACCAACTCGCTTAGCTCGTGTAAGATGGGAATCGAACCCGGTACTCTTAAAATCCCGAATCAGAAGCCCCTATAGCCCTAGACCACACAAGCACTTTTGTATGGCTCGGCAGTTGTGGAGCTTCATATCTGTCGCATGGTCTTGCACATGATGTCGTATCTTATCCGAATAAGTATGCGTGAGAAAGAAGGCGCAAACTAAGCGGGTAGCAGAGAGTATGTACGTGAACGAGGACCCGCTGAGTAGCCGAAGACAGGAGTAATTAACGCTGCCAGTCATACCCATAAAGGAAGAGGTTAAGAACCCCCCTTTTTTTATACAGCCTCTGCTACCATGCTGCGACCTGCTCGATTCCACTTTACCAGAACAACAAACAAGGACATATACCGCATGGCATAGTCATTCGAGAGCTCCCAGCAGAGCCTCTCACGTGACCCGGAGCGCAGCATCATCCTTTTCTGTAATATGTGGCCCCTTTGTATATTGATTTATTTCCCAATTAAGCGGTTCTATTCGTCTCATCTATAGGGCTAAAAAATTACGAGGGACTTTAGCGACTAAAGTAGTTAAAGGTGAAAGCCTGAGTGCCGCATTCTGCTACGCAAATAGGACTAATTAGCAATAATGAATTAAATATAACCATTAATATTTGAATAATCAATAT
Source organism: Amblyomma maculatum (assembly GCF_055883805.1). NCBI lineage: Eukaryota > Metazoa > Arthropoda > Arachnida > Ixodida > Ixodidae > Amblyomma > Amblyomma maculatum. The sequence goes on along the minus strand of NC_139354.1, from coordinate 38,925,919 downwards.
TAATCATTAATCTGTTAATAATAAATTTTATAGTTAGCCATTAATTAGTAATTGATCATAGATTGGCATATGGCCATTTTATAAGGCACGCATTCGCGCATACTGTGGTGGTGCTCTGTGATTGGTCGAGGCCTCTACGACGTCATTCCGCCTCGGTCAATCAGAGCCGCCGCAAAAGCAGGACACATTTTGTCCACGACAGCATGAGCCATTAAAGGCTTTCACCTTAAAAGGAGAGGTGCATGCTGTTTCACTAGGCTGCATTGCCTCTCATATGGATTACAAACGCCAGACGAACGACCCATGCGTCTCAAAACAGCGCACGTCATTCCCTCCTTCTACCTCCCTTTATCCCAACTTATTTCGCTATGAATATACTCACGTCAGACAAGCTGATATTCTCACAACCATGGATCCACTAAACCACCCAATACTTAGTCGCCCCGATCCCTCCTGCCTTCATGTAAGTGCACTCGCCCTGACAGTAGAGATACGTGTTCATACATTCTGGGCCCTGCAAGGCCAACTAAGTCACCGCGAGTCTTCTCATATAGATTATTAAAAGCATCTAAACTCATTCCGTACCCCATACCTGGAAAAGCCCATGCGGCACGCCGCCCAAGAATGTGGCCACTTCTGAAGGCTCGCCACCCCTCTTCACATGTTCAGTAACCTTGCCAAGGCGCTGACCTGAAGTCCGAACGTGAAACTGGAACGGACAATAAAGTTTTCTCTCACTCATAAACTGAAATGCAAACCCTGGCGTCGGCTCTCGAAATTCTACCCTCTGTGTAGACATCCCCAACAAGCGTGGGCGCCTTTCATAACTGGCATGAATGAAAGCTTCGTGACTCGCATGGTTAGAAGTTTAGTTTTTGTGAGGAAAGGAATCGATCTTGATATGAAATATAAAATTAATTCCATGTTTTTATGCACAGCACATTTCATTTAACTTGCAGGAACGTTTTGCGACAGCCAATTTGCCTTCTCATGAAGGAAAGTACGTGCCCTTACAGCTGATATTTTCGTTATAATTTGTAAAGGTTAGTTACACGCGATGCCTTGCTACAGGAATGAAGTGATAACCAGCCAGAACGTCTTATAGATACAGGAAGGGCGACAGGACTCGTAATCATTGTCTCAGCGTAAGGCATGAAGGAGGTAATCCGAAGGGCGCCTTGTGTCCACGCTCTCCTAAGGACCACGTTGAAAGGATTGATCTTTCGATGGACTGATCCTGTGCAAACAACTCTCCTCTCACGACTGCTACCGAAATACGTCTTCCGACAAGCCGATTAATGTCGGCGGGGCGTCCTTGCGTCGAGTAAGATAATCCCTGCCTGTATTCTTGGATGCCAGTCGAAATGAAAGCGGATTTTGTGTTAACGAACTCAAGGCCCCCGCTGCATCGTTGTAGCGAGCGTATACTCGATAACTCGCGTGACATTCAGTGCATTTGTAGTACTAGCAAACAAAACGCAAAAAGAAAAAAAAGAACATTTCAGAGCGTTCGCAATCATTTTTAAAGCTTTATAGTGGCGTAAAACAATTCCGAAGTTACTTATCTCGTTGCACTGACAACGTTTCATTTACAGCAGCTTTACGAACGAAAAGACGAATGCGGTAGTGTTCGACTTTGGAGTAAAATGTTTCATCAAAAAATATCAAAATATTTGTTGACTTTTACTTCAAATGCTTTTTACATTTTCATACGTTAACTTTTCGTAACGTGCTTACGGAAAAGTTAACTATACTGCACTATAGGACAGGCCATCCATTTGTACTTCGCTTAATTGCTACGGCTTACCTGAAACGCTAAAACGTATTTTGCTGAAATGCCCACCTTTATATAGGTGAAGCAACGCATTGCCAGTTTAAAATGAAGGCACCTGTCCAAGTTCAGCTTGCAGTAGCAATTATATTCGGTCCCTTCCCACGGCCAGTGCAGCAGCGCTGAGCTTCGAAGCACCTGAATGTCTCATCTCAAAAAGATATATTCCGTTATACTGATAATAGTTCGAATCCCTTGCCAACACCACTGCTCCGCTATCAAACCTCGAAGTGACCACCATCAGTTATAACACGTTCGCAAGCAATGCTGTCATGGCGACTAGTTGGTTTTCCATCATGGGTAGGCGCGCTGAACTTTGACCCAAGACGATTCACTAGAACAAGACTGGTACATGCGCGAGCTTTCAACTGTTTATTACATGCACTTCTCTCCTTATATACACACATACAAAGAAAACGTGTACAAACACGTGTCAGATTGGATCACCGTTTTCCATCACGCTGCCTGTTAACAACTGGATCTCTCTGCGCGTCAGCGCTACTTGAAGCATATGAAATGGCGCGGGCCGGTTCCGCGGATAAGCGATCCGTCGATGGCGCTGACGCGCAGAGAGATCCAGTTGTTAACAGGCAGCGTGATGGAAAACGGTGATCCATGGGTTTCGACCACAGAAATTCATTAGCGTACAGTGGTGAGATACCTCACTATGTGTAAAACCGCCCGTCATAGCTACCAATACCTGCTTCAACCAAGCCATATGAACGTGCTTGCGTGCCCTAGTGGTAACGTGAATGCAAGGTTTGGTTTGGTTTGTGGAGTTTAACGTCCAAAGCAACTCAGGCTATGAGAGACGCCGTAGTGGAGGACTCCGGAAATTTCGACCGCCTGGGGTTCTTTAACGTGCACTGAAATCGCACAGCACACGGGCGCCTTGCTTTTCGCCTCCATCGAAAAGCGGCCGGGATTCGATCCCGCGCCCTTGGGAACAGTAGTCCAGCGCCGTAACCACTGCGCCACTCCGGCGGGGTGGTGACAGATTGTCGGGGTTGCCAAAAACGCAAAAGACGGTGGGTGTTGGGGGACACTAAACCATTGGCAAAGTTTAAGATAGCTGTTTTAGAATACGAAATTATTTTCGCGGCGGGTGTGGATGTCATGGCTAGCACAATGGCTGCCTCCTCAGCCTCTGTTGTAGAATCGGTGAGAATTGAGCTAGCTAGCAGAGAGAACTTTTGCATGATTGTTAGTAATTCTGCTAGTACCTTACGATGGGTGTTTGCATAAGTGGCCGCATCTACGTATATGCTACACCGGGATCTTCTCCATATTGTCTGTGTAAGGCTTGCGCCCTGGCTGTTGTACGTTTTCCGTCCCGTTCTGGGTTCATGTTTTAGGCAGGGGTTGGGGTACCAAAATTTTGGAGCATACTGCAGGAGGTAGTGGGGTGCCTCCAGATGGGAGTCCTATTGCGGATACGTGTAGACCTCGGACCAACTAATTAATTCTTACCTGCTCAGACAAGAAGACGCAGCTGGCGCTTGTCTCGTGGGCCCAGAGCGTCGCCCCCACCTGGGAGCCACGCCAGGCCACCATGCCTGAATGTCTTTTGCCAATAAAAGTTGTTTCTCTCTCTCTCTCTCTCTCTCTTTGTGTGCGATGTCGGTGCACGTTAAAGATCGCCATGTGATTGAAATTACTCCGTAATCCTCCACTACGGCTTCTCTTTCTTTCTTTCTACTTTACCTCCCACCTTCCTCCATTTCCTTGCGGCGCGATGCAGGTGCCTACAGAAACAAATGTAACAGATACTGCGCCTTTCCCTTCCTATGAACTAATTACTAATCGTGGACACGGCGAAGCATTTGGCGACACATTCTAATGACAGTTTTGCTGACACAACATAGCCTACTAATGATTTCGCATTAATAAAGTTGTAATAATAACAACACAAATCTGTTGTAATGGTTAGGTTAAATTGGCCATGGGCTCATGTGCTAGATGCAATCATGACGTCGAAGAGGAATCTTAACAGCTCTGAAAGAACGCTAAATATTTCTGACATATGCCGTAGGTGAGGAAGTCAAATACTCATATATTACACCTTCCCGACAATTCCATTTCCGTCTTCGTTCAGACCCTTCCTGTTCCAACAGTCCTGCGCTGTATGCCAATCTAGAACACTGCCTCTACTCCTGTAATCACAGTGATGTGCAGTTCCATTTTTGAAGAAAACGCTGGTAATGCGAAACAGAAACTGAAACAGTCTTGCTTGTTGCTTTGCTTGGCTTCTCATGGGCTTCTTTCCGGCTTGTCACAGGTCGCAGCGCTCTGGGGAGCGCAAAGCGCAGTCGAAACTGTCGAAACGGTGCGCTTGCAAACTTTGCCTTAATCATATATTAAATTAACTGCTCCATCCAGCTCCCCAGCAACGGGCAAAGATCTGCCACCGCACGTAATCGAATGGGCAACTCGATAAAGCCCCACATTCAGAATGCTGGCAAGACGGGCGTTTGCACCCTGTCCAACAGCAATCTCAAAGAGGTGAGTGACATCCTGCTACGTTTACTCGCACCGCTCGCACTAACGTTATGTTTGATCACGTTTTGGCTAACCGGCTTCTTGGTTCTTGCACTGTTGTGAGCCACACACGCGACCTTGCTGAAAAATCAGCGCGCTGCTCAACTGTTTGTCCCTCCCATCGCGCAGTTTCCGAAGGAGCTGTCCGTCATCGAGGGTGTACTACGAACCCTAGACCTCTCGGGGAACAAGCTAACGTCGCTTCCAGCGTCTATAAGCAGGTTTGAGCTGCTGAAGCACCTCACGATCGCCAACAACCGCATCGGTGAGTGCAACGGCCTGCTACGTATGGGTGTGTCAGCTGATCGGTGGGGCTATTAAGCGCAGCTTGTCGTGTTATGGCAAAGCTGATTTTTCACAACGAAAAACCGCATAATTATTGAGTGGCAGTATCAGCATGCAGGAAAGCCGTCCCGAAGTCGTGATCTGCAAGCATTGGGGACTGCTTCGAAATAAGCTCGTTTATCACACTGGCAGGGTAGCCCTTCCACACCGCTATTTTGCATCCGGTAATATAAAAGATACCTTTACACTATCGTGATCTATATTTCGTAGTTTCTTAGAAGGGTAATTTTACTTAGGTATGCATAGACTGACGTCTTCACTAGCAGTCTCTGCTGTGTTTTTTTTTTTTTCTTTTTTTTTTCCAAAAAAGGGGGGGGGGGGGGGGGCAGTATGGAGTTCAGTCACAAAAGTTTGATCCCAGAAGTGATCACAAAAATAAAAATAAAAATAGGTCAGTGAAAGTGCATTTTGAAAACTGCATCATGCTGAATGTGACTGTGCAAAGAATGTTGCCTGTGGTCATCTCCGTGCATGTGGCCAACATTACGGGAAGTTGCTTTGGTTTGAGTGCTTATGAAATGGCACTCTAATTCTCTAATTAACTCACTACACTGGCTTTGATCCATCACCGTGCTGTTTATCATGTGTTTAAATTTTGATTGGTGCTAAGCATCAAGCCAATGCTGAAGGTTATAAACACAAGGACATCCAGTGTGTTTGTACTACTTTGTGGGAAAAGTAGAGGACCATGTTGCATTGGAAGTTAGCTGTAACTGCAAAGTGCTGTTCGGTTACAACGGAAAGGCAAGAAATAACATTCCACGGGTTTTTGAGGAATGCACCTATATGGAGAAACAAACTCTGTGACATTATCTTATAAGCAGCTCTCTTGCCTGGTACGACCATGTCCCAGCTTTGAAATGTATCAGATGGTGTTGAATTAGCTGCGGCGTGGTAACTTGAATATGACAGGCAAGCCACATTAGGAGGGAGAACAGGTTGGGACCTCAAAATGGAGGCATTCACCTTCACATCATTCTGTGATGAGTACCTTGGCTGCAATCCTTGTCCGAAGGTTACATATCCGTTTTGCCAACCTTCCTTGCCTTCACTGGTCTGGTGCGGGTGTTCCCAAAACTTGGTTCCGTGGAGTCCTTGCGTTCTGTGAGGTGTTGCTTTCGTTATCCCGAGAACCTATTTCCCTGCATGCTACAGGTTCTTTACCTCCTTTACCCACTCTGTTCTGGGCCAAGTAATACTGTAATTACTTATAGCAGGCATCATTATTATTCGATTTCGAGCAGCCGTGCGTCTGAATGCATTTTTTTCCTGCAAGGTTAGGCAGGAAAGGGTGGAAACTGAGGCTTGTATGGTTCCTTATGGACATTCTTTTCAAAGCCATTGTAGTTTCCCTAGGACTGAAAACTTTAAAAACCCCTGATCTAGACATCAGAGGTTATTCGCCTTTCAGATATGCGTATGATCCAGCACGAAAGATCACACCGTTTGGTCATATTTTTGAAGGGCATCAGGACATGTGTGTTACGTGTTCATTCTACCAAGAATGAGGCATTTTTCCGTTTTTTTTTTTTTTCCTCCTCTTGCAGCCTTCCTTCCAGACTCCCTGTGCAAGCTCATGAAGCTCGAAACACTGAACCTTGCAAGCAACAACCTTACAAGACTTCCCGACACACTGTGTCAACTGAGCAACCTTCGCAATGTCAACCTTAGTGACAACCGTATCTCTACATTCCCACAGTGCTTCTGTGGCTTGAAGCACCTGGATGTGCTTGACCTCTCGCGCAACCGGATATCGGAGGTGCCGGACTATGTTGGTGAACTGCACGCCACAGAGCTTAACCTGAACCAGAACCAGGTGTGTGTTTAGCGCTGTACTTGCAAGTATAGTTAAAGTGCTGGCCAAGACACTGGCAAACTAAAGTTGGGTTTTAAGATTTGGCATAAATGCTGTCTAGAGGTGTCGATCGTTTGTTGCACATTAGTGCGAGAGCACACTGAATGAAATGACTTGGAGGAGGTTTGTCTCTGACCGCTTCGGTGTTTATTGGTACCTTGATTCTGATCACTACAATGATGGAAGTCAACGTGAACCTTTAAAGTTTCCTGCAGTTCAAAGCAGCCTAGTAATCTTAGGTTCTCATCTTCCAAATACTCTCAAAGCAGATTTAGTGAGTAGGATAGAGCGAGTACATGCGACTACTATGCAAGTGTAGAGACATCAGTAATGAACAGAAGTGTGTACAGAATCAAAGGATATTCTTTTAATGCTAGTCTGCGAGATCATTCTTAGCACTACTAAGGATAAATTGAACTTGGCTTATACTGAACGATTACTGTGCTGCAGAGCCAAGGGAGCTGCTTTCTCCAAAAGCGGGTTCAGTGCATAAGATGGAAAAAGGCAGAAAGATAAATATCCAAAGATAGGATAGAACAACATCCATTTTCCACCAGTGACCACAGAGTATGCATATTGGTCTCGATGTCCAAAGCAATGCCAAGGGTTTAAAATGAGTGGCAGGTAAAAAAATTCTGCTTTAAACTCCTCAAGGACCCAAACAGTGGAAATTTTATGAATAAAAATTTTCAGTGGGTTGTCTTTAGCACACTTGGTGGCAAGAATTGACTCTTGATAATGCAAGCTCAAACAGCTGCTTTTGGTTGCGTGGTTCCGTTGCATGCCGAGCTCATGTACTTTCTGCTGCCACAGATCTCGATGGTCTCGGAAAGCCTGGCCAACTGTCCCCGGCTCAAGGTGCTGCGGCTGGAAGAGAACTGCCTCCAAATCAACTCCATCCCCGCGCAACTGCTGAGGCACTCCAATGTCTCCTTGCTGGCGGTCGAGGGCAACCTGTTCGAGCTGAAGGACTTGCAGGAGAAAGAAGGCTACGACGCAGTGCGTTGCATTTCCTTCATCGCAGTGTTGCTGCTTTACACCTACCTGCTTTTGCATTTCCTCCAGATGCATGGCAGTGCATTGTGCTTTCTTTCAGGGTATATTACACCCTTAAAGGTATATTGCAGCTAGGGTGTATACACAGTATTACACAGTTCTAGCATATCACTCGGGGGTGGCACTGTTCGGTTTAAAACTAAAACGAAATGATAACAGTACACCATATTCAAATCTTGGTTGTAACTGAAAAAGTCAGCGTCCTTGACATGCGTGCCGTAGCTAGCCCTGCCTAAATTATTTAGCAGGAGTGGTGACACTCGGTCAAAGAACAAAACAGAGTTTGGAAGCCAGGTGAATTTGTGGGATGGTATGCCATTGTGTAAAGTAGAGCAGTTGTGCTTATTGAGGTACAACTTGGCTGCCTTACACCTTTTCAGACTGGGAGGCTCGTTGCCAGACATGGTCTGCTAGCGTAGCACTGTTCATTGTCATCACCTCTTTGGAGCAGTTACTCAGTTAAGCAGGTTTTTCCACTGCAGGTAAGGGCACGACAATAAGTGTCACAAAAAGTGTTATGTTCTGGCTACCGTGATAGTTAACAGTTCCACCGCTGTTATGGATGCTCAGACCACTTGGTGTCCCACCCACTTGTTCAACCTAGCAAAACAAACCAGCAATGACATGGTGCTCCTCCTTTCAGAAAAAATCAACCTCCACTTGCGATTTAATTAATATAATTGGTTTACAGGAAGGGAAAGGCGCAGTACCTGTCACACTTGTTTCTGTGGACACCTGAACGCCAGTAAGGGAAGAGAGGAAGGTGGGACTGAAAATGGAAAGAGAGAAATAGGAGCTATAGTGGAGGGCTGCAGTTCGACCACCTGGGGATCTTTAACGTGCGTTGACATCACACAGCACAGGAAGGCCTCTTCGTTTCGCCTACATCGAAACGCAGCTGCCGCGGTCGGTTCGAACCGGGGTGCTCCAGCACAGTAATTTGGGAGTCTTACCACTGCACCACCACGGCGGGGTGCAATTTAGTCAAAAGGTTAGTTTTCATTTCCACTTGTTTATTGGCGGTAACATTTCCTTCTCCATGCACACAGAGAAGTGATTCACAGATGATCTGAATGCTTAGGCTCACAAAAAAGTAGGCAACTTTTGACTGCACAGGATTACAATGTAAAGTCACCAAAAATACCTGTATTTTTCCCATGGAAAATAATTCTCCGAAAAATTAAATGAAACCTATGTTCTGTTGGTAGGTTGGCCTCCTTATCACAATGTCAGATTCCCGATAGTTGAAGGTGCCCGTATGATGGCTTCATGCTCTGCAGTGCTGGTGTCATCATTTGCACTATAGAACTGATCCCAGACAACATCAGGTCTGGTGGCATAGTGGTTAGGGCTCTCAACTGCTGAACCCATAGATGTGGAATCAAATCCTGGCTGCTGCGGCTTCTTTTAAGGCGAAAGCCTTTAATCGCTCATATCGTCGTTGACAAAAGCTGTCCCCGCAAGCGCACCTGATTGGTCGACGGAGAAGTGACATCACCAGCAGCCAAATTCGAAGCGACCAACCAGAAGTCTCATGTTGTCTAGCTTTCCTGCCATCTGAAATCCCGCACTTGAATGTGCGCCAAGAAACGCCACACGACAGGAGCGATGGTATACTGTCCAAACGCACACTTGTCCGAGGAAGTGTAACAGATACTGCGCCTTTCCTTTCCTGTAAACCAATTATAACTATATGTAGCACTGCAACAAATGCCGATAAAAGGAAAACAATGAGAGGCAAATGATAGAAGAGGAAGGGTAGGCTTTCGTCATTCTCCTTTTGAGAGGCGTCTAAGAGACCCTCTAATTTTTTTATGAAGGCGAAAAGCAAGGCACGTGTGTCCCATGCCATGTCGGTGAATGTCAAAGAACCACAGGTGGTCGAAATTTCCAGAGCCCTCCACTGTGGCATCTCTCATAACCTTTGGGACGAGCCCTACGAATGCAACCCCACGTTTGTGCAGATCCACCCTATCAAATGAACATTTTGGAATCATCATCCAACTTTCCTACACTTATGCAGCAATGAAGCTAGAGCAGTGCTCGTGTGCAGCATGTTTCAACTGTAACTGAAGAGGTAGCAGCGGCAGACAACGATGAGAGCCGATTTTGCAGGCAAGACATGCTATATGACTGACATAAAACGTGATTGGTGTTACAACTTTTCAGATAATTACCATTGATTGATTACCAACTGTGCATAGTAGCCTGTGATTTCAACGCTGCCCCTTGTACCCACCGTGCATCTGCTTCTGATGCAAGTGCATGTAGTTTGTCAACCACATGGTGGCGTTAAAGGCGCTGTTCTGCAGAAAATCCGGCGCCAACGTTATGAGTGAAAAATCGGTGCCTCTCGCAGCTGGTATAGTTCACAGGGGACATGGCCATGCAATGACTGGTCATCGGGTTGTGTAACACCACAAGGCCACTTAAGGTGGCCAAGCAGGACTTCACCTTCAAGATGGGAAGGCGATTGGAATCTGGCCCTTCAAGACCCTTGGATCCCACTCTGCCCCTAGGCCACGTAGGCTTGGTTAAAGTGGGGTTTCACACCTATGTTTGGGCGGTCTTTCAAGTAATATGGTAGGTTACGACTGTGTACTAAAAAACAGTGGATTAGCATATGCATAGGTCAAGGGATTAGCAACGAGTAGCACATTTTTACGAGTCGCCTTATTCTTCCTCAAACATGTCCCATCAGCAAGGAGGCACTTTCTGGTCACCAAGCTTGCAAGAACCACAAGTCTTGCTACTGTGGGAGCGAGTTTATGGTGTTTTCTCGTTCGCTGCAATCGAGTGGTGTGACCACGGTTGCTGTAGTACCCAAGATGCAGTGTTTTTGCCCCAAGTCATCTTTCGGTGATCGCGTCTCTTTCTTTCATAGTAAACGAGCATTTGTTATGCAGTGCAGTCCACTTATAACGATACCAGATATAGTGATATATTTATTTATATATATTTAGTTATTTTATGGCTATTGATGCATACTGTAATAAAGTGTTTAGTGCTCTTTAGGTTTATTAGCATTGTTCAACCCGATTTACTCATTGTAAGTAGGCAAGCCTACATGCATGGGAAAATATGTGGGTGTGCTTTTTCTTTTTTTCGCTGGTCCAGATATAACGATAATTGGTTATAACGATTGAATTTTCAAGCTTTTTTCAATATCTTTATAAGTAGACTGCACTGTATTGTAGCTGTTATAAGTGGGCTCAGTTGTGTAACTGAGATAAAGCAGAGTTGAGTAACGATATGGAGATACGACGGCCCAATGTAAATGGTGTAATTAATCACCGGGAAAGGTGGGAACCCGTTTAGTGGTATAAGTAAACTTTGCATGGTATTATTCACTAAGTAAAAAAATGTTATTTACTAAGTAAATAATAGCAGTCTGTACTATCTATTTTCATAAACATTTAAGAAAACTTTGAATGAGTTCTTTTAAAAATGGCCTTATCTGTAAGAGTGCCAAGTAAACAAAGCCTAACCTGGTTTACCGCAACTTTCTCATGGCAGCTTGTGCTTTCTTTCAGTACATGGAGCGGTATACGGCAACCAAGAAGAAGATGTTCTGAACTACCGGACGAGAGCCCCCAAGGTTCCACTTTTGCCCAAAAGCATCCGATCAATTTCTCTGCTCCTTGGTCAAGAAAGGCATAGCGTGCGCTGAAAAGAAAATTGATGTCGCTTTAAGACATGGTATTCGTTCCAGCCATGCAAAAGAAAAATAATGCGTACCCAAGTGCTGACAACTGCGAAGCAATGTGTAGTCTAGGATCAAAACACAGCTCAGCGTTGTGTGGATACCAAAGCTGTCATGGCCTTGAGAAACGAATTGCCTTGTAAGCTACGGCATCGTGTTCAGTCCATATTTATTGAACGCTCGTTATTGTACATAGTGCAGTCTCGTATGTAAATACTAATTATATATAAAGTATAGTATCAACAGTAAATTGCTTAACATTCATCTCTTATGCTCCGGTTAAAGATTTCCAAGAGATTGTGGTTATTCAAAGATAATGGCAGCGTTCTTTGCCACTGCCGAAACTTTTACACTTTCCGAGCATTTGTGCCACTAACATCAGTCACTGTAAAGTGGGAGTAACGCACTACTGTAGCACATATTTACTCTGGCAGTGTTGTGGCGCAAACACAGTGTGGCACCAGTGTAGTTTGTCATTTTCTGTGTGTGCGTGCAAATGTATAAGCATCTTGCGAAGCTATTTCACGAGAGTCGACAGACTGCCCTTTTGTGCCTCTTTATTGAGAATTTTGTGCCTGCTTGATGACATAGTCGTGGCCATAATGAAAGGAAATAGTTAGCCATTAGCATCCATTGGCTGCTAATGGGAAACTGCATCGTTGCACTCTACTCCACGTTGATGGATTCCCCAAATATACACTAGACTGTTGTGATCATGCATGAATTCTAACCCCAATCCCCTCAATACATGTACTGTTCAAGACATGCTGGTATGTCCCTACCTTAGACATCACTGCTCTTGTTCGGTACTTGAAATAAATAATTTTTTAATGGCTTCATAACTACACATTATTCATGGCTCTTATGCAATCCCACTCAAATGCTGAATCATAAATGCTGCATGCACATCTTAAAATTTAAATGTCCTCTTTTGTTTCTTGGAGTTAGCTGTGTGGAGGGACCTTCTCTAGATGAAGGAGCTTTGTGCGATGTTCAAGTCAAATTAAAGGCCTTGCGATTCAAAAAGTGAGGATGCCTTCGGCCATTCGAAGTGAAACTGTTTATTTCCTTGCATATGTCCTGCAATGCAATTGCAATTACGAAACAACGGCTTCGTGGTGTCAGCTCGGGAAGATACTTGTGCCACACGATGTCACGATGTGAGCGCATGTTCAAGAACCACAGGGTGGCCAAAATCACTCCGGAGCCTCCCATTACTCCAGAGTCTCTCATCACTTGTGTGCAGCTTTGGACTGTTAAACCCCACATGCTGTACCATATGAAGCAGACTCTAATAACTGCTCTCCAAGCAAAGGCTTGCTTAATATTTTGGTGGCCGGAGTTTCCTGGTTCAATCCCAACTGCCGCTGGCTGTGTTACCATGGGAGCAAAACGGACAGGTGTCAGTGCACGTTAAAGATCCCCAGGTGGTCGAAATTACTCTGTAGCCCTCCACTACAGCTCCCCTTTCACTCTTTCCACTTTCACTCCCACCTTTCTCCCTTTCCTCATGGCATGGTTCAGGTGTCCACGGAAAAATTGTGACAGATACTGCGCTTTTCCTTTCCTGTGAACTAATTAAATCTTTTTTTTTTAATTAAAATTTCAAAGCCCTAATCCAAGTGCGTTATGGTCCACCCTTACAATTTTATCGAGTGTGGCATAACCCAACAATTAACCACTAGGAAAATGTGGTTTTATACTATATGTGCCGGCTGGTCTTTCACGTGATGTAGCTTATGACTGTATGTTAATGAGTGGGTGGTATAAGAGGCACAAATTAAGTGATTAGTGACTAAGTGATTAAGTGAACAGCAGAGCACATGTACGCAAACGAGGATCTGCAAAGGAAGCCACAGACGAAAGCTATTAATGCTGAGACTTCATACCCATGGAACGGTGCTTCAGTGCCTTCGAAATTGCACAGCTTTCATGCATAGCATGATTTACCGCTGACGCATGCTACGTTCCCTGCTAGCCAGCAATTTCTCAAGGCCTACATCCCAACCAAAAAGTGCATTATGGTTGAGGACTCTAAATTAGTTTTGGCCGCCATCTTGGTTCTTTAACATGGTCTGAAATATCAGTGCACAATTGTTTCTGCAGCAACATAATAACACGGCCTCTGAGCCATTTGCAGCATGTAGCATTTCTCGTCGGTGTTAAAAACAAAATGGGGGGGGGGGGGGGGGGGGAGAAGAAAGTTTGCCTCATGTATCCATGTGGCACAAACTCCCGGTGTACATTTTTGGCGCACATCACTTGGTCTAGAATAAATATGCATATTTCCACAGAAAGCCAGCTTCTGCATTCATTCTTTGGACGGCATCCTTGAGTGTCTTGTTTTGCCACTTGTTTCTTTGCTCATACGACTCCGAAGTGGATGCACTGGATGGCCTGACCCTGCTGAAGAGTCACACGCACACATTGTGTAAGATTACGCAGTGTGCTATGGAGAGTGCATACTTGAGGATAGAAAGAGTTCTAAAAAAGAGATGTTAAATATATGAACAGCTAGGAAGTTCACATTCACGGCATCTCATCAACAACATGCAGTAAAAATTGAAGCAGAAAATGGGAGTGACATGTCACTACATTGACACTTTAACACTTCAGGTGTTGCACCTGATTTGCATTTTAATAATAAAAAAAATATACCACTGCCGACGTGGACTTAAAGAAATGTCAACTAATTTGCAAGCCAGAATAGCAATTAATGGAGCAACTATTCATTAGCGTACACTTAAGTGCGGCTATACGGCTGCAAAACTGGACACTGCTTTCTCGGAAACTTCGGAGATGGGAAAAAGTTTGTTCCCCGGTATAGGAGAGATTTAGCTTCAACCTTGACGCTTGAAACAAAGTATAGGGCTGCACTTAGCCACACAGACATTCATACAGAATTGTGCAAAGCACCACAATGGCTGGAAGTGAACAGTATTCGCCAAGAGCATTTTGGCGGGCCAGTTGGTGCATGATAGAAGCTAATAAAAACAACGCAAAAACAAAGACGCGACCACACAACACAGGCGCTAACCAGCAACTGATGTTTATTTACGAACAGGAAGAATTTATAGTCACAAAAAACGAGTCGGGCTAATATCAGCGCCTGTGCTGTGTGGTCAGGTCTTCGTTTTCGCGCTGCTTTTATTACCTTCTAGTATTCACCAGAAACAAGCAAGCAAGTACATAGGATGGTGCAATTGTTTCCATAGCCAACTATGGCACTAGAAGCCCCGTGTAAAACCATATTATCATAAAATGTCAACATGATTACGTTGAAAGATGCGCTGCATAAGCTCGGTGATTTGAGAAATGTATTTGCAGCATTTAGCAGCTAAAAAGAAAGTGCCGCAGCTGCGACACAATATCAAACAAGAATAAAAAAAAAAAACGCTGCTACATGCAAGTGCACCACTGAAAAAAGTTGCCGGTTTTCTGTGGGCACAATTTTATTTATAGATGAAAAGCTATTTGCTAAAATTATAAAACACCAATGAGTAATAAATATACCGTCAATTCTCTCCGCAACGGAAAACTCTTGAAGCTATCTTTATTAGCACCGAACATTAGGGCGGTCGAAAAACACCCCCTGGTACGAAAAAAAAAAAAAAAGGCCGAGAACAAGTAGTGATGGCGCCCCACCGTGCCGCGTCACTTGAGAGCGTCCAATGTGCGGGTGCGCCCAGCAAGCCCCAGTGACGTCATTGGGGAGGTTTGAGTACAGGCATGTGTCGCCAAAATTGGTTGCGAACGATCGCTAAGAGCACTTTAAAAATTATTTGTAAACTATAGGCTCCATGTAAAGCTTCCAGAGCTGATGGGTACTCACAAATACCACCTCTGTGGATTTCGTGCACTAGAATATTACCGCATATAGCACTACATTATAGCAATACATGCAACATGCCATGACCTGGCACGGTGAGTCTGCATCATCCCAAAGCTGCTCATTAATGACAAAAGAAAAAGTATTTTATGCACTCTCTGCTCCCTTTAAATTGAATATGTTGAATGCAATGGGTTAGATTTTGATTTTACCGACTCAAAGCTGGGTGAATTTGATACAATTTTCATGCAACACAAACATTCCTGTGTCAAGCTTTGACACACATTCTAAGCTAACTTCAAATCGTTAGCAGCAACAGTAAAAGCACTTACCAACAACTCTTCAGCGGACCCATCTCCTGAAAAGATTGTACATGAGTGTCAGAAAAGGGAGATGACATCAAAGTTGACAAAATATCGTTTCCCACTTCGCAGTCAAATTCATTTCCTTCTGTCACTACAGTCCAACCTCGATATAATTAATTATTGCTTATGTCGAACTGCCTGAATATCCCTTTGAAAATCCCATGCAAAAGTACAGCAATGTTATTGCCGTTTATCGAACTCCGTGTATCGTTATCGTGTTTGTGTTTATCGTGCTCCTGCAATGGGCAATTTTCCTAATGGTACAGGTACAGGTGCTGTCAAAAGTAAACAGAAGGCAATATTAGGAAAAAAAATTTAATTTTATCACACCTACTTTATGCGTTCTTGAATAAATACGTATTTCAGACTACAATTGTCATGATGCGAATTACACACCATAATGCTTCGGATGTCATGACAATCGGTCAATTCCACTGTCTGCGGAGCCTCCTTTGGGGCATTTGCAGCTGCATTCTTGAGCTGTATCCGAATATATAGGGGCCTTGCATGTAGAGCATTCATAAAGTTTTCAGCGAGAGCAGTAGAACAGCCATTTCGATAATTTGAATTTAAAGAGATCAAAAGTCTGTTGAAATTGTGCAATGCTTGAATTAAGGCATTTAATCACACTTGAGGGTGGAGATGCTGAAGTCTCGCTTCAAATAAACTAGAAGTTGGCATGTGTGAATCGTACCTTACAGATCTGTTAATCAACGACAGCCCAAAGTATTATGACATGCACATTCAATGCATAGTGTGTACATACCATCATATGAAGATGGGTTAGCTGCAGTCACAGGCACACTTCCCGATGGCGACTGCGGCACGGCTCTGTGGGAGCTATTTGTAAAACAAGTGAGGAATAATAATAATAATAATTGGTTTACAGGAAAGGAAAGGCGCAGTATCTGTCACACTTGTAGCTGTGGACACCTGAACCGCACCGTAAGGGAAAGGAGGAAGGTGGGAGTGAAAGTGGATAGAGAGAAAGAGGATCACATGTTTTGGTACATATGACAATCGCAGACATGGGTCAATTTGAAGCATTTAAAGGGACACTGAATGCAACTCTGTTGATTCTTTTTTCCAGCAAAATGTCACAGCAAGGCCTTTCATAGATTTGATGGCATTTTACTGTTCAGAAAACATATTTACTGGTGAGAAATAGTGTCAAACTACACTCTACACTCTACCCTAACATATGACCACACCATAATGAATACCTTTCCCCATACCATACCAGCTCAACCCGGTAGTCCAAACCTGTCCCCATAGCCACAGCTGCCTAAAGGGAAGCCATGGTGTCTGACTCGGCCTGGGTGATCAGCACAAGCTGGTTTACCGGGCTAGGCTTTGTGAAAAGCAGACGTCCCGAATCAAGGGCTGCTATTGGAAATGGAAAAACTTTTTTATGGGACCCAGAAAATGTTTCAACCACCATTATCACTAAAGCTTCATCTTTTTTTTTTCTTTTTCTCTCCACTCACATTCAACCATAGCCAAGTTGCGCAGTCTAGCCTAAAAGAACAAAAAAGCACCTGACAGCATCACAGTTCGGTCTTGAAAACGGCTTGTGGCGGTGACATTTCCATATCAATTTTCTTGTTTTTCAAGCTCATAAAAGTTCTTTTTCCAATTGAATTACCACTAATAACATTAAGTGTGATAATTAACCCATATATGCCAACTTCAATTTGCCATCACTGTCCCTTCAAAACGCCAAAAAAGCCAAGCTTTGATAGAAATGTTTTCACTACGTCACAATCCTAAGGCCTCATTCAGCAAGACCGTGTGAAAGGGTTAAATGATGGCTGGCATTTAAAACAGTTTAAAACAGTGATATTTAAAACAGTGTCATTACAGTTGCTAGTTCTGTTGCATTAACCGCACGAGTATGCGTTGGAATTAGTATTTCCGCATACAGAGCAGCCATTGTCGCCGACACATTTGGACCGCACTACAAGTGAGTGGTCCAATCCATCAGTCACCATGTGACAGGCTGTGTCACTCCATTCTCCCTACTCACTGACTGACAGGTGATTGTCGGTTCCCTCTTGTCAATGTCTGCCTCCTGCCCTCTCCCACCACCTTACAGCTCCCTCCTCTCCCTCTAAAGTGGAAAGGGAGATTTCTCTCTTTTCACTTCGCCTCTTTTTCAGCAAGGCCTCACACGCCACTGTCAGATATTTTTTTGTTATAATGGACGAGCCAAAATGCATTAAAAATAAAGGCACAAACATCAAAAGCGATGTCTACGTTTGTTGTTTACACTTTCATTGTTTTGTTTTTTTCACAGTTCTGTAACGGAACCGGACAAACTTGCCCAGCTTTCTGTTCTAAATTCCAAATCCAGAAAATGTGAGCGTGTGTCGGAGCGGTAGTGTGTATATCAAAACGACACTTCTTCCTATTTACTCTTGTCTTAGCAGTGAGCCTTACAAACCTAGCTGCAATGATTTTGGGCACACACCAGGCCTACGGCAAACGCAAATGGTCAAAGAGCAAAGTGATTAAACATAAATGCGATGTGCGCACCAAACACATTACCTCTCGCACTATACAGCAGTCTAACCAGGTGGAGCCATCATATCATTGCTGAATATAGTAGACTCTTGCCAATGGCCTTCAAGGAATCAGAAAAAGTGTCCAAATTAACCAAAAGCTCGAATTATTGAATGGGTCTGAAAAAAGGATATGCATTACAGTGATTGTATCTGATGTACACCTGCGTGTGGTTGCCTGCATTTGAGGTGAAACCCAAGTAAGAACAATGTTCTTTTTTTTTTTTTGCTGGTTTCAGCAAAAGCTTTGCTTTGCGCGCACTGCTGGGAAGGCCCTCCTCACTAACGGGAAAGTCCCTCTTCACAAGCCAGCCCCCTTTTGTTTTGAGGATGCTTCACCACAGAGCACATGCAGTCGAGCAGTGCGGTGAAGCTGCAGTGAATTTTAAAATTTTCAGTTTCAGCGTATTCTAATATTCAGAAAATTCTGAATAATAATAATAATAATAATAATAATAATAATAATAATAATAATAATAATAATAATAATAATAATAAGTGGTTCACAGGAAAGAAAAGACGCAGTATTTGTCACACTTGTTCTGTGGACACCTGAACCACACCAAGGGAAGGGAGGAAGGTAGGAGTGAAAGCACAAACAGAGAAAGGGGTGCCATAGTGAAGGGCTCCGGAGTAATTTCGACCACCTGGAGATCTTTAACACAGCACACAGACACCTCTTTGTTTCGCCTCCATCGAAACGCAGCTGCTGACGGCCGGAATCGAACCTGAATACTCTGGCACAGTAGTCAGGCATCTTACCACTGTAGTATCAGTTTTCTGAATATGAATTGAATGACAAACATATTCAATCCATGTACGAAATTTCAAGTATTTCCACACCCCTATTAAAACATGTCAAGTGCCTACCTTCCAGCCCTTGACCGTTCCACAAATCTTAGTTGATGAGCAAATATAGAAAGAAAAGAAGAGAAAGAAAGACAGAAAGGACACAGCACATGCAGCAGAAAACAGAGATCATAGTTTATTCGCAAAAGGACAGAGGAAATGTTGAAGCAAGTGAAAGTCCATGCACTGACAGACCAAGCACAGCAAGTAAAACACACAAAGAAAAAAGAAGAAATGCCCCGATTTAGGGACATCCGACAACAGCAGAAAATTTTGACAGACTGACCACAGTAGTGCATTTACCTGCATATAAGTCGAGCATTTCTTTTTTTAACTGTGCCTTCCAAGGGTCGCTCAATATGTGAATCACAGCCACAGTGAGGTACAGCTTGGCCATAAAATCAAAAAAAAAAGAAAAAGAAGGGAGAATGGTGCCCGTGACATAAAAGTGGCAAGTCTTGATTCTAGTCTTGCATTCTAGTCATCTTCCGACCCTAAGGAATTACGGCAGTGGTTGTTGTCATCGTTACTGTGCAACCTTTTGTTTACATGTGCCCTCGTTTTCAGATCAATCATGCAAAAGATCCTGAGATGATCCCAAGAAAATTAAGAATAGAGCCCCATGATGCCATCATTGTGGTGATTGCATGCTTTAGAAAGGAATACTCATAAAAATGAAAACTTGCCCCTCAGTTGCTCAACCGCACTGCAAATCAAGTGTTGAAATGGCAACCATTCTCGGTAGCAAAGCCAAGCATCATGTTACGCGTGATGGCATCGTGAAATTGAGGGACAACACATATAATTCAATGCCACCAAAAATACTCGCCAGATATTGGTGAAAGCAACAAGGGGAATATTTCTCTGGTGCTCAGTTTCTCCCAGCGTAGCCACAGCTGTACAATGTCGTCCACTGCCCCAATCATTTTATTTGCATGTGGACATCTCAGCTTCCACCAGTTGACTGATACAATATTCCAACCAACTGGTTTTTTTTTTCTTTTGCGCGTCCCAATGTTGGGGTCGAACTATGTGACATACCGATTAATATGCAAGTACTAAACACAGTAAGAAGAAAGCAAGAGAAAAGAGCAAACGAAATTTCAGAACAAATAACGAAAGAAATGTGAATAAGTGTACAGACGAATGAGAGAAGCATGTGTAAAGCTCGCTTCCAAAGATGACCCTCATAAATTCTTATGCAGCAGTTTCTGGTTCCGGCAGAGCTAATTTTCACAGGTTCGATCACATAATCAAACACTCTCGTTAAGTGAATGTAGCCAAATCTAGACAGCAAAATTGAGAAAGCGCTAAAACTTCACAATCTCCCTGCAACTTTAGTGCTGGCTTTCAAATGCTATACCGAAGAAAGTGGTCTTCAAAAATAATGATAATAATAATAATAACTGGTTCACAGGAAAGGAAGATGCGGTATCTGTCACACTTGTTTCTGTGGACACCTGAACCCCACTATAAGAGAAGGGAGGAAGGTGGGAGTGAAAGTGGAGAGAGAAAGGGGGGTCGTAGTGGACAGCTACGGAGTAATTTCAACCACCTAGGGATCTTTAACATGTACTGACATCGCACAGCACATGGACGCCTCTCCATTTTCAAGAACCTTATCTTTGAAAACTGCAGAAAGCCCAAGGTGAAACATCTCGTACATCAGCAGGCGGCAACTTTTGGTACACCGAAGTGATGAGCACAGCTGCCCTTCGTAACCCTTAACGTTGTGTATTTTGCATTAAGAGGCAAAGAAAGGGTTAGTACTACATTAGCATATAACTAAACTTGTGCTTGCAACACGACTAGTAGTCAGCAGTTGCAGATATGTCAAACAATTAAAAACTGATGAGCAGACTGCTGGAAAAAGTTGCAAAAGGTTGTAAATATGTTTTGCAAATGATAGAAATTGTGCAGGTCGTAAAGAGCCTGACAATGCACTGAAAGCATGCTGTTAAACTGACAAAAACACAACCGTAACTCTAATGAGCAGTCACTTAAACTCTCAAGTGCACACGTCTTTTTCTGTCAAGCAGTTATGAGGGCAGATTCGACCTGATGCTTGTACGTAACTGCAACACAGACTAGTACTAGACTGCAATAAGACTAGCACTCACATTCTGGTTGATCACAACAGCTCAGGTGATAGTTGAGGCATCAACCAACAATAAACAATAAACCATGGCCCATCATAACAGCCGGGCACATTGCACTAGAATATCACCCAAATAAAAATGACTAAACTTTCGCTCTCGTCATTAGACTACACATCCTGCGATGCTTCCCGCGCCGATACATCGCTGTAAAAAATGCCGCCACTGCGGACACTACCCACTTGTAGGCTTCAGCTCCAACGGAATTCAGATCCACCGGCGCTCTTCTTGGATCCGCCGGCTGTATCCTTGGAATGGGCCGAATCACGGATTGCTGCATCGTAGCCGATGCCAACGTCTGTGGGACCAACGGATTGACGATGGGCACTGTAACCCGTACACCTTCCGACGTGCACTCGTAGTCATCACTCAGGTCGATAAGGTCTTCTTCCGTGGCTGGCATGACAGGTACTGCTCGCGGAGGAGGCCACTGGTAGCTGCTGGTACTGGCACCACTGTTTATGGAACCACCCGGCACAGGTGTTCGCAGATTTGCTGATTGGCCTTGTGGTGGCTGGAGAGAAAAGTTTTGTCGAAAAAAAAAGTCAATGAACAATGAATTTTAATGTCACAAAAGAAACACCGTATGTTTTTTAACCACGCCATATGAATAGGGCTCCGGTTTAAATTTCAAACACCTAACTTTCTCTCATTGATTACTGTTACTGCAGTTTAATTGTTATGAGGCTACTTCCACTAAAAACAGAAGTTACACAGATAGGCAAACAAAAATAATATAGCTGTCCCTGCCACAGGCTGCTTGCACAACAAGGCAAGCTGCAATGGTGTCGGGCACTTTTTTGTACGCTGACCCCTGAGGCTAGACCAAACTACCATAGAGTTCTCATCACAGATCACAGAGTCCCAAGCACTGCTGATGCATCATCATCACCGCACCATCATAGCAGTGCCAAAAGATATGTTTTATATACAGCTCCGAATTTTTCGCTATCAAATATGTCATTCACTGCAAAACGAGTTTCAATAAAGCCATGAAAAACCTAAAAATCAGATTCTGATAAGAAAAAAACTGATTGTGCTGCCCTTGAACCTTCCTTGAACATGCACCAAAATTTCAATATTTCAGTGCACGCTCCGTCAAAATGCTGCTGCCCCGGGCTGCAATCAGGTGCATGCCATTACGATAAGTGCTGCAAAAAAAAGAAGAGCGGAATCTGGTAGTTCTCCCATCAAACATGCGCTTACCAATCTGAAGCAGCCCACTTCGGAGCTGCCCGTTGGCCCTGATGTGGGCATCGCAGCTGCAGCTGCAGCTGAGTGACACCGAGCACCGTCGTCACTTGAGCAACAGTCGTCAGTCAGTTCGCTCGATGAATCAAAGTCATTTGAATCTGTAACAGGTGAGAGAAAGGTACGATCAGCAGCTGCTCTAAAGATAAGTCTTCTTACTGCTTCAACCAACGTTCACCAAGTGCAGAACCATTCAGACCACTCATACCATCTGCAACACAAGAAAAAGCTCCTCATGCAACTATTATTTTGGTGAGAAGATTTGCCACAAATGCTGAAATAACAGTTCAATTCATACAGCGAGATAGCAGCGTTTCTATTACATGATCTATAGATAGGTTATATAAAAGATTGCATCGAAAAGTGCAAAGCAAGGCCTTAATCATCTGAATTCAAAAAGGTCACATATTCATGTGATGCACAAGCCACTCACAGCCATGACACTACCATATGCTTTTATGCAATAAGTAAAGGCACCTGGCAAGTACAAAACTTTAGTAAAACTGCATGCATTACATAACAGCCGGTCTTGGAACTGTTTCTGCTTCAGTCTTCGTGGGCCAAATTCATAACAGCTGAACCTAAAACATCTACTATTTTTAAAAGTTTAAATAAAGCACTCCCCTAACAGCCAGTTACGAGCGTCGGTCTTCACAGGTTAAAATAACAGACTAGCCTCACGCTTTTGTTGCCACAGATCCAAACAAACTCAAGACATAACTTATATTGAGCGAATGAGAAAAGGCAGCACACACTAAGGGGGAACAAAGGAAGAAACAGGCTGTCTCTGCTCCATCCAAGGTAGTCCATATATATCTGCACTGTTTGTCTAAATCTATTAACTAGTGAGCCCAACCATGCATACATCCAAACAGACCTCACCAGAGGAAAGCAGGAAAGGTCTCCTAAGGCTTCACAATAAAATACTAGTGAACAAAAACAAAAGGAAGCCCATCCCACAGCACGCACCACAATCTGACAGCACTCGGTTTGGTTTCAAGGCATTGGCTCGTCGCAGGGCCACATCCACAAGACCCGCTTCACCTTTCTTCTTGGCAATGTTGTGCAAATCCTGAGAGATAGAAAGACAGAGTTGAAACAATGCAGGGGCATCTTCAGGTATAGAACAAGCACAATATGTGCACCATGGAAACTGTAAAGTAGTAGAAGTCTCACCATTTCTGCGTAATACCGCAAATAGCATACAGTTGAGACAGGATATTTTAGAACATAGATACATCGAATTATTGGCTATAATGAATACACAGATTATCCCCGTAAAAATCCAGCGTAAAAGTATAGGAAAGTTGTGTAATACAGTAGAACCTCGGTGATACGAATCTCACGGGGTCGCGGAAAAATTCGTATCATCCGATCATTCGTACCATCAGAACGAAAGAAAATAGGTATTCAGAAGCATGGGAAAGGCAACAAATCTGTTTATGTCTGAATAGGCTTATTACGGTCATGCGGTCACAGTTAGCCATTCGTGGCGCACACAGAGTGACAGGCGATCGCGACGTCGGCGACGAACGAGCCACGTGCCTCCGCGGACTTCTCGTGGCGCATACACTGCTAGCGATGCGTACAGCGTGACTGGCGGTCGTGAAGTCTACGATGTGCGCGGCCCGTACGTGTCCACCGCTGACTACTACTAATGGCCGCGCGATCGCGATGCCGGCAATGGGCCGCCCGCCCGCCCCTGCATACTTCTCGCGGAGCATACAGCACAACAGGAGATGGCGGCATGTGGGCCAAACGGCGCCGCAAACTGCTCGCAGATTGTGATCACGGAGCCAGCGATGTGCGGTTCGTGCGTGCCCACCGCATACACTGCCGCCAGCTGCTGCGGTTGCGACATCTGGGTTTGTAGGCCAAGCGCCGCTGAAAGCTTTTTGCGACATGAGCCCGACAGACAGTCACGACGTCGTAAGGTGCGGACCACGCGTCACCGTAAACTTCTCGTGATGCTTACATATAGCGCGGTTGGCGATTGCGGAGTCAGCAATGTGCAAGGCAGTGCATAGTGCTCATGGCTGTGTTCGCATTTTTGCGCGTTCGTATCATCCGCAGTGGTGCGGCAGAGTGTTCGAAACATCCAAAATTTTTCACATTGTACACAATGCACTGCAGCCGGGGAATTTCGCAAATTCGTATCATCCCGAAATTCGTGTCAACCAGATTCGTATCACCGAGATTTACTATATAACAAACTCCAGTTTTACCCTTTGTTGAATTTACTGAACTACAAGCCGCATCCCTGCAAAATGGCGCTTCTCTTAGCAGCACTCTCTGAGTGCCTTTAGAACGAAAGCTTGACTAGTTCATATCTGCTAAGGTCAAGTTTGGTGAGCGTTCGACCTTGATTACAGGTGCGGCGCATGGAGTAGGCAGCGTTCACTTTTTCTTCTTTGCACATCTACTTTTTCCTCTTCTTAAACCATTACACAAATCTGCCACTAAATATAGGACATAAAGAGCCTCTTGAATATTTCATATATGAGCTTGCTTCTTCATTAAGCATTCTGCTGCCATGATCCTGCTGCTCTGAATTCCAGTTTAGTGCATTTTATCAAGCAGTAAACTACATTTTTATTGTAACTTTAGTTCGCTCCTGTTAGAAGGCCGATAATTACAACAACCTTTAGTGTTTTGAAAATGTCCGCTGAGCCAAGTTTACTATCATCAGAACGTTTGATGTTTACTATCATCACAACCTGCTCAGCATCACTGTTTGATTAATTCAGGAAGTGATATATTAGTTTCAAGGTCAGAAATTTGCTTCAGTGTCATCAGTGGCACCTCAAAACATGTGGAAGCATCTAAGCATTCCTGACCAAGATACAAGTCCACACAGGTTGTCTACAAAGGATATCCTGTGCACATCACCTTTTCATTAAGATGTGACGATGCATATACGAAGCATGTTCTGATGCTCAAACCAAGCATGCAAACTGTCTTAGCATTACCAACACCTCACCATTAACGGTAAGAGTGATTCTGCACTTTGGAATCATGAGTTGTTTGTGTCAACAGGAGTGTGAGTAAGATGCATTATCATCATAATGCAGAGATGCACATTCTTGCATACCTATACAATGCACTACGACAGTAGGCAAGGTATCATCTTACCATGAAGAGATCCCAGTATCCTAAGTCGACAGCCAGGAGAAAGGCCTTTTCCAACCGGTCATACCTGACACAATAACAAACATTGGTTGTGTTTCAAAAAGCATAACAGTATGTAATATAGGATTTCTAGAGGGACAGCTAATAGTAAAAAAACATTAAGCAAGGAAGTTGGGGGGCTCCATGTGTAGTCACTCAGTTGCCTTTGGAGAACATTTGCTACAATCGGTAATTAGAGAAAACCCATTCTGCTTGAGGAATTGCCATGAAACCATCATACTGACATTAAACAGCACACTGGTGACAGTTCTCTATATGGCCAGCAACATGCCTCATCCAATGAGTGAAAGATATTGATTGCATCAAAGGTGTTGGACATATGCAGGCAAAAGTAAACGCACTTTTTAGCATGCCCAGCATCTATGCTGCTGCGCAGCATTAGTGGTGCGAAGCATACTGAAAACATGCAAGTGCAATATACATGCAATAATGATCATCATGCAGATATTTGCATAAAACACAATGGAATTATGCCCCACCATCACGAGAAGCTCAAAAGTTTCTTCTCTGCACAAACATACATTGCAATCTTGTTAATTCAAACTGGCTTCATTTAAGCACCCAGTCAATTCAGCCTGATAAACTCATCCCGTCAGTATCAAGTGAATCAAAAACACTCCAATTTATTTACACTCTGCATAATTTGAAAAAAATTAATTATTTTTTGAGTTCAGATTATGAGAATCATCTACACTTCGACTGTCATGAATCTGTCAGCAAGGAGCCACAAAAGTAGTAATGATACCTTGTGGAGCTAATCTTAACAAACTGCACTGGTACCATTAATGCAATACACAACTGTAGTAGTTTTCTCACCTACCAGTGGCAAAATTTACATACCACAAAAAATTGCTACTATTAAATAATGTTCCTAATAAACAATGCTAAGTTGTAATTACTTCCTCAAAACTTGAGAAACCACGAATAAAACATATTACTGCAGTTTACAATGATTTAAATTATATTCTATTGTACTTTGCTTTCGAAAAAAAAAATGCAATTGTATTAAATGCCACATGTCTACATTTTCAGAAAAGGAAATATTTAAAAAGAACAGTAACTATGAATACGTAAGTCCATCTAATGTAGCAAAGTGACACTTTCAGCTTTGTGTCCTGCAGTGGGTATAGTCAGGCTGAGGATGATGATGATGAACATGTGTACAACTGCCTCCCACAGTCAAACAATGATACAGAAACATATAATACGACTATGGATATAAGACGAAGGGGCGTTTCAGCCTTCGTGAAAATTTTAAAGCAAATTACAATTACAATTCAAACGTAAAATAATCAGAAAACTATGACCAAGGGCTGCATATGAACACAGCGTTGTCTTCTGCCACCTCCAGAAAAACGAGGGATAAAGCTGCCACCACATTGATGCATGCAACCTATCACTGCATTTCCTTTCTTCCACACTACTTTCTTTCCACATTCATAGCCACTCTCCCCTCAGTCATTCTTGCCGGTGCGTGCACATGCTTTATCTCACCAGGCCAAGACCATCGTAAAGCCAACTTCTGAAGATTGAGGTCACACGAATACCAATGAGGAGAAAATTTGTGCTACCTTTGTATGTCAGTTCTGAGTAGAATGTAAGGTGTGTTCCCAAGCAGATGATTTCAAGCAAATAAAACTCGTGTTACGTTTGTGCAAACACACTTTCATGCAAATGAGCAAGAACCTAGGCAGCACAATCCATCGGCACAACATTGGCAGTGCGTTGGCATTGCACTAGTCCTATGTTGGGCCGGGCATTGCTGATGCGGTACCAATATTAGGCCAACAGTTTGTGCCGACTGGGAAAGGGAGGCATGCTTCTGAGAAAGACGTGCAGCCATACCCAGCCGAGGTTAGACGGACACCAGACCCAAATGACCACAATGCGGGATGCTGTGAGTCAAAGTGGAAGAAATGGCAACTTTATGCCGCGTGCTTGATCAAAGAAGACAGTGCCTGCCATCTGTACTTTCAAAAAAGGCATGACCACATAATGAACAATATGCCTCCTTGAAAGCACCCTGCTGGGTGCAAAACTGACGGTGAAGCCCTTCCTCATGTTCCCTCGTGATTAATTAATCAAAACAACAGCCAAGTACAAACGAAACAGATAAGTATATGTCAAAACACAATTCACTCTAATCACTGATCTGTGTCGGCAAAACTCCTCAGGTAGGTTGCTGAACAATAGAGTTAAACAGCATCTCTGCTCCAAAGCTCGTTCGATTCCAATGTTAAAGTACAGACTTGTAACAACAAAACCTCATTTACAAGCATACTAATGTTCAGTACAAATGTTTACAGCACACGAAAACAATGAAGAAACTAAATTATTTTGATGATTGTTTTAGTGACAAAGCAAATAGGCAGGCTTTAAGAGAATAAAATGAAGGAAATTTTGACAGTCTGATATTTTTCAATGAGTACCAAAGCCTCAGCCTTGTACTCGCTTTCCATAGCTTATTTCTTGTATGGTTTGTTTTCTTTTCTTTTCTTTTTTTTTTTTTTTTGCTGCCAACTGTACAACCACTGACAACAGGTTCAAACAACGAGAAAGGTAAACAAGAATTGACAGGTTCTTCTCAATTTTCTTTTTTCCTCCTTGTTGCTTTTATACTATAAAAGACCATTTTTAAACTGGCCCAGAAGTTTTCGCATAAACGTTTTCCCAGACTTAAAACCACAGTCGCAAGGCAAACAATACGCAAGACATGGTTAATGACACACACAGAGCAAAAAGTACCTCAGGAGATGGTGAAAGAACCGCCTAGCAAGGTGGCTGATGCGTATGCCATACTCCGCCACCACGGAATCTGGTATTGGCTGGGCAGGGCCATAGAAGCTCCCCAATGCACTCTCCAGCTGGCCTACAAAAGGCAGTTGTCCAATATATGACAGTAAGAAGACTAAAGGTTTATTCACACTTGCGACTAAATGAGGTCGCGCGATTTAGTCGCGACCTCATTTAGAGGAGAAGAGCTCGCCACTACCGATGTTCACACTTGCGACTGTCGCCTTCTCGTTCTGTTCTGGTTCCGTACGATTTGGGGGTAAGAGAGCTGCTGGTCGATGACAGCGAACGTCGGCAGCCGCTTGCCAGACACTTCAGCTTTTTCAGGCGAGCCCGTGCGCATGCCGCACTTTCGTGTTTTCAAAAGAACACCGACGACGAATAGATGATGTCAATCACCGTGGTGTCAATATAAAGTGTTGCGCCTGCGTGAAAAACCCATTCCTCAAAAGTTCATGGCACTTACCGGATAGTCCGGTCCGAATATCTTTCCAATCTCCTCCCAGGCCATATCCTTCTCCCTGCCTTTGAATTCCGGGTGCCGTTTGTTGAAAAGGTAGGGGTATTCTTTAATTGCATTGAGAAGGTGCTCGATCGAGTACTCTGGGACCTTGCTGATTGATGAAATGGTTTGCGACTAGTAGTCGCGCGAGTGGAAATTCGAGCAATGCCCGATCGGCCCGCGGCAGTTGCTTTTCGACCGATGCGACTATTTGCGACTGTCGCTTTTCGGCCAAAACGGTCGCGCGACCGCTGCTAGTCACAAGTGTGAATGGGCCTTAAGTCAGAAAGTACCCTGCACACGATGACAACACGAACTCCCCTGAAGGTGTGGCATATAGGACCAGTAGCAAGTGAAGAAAAACGACCTTCGCCTGAATCTCAAGGAAATGCAATGCCTTTTAAAAAGTTTACAGCACAAAAATGTCAGAGTCACGGTGAATAAAGACCTCCTGAAGTGTGACAGGTAGACCCCTGGACAGCGCCATCAACAACCACTAAATATCTAATACCTAACTAGCACATCATGTGTTGCTGTACAAGGGTGGCAACCAGGGCTAGTCTAGGCGCATTTTCGTTTATATGGAGCTGTGAGTGGTTAAGGTTTCTATGATTCATTACATATGTAACAAGGTACTTGCGCAGAGTGAACATTTTTGATCACATATAAAGAACTGTCATGGCGCCCTTTTTAGTTTTACAAATACCAGTACATCCTTCCTTGTTCCTCTTCCTTTCTTATGTTATATCTACAGCTTTTAACGACAGTTTCTGATGCTTGCAACTTGACTGCGCCTGAAAATGGGTGTCAAATCATATTTTCTACCTTTTCCACGCAATAGACAAACACCACTGTCATTGTGTCATTCTGCAATAATTTCTTTTTCCACATCGTACAGTTTCCTCTTCTCTGCGAGCACTAGTCCTTGTGACAGATGTTTCTTTGTTTTCTTTTCCCGAGCTAACCTTTTTAGAGCCCATCTTTTATGCTTCTTGAAATAAGCAATAACAATAAACAAAGAAATTGAGCTCCAAGTTGTGTGAAACCCAGAAAAACGCACGCGCACACCTTCTCGCTTAGAATCCAGAGGCTGGCGAAGCAGGTAGTTGACAATCTTTCCGAGACAGAGGAAGGACTGCTCGGCCACACGACCCCAGTCAAGGCTGAGGAGAAGACAAATGGCCTGCAACGACAGCAAAAATATTCTGAGAGCACTGTGGAATCTACATTGCAGAAATGCAAAAGCCTAAGCACTGCTGGTCCACATGGTGCATCATGTTTTCTCTCATTATCATTATCAACTAAATGCACCATCATAATCACTGCTAATGTCATCATTGCCGTTATCACTAATTGCAGCATCACTGTCATCACTACTATCATCCTCACAGCAGACAAGGGGAATTATGATGAACGTTTCAGATCCTGGGCGTAGTGCAGTTGGTCAAAGCGCTCGGCCGGGGATCCAAGGGGTGGAGACTCGATTCCCAGTGGAGACAGGGTTTTTATTTTTCTGATGATGACATCATGACATCATTTGATTGACAGCTATAGTGCACCCGGACGAACGAACTCCAACAGTATGAGCCATTAAAGGCTTTCGCCTTGAAATAGAGTTAATTCAATGGCATCCACAATGAAGCTGAGGATGCACCAGAGATTATGTTTTGTAAATGGTCTTCAGAGTTGCCACTCATAGAAGAGCAAAAGAATGAACCAGGAAAAGAAAAGAACCTTTATAAATGCATCATCAGGCCTAGGATAAACACATAAATTTCCCAGGACACAGTGGAGGACACAGGTACCATCGAGAATAAAAACATTTTAGTTTTTTTGCTAATCCGATACTCGATTCAACATTCAAAGGCATTCTTTTTTTCTACACACAGAAGGAGCCACAAAACCATGCCCTAGAACTCTGCTCCTCACTAGAAAGCAGAACTTACCAATAGAATGAGTTTAGCCTGAAAACAATCCTTAAAAGCTGAAAATGCCACTGAAAAGCTCTTAAATTTTATACCACAGGTAAAACTAAAACATCTGAATTGCAAACTTGTAACTTCAGTGCATCTCTTTCATTTCTTTTTTTCACTCTGGTAGATATTTTCGTAACATACAGTTCATTTTCCTTACAGTTCACCCATGGTCTGTTCTTTATTTAGCTCTAAAGCTTAATTTCACAATGCCACATGCAACTTTGTTAATGAAAGATTCCCGTCTGATTGGTACCAGTCAAGAACAAGATAACCAAACCAGGAGAAGTTACAGCGCACCTCGTCCACTTGAAAGTGCTTCAGGTATTGTGACACCAGCTCGAGTGGCCCCAGCTGCCCTCTGGTGAGCAAACCAAGGGGCAGTTTAAGGATGGCCAGTGGACCCCTGCATAGGAAGAGAAAGTACCATAGCTTAATTACTAATCAAAGAAGAGTTAACGACCAGATCAATATCTCTGACAGTATTACTTGACCCATTAGAGCATAGAAGAAAATAAAAGCATGCAAAATATTGATACAGATTAGACGATGAAGATGAGGGACACAAAGTGAAAGAACGCAGAAGAAAACATGTGTGAATTAGTGCTTTTTTGCCTTTTTTTATTGTACAACAGGCTTTGGTTTTGCAGAGTGCAAAGCCATTGCACGTATCGTATTTGCGTGATTCCAATGTGCTCCTCATAGCAACGCGCAGCATATTTTGCATCCACGAATTGAAAAAAATGCCTTGTTTCTGAATCTAATGCACATGCAAATGTGAATGCCTAGCTAATTAACAAAAGGTGCACATCAGAATCGTGTGAATAGGGTAGAACTTACTTCACCCTCTCCATTTTCAACCTAGCTAAAACGTACGTCAAAATCAATGCCCCGAGTGACGCAGGACTAAGACAACAGAGAGCACAATCTCGTGCGCAATATCCAGGCATGCCGAAACTCCCGTCGCCACACACCCTTCAAACAGTAGAGCTGCACAGTTGAAGGCTGCTGCGGTTGGGCACCGTAAAAGGGCGTCGCCACTTGACTGCCACATCAGCCGGTTCAGGGGGGCATTGTGGCTGCAAATGGGGAGAAGAAAGCACCTGTCAGACAACGTCCTCTGCAATGCACATTGTAGAAAAGCAGTACCAAAAGAATGCTGCCCGAGAGTAATTCAGTATTATAACTTAGAAGCATTTCTGTTGACGTTGCAAGCAATTATCTGTTGAGGTGAGGCAGCTAGCCTGTCTTGTAAGTGAAGAAGCCAAGAAATGTCATTACTGTCATCATTAATCATGATTTCAGCAGGCATTAAAAAGAAGGCAGATAGCGTTAAGCTTGAAAAGGACAGCAAGCTGAAGCATATAACACAAGGCCCGGATGACGAAGTGCAAAGGCGTCCAATGATGCTCTGTAGAAGCTACCAATTACAAAGAAGAGTAGCACAAAAGGTGCAGCATTCAGTTTCAATCAAAACGTTCGCATGGACATTCATTTACAGAAGTTAACCAAAATAAAAATGAATAAGAAAAGCAAATTAATGCCTTGGGGGTAGCATGAATAAATAAATAAATAAAATATGAGACTTTTTTATAGTCAGATACAACTTAAATCTGCGGTAACCAACACACACAATTCCTCCACGACAGAAAGTAGCTGAGTAAAAAGCTAACCACCAGGCCAAATTAAAAGCGCAAGAATTTCGATGCCTCTTTCTTCTTTGGTATAGTCAAATATCAAAAAACTGATTTTGTTCACTGTTCAACGGAGTAATGCACACGCCGTGTACCACTGCCCATAGCTAGCAACTGCTGTTTCTTTAAGTTGTATCCTACTATAGAAGATGGACTTGTCAGTTCACACAAAAAATATGTGGTAAAGGAACACCAAATCTAATTTTTAAAGTTCAGCTTTAACCAAGAAAAGTCAGTATCCTTGACATGCATGGCAGAGCTAGCTACCATCTACACTTACAGTCACAGGAGAAAATAAAGAAAGTTCTGCACACAGTGAGTAGTGCAGTGAGACAATGCATCACCGGACTAAGTACCATCATGGCGAACTCTGAGCTCAGACTCATAATCCCCGCAGAGCAATAACTTGGCTGGAAAGGTTTATCTAATTGCATACAGAGCAGTAAACAGCGATAGAGCAGGCCCTTACTCTTTTTGTCGTTGGGAATCTACTTTTATCTTTATTTGTAGCAAGTCTCAGTTTCGCTCTGTGGCTGTCCCAGTCTGCAGCACTGAAACTGGCAGCCTGCCAATAAACCTTGACGTATTTTGTCTTTTGAGGAGATCTCCTACAGGTTTGACGCTCTCGGCGAAGTGCAGAGTTAAGTGATGAAAGTGCAACTCGTCTCTACTAGTTTCAGAAGACCTTGCTTCTGAATACTGAGAAACAAAAACTCCAGTGCAAAATCACGGGTCAGTCAAAGCATCTTAATAAAACTAAGTTCTGTGCCAAGTACTAGTAAGTTTAATTTCAGACCTTTTGGGGCCAGCTTGGATAATATAATTATTGGATAATATACTTTGATTTTCAATTCCCGAGAGAATCGCATCAATGACGTTCCACATACATGAGCTGTTCATACAAATAAATAAGGCCAAAATAAACTCTGCCAGTTCTGACGGCTTTGCAACGTCGTAAGTTTGATAGAGAAATATTGGGAATTGATTTGTAAAAATGAATTAATATTAAAAAAAAAATTCTCATATATGTGCCAAAACAAAAGCTAGCACAAGCACTTTAACCGTCATACTAACAGAGCGAAACCTGAAGCAAACCGAATACGATGCTCAGAAGGGTTGTTGCAAAAAAAGATTTGTAATTATGAGTAAAGCACAATCCACCTTCCTTACGATTAGCAGCTACTCTAACTAGACGTAAACGGGTACCTTACCTTAGGTAGGAACCAATATTCAATGTAGATGCAGCATTGGCCGACTCATCATTGAACCTCAGTTGGATTGTGGACAACGCTGTGTCAAAACACTGCATCAAACGTAAAAAAAAAAAAGAAGGCTTTGGCACCGTACCAAAGCTCAAGACAGAGCTGACACTAAAATTTGTTCGCTGAACTGGCTTTGATAATTCTTTTTTTTTTTTTTTCAGCACCCAGACATAGGAGCTGAGGGCATGAAGATATTAAACAGATGATTAAGGCATGAGAAATTTATTTTCTGCAAACTTCAAGGCACATCTTACAACAGCCGGAAATGATCAATTATACTGACACGCATTTCAGCTCGAGCAGAAAAATGACGACGCAGTTGAGGACAGAGGATGAGCCTACCTGAAGCTGCCCTTCTTCGGAAGCAAAGAACATAACAGAACCACTCGGATGCCAGGTCACCTTCGTACCCACCTGGAAACAGCAGAGTTTTAAGTTAAGTTTACTTATTACATCAAGCTGGTCTTTTAACACCAATTTTACAATACTCTGTCTGCCTGCAGCACTTTTGACAGCTTTTTTCTTTTCTTCCGACGATTTTCAAAACATGTCATATAAAACAGCCCTTCCAGTTAAAACAAAACATTTTGATCGCAATAATCGCAAGACTGAAATCACTAGACCTTTTCTATTAAAACAAAAACTCAACATAAATATTTAGAAGACAATAACCATATGCACGGCAGTGCTTGGCATTTCAAGGTCTAGAAGCATTTTGAAAATAAAAATGCAATTTTATGCTACTGCAGTTCCAGTTTCAAAGCAATTCCAACAGGTCACAAAATACCTATATGCCTACCCTTCCCTGCCACAAATACCTTACCAGGCTTTCCAACCATATAAAGCCTTACAATATCCCTTTTAATGTTTAACAGCTCCTAAAAATGTACAGCTAGACTACCTTCACTCGTAAAGAACCTTGTGTTAAATATCAAAATTCAGTACCCAGTGGTGGCCTATCAAGATACAGAGGTTCTTAGCATATTCCACTGATTGCCTTACAGCTGCTTGGTTCTGAAGACCATGGATTGGATTAGTGAATTCGTATAGTAAGAGGTAGTAACTATCTACTACACCGGGGTGACCAAATTCTGTTAAGTGAGAGGGCATAATTTTGTTGTTCATCCAGCTAGCCTTTCTAGATTAACTGCTAACTGGTTAGCATACTCTTGCATGTCCTCGTAAGTCATTCATGGGGTCACAATTATTAGAGGCCTAGTTAGTTCTGCCAACACATACGGCGGCATTAACACAAGACCACAATGCCTCCTACACAAATAGACAGTCGTTTGACCACTACACCAATAGTACAAAGTCAATTGATTTGTTTATATATAAGGCAAATGACTGGGGCTCAGTATTAGTGTGCTATGATACCATGTCCCAAATGACCTGACCCAAGCATAGATAGGCAAAGTTTATATTACAATAACTATTACAACATTGTACTTGCTGGTCGTTCTCTAGGTAATTCTCCAACAATAAATGTGCTGACTAAATTTTCCCAGTAAAGCAAGAAAATTATGACTTTAACTAGGCAAGGTCATAACTGTTCGGAATTAGGAGACAAGGCCTCACAAAGGACGTCGTCGTGAAGTGTGTTGTCTGGCGCACAGCATCATAAAGAACCTGGAAAAAGCAAAGAAAACAGCATTAACCCATACTAGAACTTCATGCTAGAATGACAGCTCACAGACTACAAGACTTCTGGTCAACACAGAGGTAGGTTATGATATGCTACACCACTTAAGCCTTTTATCTTTGAAACCCACTCTGTTTTTCTCTTGTTAGCCACTGCAAATCTCTGTGCCCTAAAACAACAATCTGCGAAAAAAATCTAACAGGGTAGTCAACTGCCAACATAATTAGGAATTTAAATGTAGCAAAAATATGTGCAAATGACCATAAGTTGAAATTAAGGGGAACCTCTTTAATTCACTAGCTGTCGACAGAGCAAACTGTCAGAATGCACTGTAGACTCAAAACTGAGCCAGACTTGTGGAGCAAACGTAACCTACTTTAGAATGTTGTCCATACTTTGTCCAATGCTCCTGCGCTCTCGCATGACACAACAAGTCTCATTTTTTTGTCTCTATGCCAATCATGTGAAACATACCTCTACACAGCACAGACACACAAGGTGCCAACAAAACAAAGAAGGTTGCGAAACCACTTACTAAGGAAGCATCATCACAGAGAAGTACAAGTTTGTCCTCGGCATTATTCCACTGGGACGTAACTACACGACCTGCAAGGAGCACAACACCAGACAAAATTGAGTGCCGGCCTCTTGTCATGCGGTTACAAGCAGTCTTGTACACATTACAAAAAATAAGTAACTGATTATAATTATTTCATTTGAAATGTAACTGACTACAGTTGTCAATAGTCAATAATGGCCCCAGAAAAGTAACTGAATTACAGAGCAGCGACAGTTTACTACTGTCACTTTTCTTCTAATTTTATTGACACAAACTCGCAGCTTGATTGAGATCTTTTAACATGTTAATTTTCAATAGGTTCGGTTAGGTTTGGTTAATGGGGTTTAACGTACGACCCAGGCTATGGGAGGCACCGTAGTGGAGGGCTCCGGAAATTGACCACCTGGGGTTCTTTAACATGCACTGACATCGCACAGCACATGGGCGCTTTGCATTCCGCCTCTATCGAAACGCGGCCGCCGGAGCCGGTATTTAATCCTGCATCCTTGAGCACAGCAGTCGGGCACCCTAATTACTGCACCACCACGGCAGGGCAATTTTCAATAGGTGTTTTTCAATGTTGTTGTCATTGACTTTGCAAAGTTTCCTCATGAAGATATCAGCCCCAACACTGAACACACTCTCGATGTAAATGCCAGAGTGTAGAGTGTTGTTACATCGTGCAAACACCTTGCGCACCCACTCGTAGTTATGCAATGCCCTGATGCCAGTTTCTAGGCCCTCCTCTACGAACGCCGCACTTCATTGTCGGTGCTGTGAAAAGGTGCTGATGGTAAGGCCGCAGGAAAGCTGAAATCACCTGTAGGTTTTTTGATTGGAACATCAGATGCAGTTTAATACAATAAACACAGTATATTTTAAATATTTGTGGATTCTGGTGTGTATAGTATGTCTCACACAACTGCCAACGAGAAACATAAGTCAAGAAAAGAACATTTTTTTTTTTATAACGACAAATTAGGTGTGCACAATTGATATGAAGCATCCATAAATGCCTCCAGCTACAAGAAGGTCACAGAAAGTGCAATATGCCAGGCAGCCATGCTCACTGTCGCGGGGCCAAACAGTTTGACACAATCACATTGTCACGGACGATTCTACTCTGCAGCCTTTTTTGCAAGCAGTTAATCACAGGTAATCAATTACAGGAAAAAGTAATTTAATTACCCCAAAGTGTTACTGCTTCAAAAAGTAATCAATTGATTACAAATTGCACTAAGATGTACAACTCTGGCAAGAACTTAAAAACCACTTAATCATCTCACCGTACCTTGTAGGGAGATGGATATCATGGAGATCCTCTCGAACTGAAAGAGAAAATGACAGCCATAGCAATTAGCACAGGCAAAGCCATACTCCAACTGTCAGACTGAAACAGACTGCTACAAAAAAAAAACAAATGGGACAGCACTAATTACTACACGCTGTTGATTGACAGAAAGCATGAAATTCAGCTGATGTCCCTGCAGTGACAATAAAGCTGTCATAAAATAAAACTATTGTCACGGACAGAATGTTGCCACAGTGTCATTGCCAAAATCACAACCGGATTCACAAGTGTAATAACAGTGCCAACAAATTATCACGGCTAATTCAACCAGCTAATCACTTTGAATGCCAGAAACCTGTACAGACGATGGTTTCGTACATTAGGAGCATCGACTATCACGTCATTACTCCACACCTCTCCCACCATTTTCACATTCATCTCACTGACAACTGGTTAACAGTAAGCCACCATAGATCGAGACAAAGGAGCTAATCTAGTAAGTTCAAAGAGAAATGGTGACCACTGCTTGCATGAGACACAGATAAATGAAAGGAGTAAGGACAATTCAGTGCCTTGCTGCAAATGTAACTTAGCTCTGGCTGCAACTGACGTTGCTTAAACAAAAGCTACCGAGCTTATTTCCAACAATGGGCCACTACTTTGCGTCTAAGTACATAAAAAGTCAGTGATACAAAGCAACCCCACAATGCTGCATATAAATGTCAGAGCACAAGGAATGCCCAAAACAACAAGCTCAGTAAGTGCAGTTTATCACATGTCATGAGCTAGGAGAAGAATGTCTACTTACTTTCCCTCGGCCCAGTTCATACACGCAGACATCGACTGCAACGCTACCACCCCTGGAGGCATCCTCTTCAACAATCAGGAGCTTGTTCGACTGATATTGACTGGGATTGTAGATTAAAAAGACATGAAAGAAAACACAGGATTGTCCAAGTTACTACACAGCTGTAGCAATCTCGCATCACACACAGTCAAATGAGACAGTAGAGAACAGGACAGCAAGCATGAAATTAGCATACCTGAATGACACCAAAACCGGGATTTTATCAATGCGTCCATACGTCAGCAACTCTGCATTAGGGCTGCAAATCACACAGATGATACGATCAACACGGAAAATGTAGCCATGCAAAGAGTTTTTACCGCACAGGCATGAAGGTACTTGAACCACATATTCCCAACATTCCTTTCTACATTACAATTGCAAAAAAGCCTTCATTAGCTTTTCCTTACAACAAAGGTTAAAACGGCATAATAAAAAGGGGGGGGAAGGGTTAACACATTCCGTTAAATGTCCATTGCAAGTTTACATTCTCTGCATGCTTTCACATAGGTAATACACACTGGTCTGTTTACTTGTTGTTATGTAGCAGATGAACAAATTTCTTAATGCGCATCGAAGCAAAAAATGCCCAAAAAATGTTAGCAAGAAGAAAAATTCACTCAATTACATAGCAAAAACAAAATCAAACTGAGCCTCACCCATTGAGTGCATAGACCACCATGTTCGACCGCTCTCTGTTTGATGTCGACGGCATCCACGGCCACACCTCGCCGTCCCCAACTGACCACCAATTCAGCACCTGCACCCAACACAGGGGGAAGTCATCACACTAAACTTTTGAAATGTAGCATAAATTTTAGAGCGTTGCCGCTATTGCGTTCATTTGTGATTATTACGTTATTCCTGGACTTAGTACCTCATGCGTTCCACAGATGGCGCCACATACTCATGCACAATGTGTTTGATCTCGCACTGTGCAATAAAAATTATCGTCTTCATCAAATTCCAACTGCGAAACACTCTCGCGTTATGCACTGAACATCATCATCATCAAGTTCCGTCTGCACCAGTCCATCAGTTAATGTAAGTAAATATGGCATACACATACGGCATGTCACTAAAGACAAAGACCACAGCCATACCAGACAGGCCGTCAGACTGTCGAACAATAAGCAAGACTAACCCGTTTGGTGTGAAGATTAGTAAGCGCGAAAGCGAGCCAAGATAGAAGCGGTGCAGCGAATGGCTAATGATCATGAAACATAGTTCAAGGATAGTTGATCCTCCATACGAACCTATACGTAATAAAAATGCATGCATACCACATGATCTCGGATATATCGAAAACATAACCTCCTTATAATAAAGATGCGTACGTACCACGTGACTTTAGATAAAACGAAAATGCATGCATCTTCATCATAACTGAGCACAACTAGTGCTCAATATTTATGTTCGGCAGCATCTAATTGTTCAATTTTTTTAATTTTTCTTCATTGTTCTGACAACAAAACGAAGTATCAGAACAATTACAAAATGTTGTGATTCCCAATGCCAAAACAGCAGCTTTTCCACTACTCTTGAACTCCACCTTATGCTGAATGATCTTTCAAGTGAATTGTGTAGCGAGAAAGGCAATTTACCCTGCAGTGAAAATAACATAAGCAATACAGTCAAACGCCTCTACAGCGAACACCTTTATAATGAAACAACCTGTATAACAAAGGATTTCATATGTCTTGTTCGAATTCTTATCGTTC
The DNA here is from genome assembly GCF_055883805.1 of Amblyomma maculatum. Classification (NCBI taxonomy): domain Eukaryota; kingdom Metazoa; phylum Arthropoda; class Arachnida; order Ixodida; family Ixodidae; genus Amblyomma; species Amblyomma maculatum. Next base: position 38,886,107 of record NC_139354.1, on the reverse strand, counting down.
ACATGACTCATGAAAGCCTCTACAGCGAAGACTACTACAACAAAGTACCTGTGCAACAAAGGAATTCAGGCATTCCTGATGGCTTATTTGTTGCCTTATAACGAACACAAGTCGTGATGCCACCACTGCCCTTCAAAGCCACTGCTGTGCTGTGGTGCACATGAGGATATCAAGTCTAGAAAAAAACAAAGACAGAGAATCTGAACTCGGCAATACAAGAGAGTCAATAGCAGCATTCGAAGCTTTGTAGCTGTACCTTGCGTTGTAACCGGATTTCGCCATGAGACATGCTGTGAACATCGATACGATAATCATCGCACATTCCATATCTTTCATTAAGTATCACCTCTATTCATTACAAATAAAGCTTTCGATAATAAATAAAGCTTGCTCTACTGCCAGCAATATGGTATGCACCTTCTACAAAGAAGCGACCTGTATAATGAAGGATTCTCTAAATCCCTACCATTTTATTATAGAGGGGTTCAACTGCATCAAACAAGAAAATTTTCTAAGTTAGAGCCACTACAAACAGTGACAGTGAACTTCACATTCTGCACAAAGAAGGGTACTGCAATTACTAGTCTTCTATTCTCACTATTTTTGCAGGCTTTATCTTGTACTCTCGAATAAAAAATTTCTCGTAATTCTTTTTTTTCTTTTTGCTCAAAGCAAATGGAAGTTCAAACCAGACATGCAATGGACCACAATTTATACTAAGTGCTCAGAAAGCATAAGCAGCATTACATGCTTGTGAGAAGAAAAGTGCAAATTTTGCAATACTAGTCAGATATCAGTCGACACCACTAGCTGGAGGGCGTCCTTTGAGGGGCAGCTTTCACTCCTTTTTTTAGTTGTATTCAACATTAACATACAGTACTCTCAACTGCAATACAATATGAAGCTTGGTTAATGTCGCACTTTCTGAATAAAGTACTATTCATACAAAACAAATGCTCAGCTTCCTTTTCATTAAATCGCAGAACCCACAGGCATTTATAAAGCATGCACATTATGATACATTTACTGTGTTTGCAAGAATAGAGGTAATTATATTATTTCTTTATTTTTGCCTTTCTTTCTCTTTATGTTTTGTCACAGGGAGCTAAAGCCTGGCTTTATCCTTAGTAATATAGCTGCCTGCACTAGCGCCACCTCTACTGCACATTTAAAGCAACACAATAAAGTAGCGTGGCAAGAGTATATTATCCCACAAGCCATAGTAGCGATATCCAAGCTATTAATTGATATGAGTCATATATCACAGAGGAGTTATATAGTATATATTTCTGAACAGAGTGAGATATGTTTGCTGTGAAATTTATTCCTCTTTAGCCCCACTTTATCCACACTTCGAGCACACACATTGCTTAGTTATGACCTTGGTACATCCCACAGTTATAATCCAAGACCCCCCCCCCCCCATAATACCAACATTTTCTCCCTCACGTAATCAAAGCAATTGCCTTACCCAGTCCTTTAATGAATTGAGACTCAATTTCCGCTCAAGTCGCCGCCCTGCCAAGCCCAGGATGTCAAACGTCACAACCTTGGCATCAACAGACGACAGCTTGCGAACGCCATCTGCTCCGACCAGAGGCTTCCCAAAACAGGCATATGTCATCTTTGGCTCATAGTAAGAAACCAGCAGGCTGTGGTTTTCCAGAATAGCTGAAAATGAAATAGTAACCACATCAGCTCCCCCTTACAGAAGTGCAACTTGACGAATGTGTATTAGGGAACATCCACAGTCACTATCACTTTCAATGCTTTCATCACAGTGCAAGGAAAAGTAGTTAGATTTTGTAAGAGCAACCATTCCACCTGACTACCCATGCCCGTTATCACTGCTCACCACAAGTCCACCTCTCGATTAGTTCATGACTAGGCAAGATGGCCTGTAAGTTAATAATGTACACTATGCATAATTGCCTCACTTAGAAGGCTCGCCCCCTTTCTGGTAAAAATATTCATTACATTATAGCTGACACATCAGGTGTGGAGCACACAAGAAAGCATTTAAGTGTGGCCATATTACGCTCGCACCGATAATATATGCCTCTGCACGTGGCGTGGGCAAGGGCAGACTTTCTCCATTTTTGTTTCCGGCTTGACATTTAGGCATGATCACCCTCATGCAAACGAGAAAGCCTCGATGATGGCGGTCAAGCTGCTCGCGCTTCCTGCACGCTCTTCAAAAGAATTAATTTATGCTGCGAGACAGCACACACAGAGAGGGCATGATTGTACGCCAAATGCTGCAGCGCAGACTGCTTCTGAAGGTTTCGTTTCTTTCATGCACTTTTTTCTTGTCCCCAGAACATAGGCGAGCTTCCCGATCAGGATCAACAAGAACTACATTGCATCGAAGCAGTCGCTGTGAAAGCGCAGCCCAGCATGCATTGCAGCTTTGCCATCTCCTCATTGCTACCTTTTTGTGCACAGCTCCTCCTGCAATTTAAGGCATTGTGAGCACGTGGAGCTATGGTGACTAAGAATGGCAGGAACTAAAAACGACTTGGACATTTTTGAGAAGAGTGTTGACATTGGAAGAAAATAATAAAAAAAAAAGTGGGAGACATTTTTGAGAAGAGTGTTGACATTGGCAGAAAATAATACCAAAAAAAAGTGGGAAACACCATTGCAAGACCCATCTTTTTCACGTGCCGAAATAAAAATGAATCTGAGTTCAATCAACTCCTAGAGCTTCTCATTTGGGGGTGTCCGGCTACTGTGTCTCCCCGACTCATCCCTATCTTTTTCTTTTTTTCCATGGGTCCCCATGAAAAATAACAGAGTTTTGGTATAGGGAATACGGAATACTGGTATACAGAATCCTATATAAAATTTATACTGGACATTTTAGTAGGGTGTACGCTTCTCTGCAGCTGTATTTTAATTTATTCATAAATGTTCTGAAATAAACAAAATGATAGTGTTTGCTCTTTTTTTAATTTCCCATTTCTTTTTTTTTTACTTATTAGATACTTCAAGGGCATTTTTTTTCCCATATTCGTATTCGAGCCATATTTGAAACTTTTAATATTCACACCCCTAGTAAAAAGCAATTTCCCCTCCTCCACCACATCATGCCTTGAATTATGGTTCAATTTTTGCTGCTATTCTTGTTGGTTTACTGCTGACCGAATAGGAAGTTAAGAGTGCTTTATCATGGTGCAAGGAAATGTAGTCCCAAGGTATTCCATAAAAAGTCTGGTACAATGGTTCAATTTTTGTAGTTTATTTTTGCTGGTTAGGCCATAATTGAATACTTGGTTAGGTTGGCGACCATGCCTGGTGGTAATGCAGAAGCAAACCACTACACAGTTACACACTGTCCCTGCCATGTAAGTCTACTATCACAAGGTTGCTGGCCTAATGCTTCATTTGTGTAGCAAGTAACTACAGTTCTGTCTAGTAATAATAAAAATAATGATAAATAATCTTTATTTTGTTAAGTGCAACAGTGTACAAACAATAGTAGGCTTTGTTTTTTTGTTTAACCAGTGCCCAGAAATGACCTACCATCTGTAATGTGCTCCGACGCAAGACGGCCGATCAGGTACCTGTCAACACTCACTCTTCGTAGCTTGCATGAGTCAGGATCAACTTGGACAAATACACATACGCCACTCTGAAAGAAAAACTGGAAGGAAAACAACAGGTTTCAAACACGTGGCCAGGCTTCCGAAATCTGTGAAAAACATGCAAGCAAGCTTGGGCGCAAATGTTGAAAATGTACTTTCCGCAACCTGGCAAAAGCAAAACAAAGAAAACTAAATCAATGTTTGTTGACGCTAAGTTGCGAAATGAAAACTTACGTGCAGCAATCCAGATGTAATCCACCTTGCACTAATGCACTTCTGGGCATTCACGATATCCTGCATTAAGTAAAAAAAAAAAAGTTATATATTTGCTGTCAAAGTGGCTTACTAAAACAATTTTAAGGCGAAAGCTTTTCTAGGCTCATGGCGTGTCCACGTTGGCTGAACGTGACCGCCAGAATCGTGATCAGGAAATGTCCGTTGCCGTACGAAGACGGATTAAAGCAGGAAAAATGACTGATAGTAATAGGTAGTGATTAGTAGAGGTTATAATGGGGAGTTGGTAGAGGTAATAATGGCTAATAATGACTAATAACCGCTTGTAATGAACCAGATGTGTAGCAAATTGTAATGAATACATTTGATTAGAATGATTAAAAATGCTTAGTAATGAGTAATAATGACTAAAATGACTACTAATTACTTGTAATAACAAATATGTCTAACGATGACTTGTAGTGACTGCAGCTGATTAGCAATGACTAGAAATGCTTAGTAATGAGCAGTAATGACTAAAATGACTACAAATGACCAATAAGTATAATAACAACTTGTAACGACTACAACTGATTAGATATGACTAAAAATGCTTAGCAATTACTACTAATGACTTGTAATGATCAGTATGTCTAACGTTGACTTGTAGTCACTACAACTGATAAAAAACGACTAAAAATGCTTAGTAATGACAGCTAATGACTTGTAATTACCAATATAACTAATGACCACTTGTAATGACTGCAACTGATTAGAAATGACTAAAAATGCTTAGTAATGAGTAGTAATGACTCAAATGAGCGGCCAAGAGACAGAAGGAAAGAGAAATAGGTAAAGAGAAGAGACAACAGAAAGAGGCAAATGATGAGCGGAGGAAGAGTAGGCTTTTTCCGTTCACCTCTTAAGAGAGATCTTAAGGGATCCTGCAATATTTTTTCTTTTAATTTGCAACACACCAACGTAGTTCCTCTAGTAGAACACAATTTGACAATTTACCAATTACACTGACATGGACTGTGCCTGCTATACCAGACGTCATCCTGAAAGCATCAGCTGGAGTTAGCCATGGTTGCGTGTGCAAACTGGTTTTTGGCAAGAAGGCTCCTCTTTTGAAATGCAATATGGCCATCGTAAACAAGGCTTTCGTGCTGGGAGCCGAAACGTCAACAGAAATCTGTTTTTTCTTACTGGTCGGCGACTCGTTTCATCCAAACGTAACCCCCACCCCTTGTGGTTAGACAGGATTCCGTCATATTCTCAACTTCAATCTGGTTCAGAAAAGCAAAAAACATCCCAGAAGAAATAAAAATAGCAGAGTGAAGTAAGATTCACTGCCCAAATTAGATCTTATTGCTTCACTTCGCATGAAACTCTCCAGAAATTCAACGATGATCCAAAGCTGCCAACAGACAACAAGGCTTCAATTGAAGCACTTTAGAGATAGCTACACAATGTGTTCTGACAAAGTGCAAACAATTTTTCGTCACCTCAAACTCCCATATGCATTCCCGTAGCTTTTCTGGTCGCTTGTTAGATGGAGTCCACATGATGTCTTTGGCTGTGAAAGAAAACATGCTGTTGCAAATAAAGCAAATGTGCAGAATTACACGCAGAGCGAAGTATGTTGCATACCTTTTGCATACGCCTCCTTTGCATCGAGATACAACTCCTCCGGATCTGCAAAAAATATTTCATATGTAACTGACACGTCGTTGCTGTTACAGGCACATTATGACGCCCACACTATAAGTGGTTCCGCACAGTGCTCAGAGGGTGCTGCCCTCAATGCTGCTATGACAAGTACAGTAATACCAGGAAGGCCAACACCATGGCCACACCTACCTGCTCTCAAGTCCTCACTGTGTTTCGTATATGACCAGCGGCTGAATTCATCTGCTGCTTCATTAAGCTGTGCTTTGCGATGTCGCAAGTGGTTTAAAGACAGAGCAATATGATCAACCCACCATTCTGAAGTGCATAATTCCTTGGGCTAGTTCATTTCTTTTACTGGAGAAACTTGACCTTTGGCATCAATGTAACGTAGGACTCTAAATGAGTAGTGCAATCCTTGCTTTCTACATGTGGCGACTATGACGTATAAAACCCATCAAATACCTTTTAGCTCTCAAACGCCTATTGGTTGCCATTCTCACGGCTAACGGTAATAAGGCTTATGATGTGTTTTCTTTATGTTTGCCAGGTGCTTAAAGCAGATCCTTGTTGACCTATTTGGCACCAGCTCGCAACCATCGCATATATTAAATATAAGATAAAATGTGTCAGACAACTAATTCAAGCATGGCAAGCAATCCGCGATGCAAAGTTGCTGTTGGCAGCAACACCTTATATCATGCAAGTTCTCAGAAGAAAATTAGTAACAGTTCTGCCCTGCAACCCAGTCACTACGTAATATTAGCAGTGAATAGAGCATACAACATATTCCTTTATACAGCTATGCATTTCAAGCTATTGGCTTCTATGGCCATGCCAAAATATCTTCCCCGCACACTCACATCTTACAAACTTTTAAAGCTGATTGTCCATATACAGACACCATCCCATGTACTTGTACAGGGTGCTCAAGCGGCACGCTCTGTTGTGCATTTATAAGTCACTGCTGCCTGGCAGGCCCAATACACCTTTGTAATGGGCCAATACAGATCCAATACAAAGTCATCAGGAGTAAAACATGTTGCGCGAGAATGCACATGCATGATAAGACCAGATTTCAAACCCCAGTCCGCTTATAAATGACACGATCAAGTCTTGGTGTGCCATTCCAGTGCTCTAGATAAGTGCGTGGACAACTGTACGAGTCTCGGACCTGCATTCCGAGTTTGCGCCATTTTCAGATGTGTCGTCTCCCTGACCTTGAGTCATCTGAATGATGGAGACACCGGAACCGGATATCAGTTCCGCTTCCGACATTGCCACCAATCAGATGACTCGAGGTCAAGGCGATAACGAGACTTCTGAAAACGATGCCCAGAATATGGCAACAGGCCTGCAAATATCACAAACGTCAAAGAAAATAAAGTGCAGAGTGACACCCGAAAATAGAAAGTAGCGCTAATGGTCTCGTGATATCAACCTTCGAAATGTATGCAGCAAGATACAATAGGTACTTAATTTTAAGATGCAACTTTATATGCACGGAACTATAATCGACGTAAAACATGATAGAAGATGTTGATTTAATTGACTGTTTACTGGCGCAACAACCCAATTCTCGGTTAAGTCCTGCTCGTGTAACTTACTCGAAAATCTGCACACTCTGATTTCAGACTTCCTTGGCGGTTGTGACATCTTGACGCAGCAGAACTTGTGGCTGTAAATTTTTCCCCCGGCATTTTTTCTTTTTTGCAGGTGCCGAGATGGCTATGTCACTACCGCTCCGTTGCAGTGCCGTAAAAACGCGTCGCCGTATCTCAAAGTGTACTACAGCACGTGCTTTCCAATCACACTGCCACCGCCCAAGTCTTCATAAAAACCGCGATAGCTGCGATGAAGCGGCAAATACCCCTCGAATGAGACTCTCCAGACTATGGCGTGAACCGATTCCCACAACGTCGTGGTTAATTCTTTTGGACCTGCTGTCGCGACATCGCAGGAGTAGCAGACGAAACGGAATTGACCACGGCTTAATCGGCTTAACTGCGCCGTCCTGGAAATATGCCGAGACGATCGAGTGACTGGATGGGACCTCCTCAGAGCGGCATATCGCAAACAACAGCAATAACTTACCTTCATCACCTTTGTCGTACAGTTTGAAGCAGCCTAGGTCGGTACCTAAACCAAGTAGACAAAAAGCGTCGAACGCATCACTGCGTGCAAAATGAAAATATGACCAACTCACAGTAAGTTTAAAATACGCGGATATGCACCTTTGACTTCGACGTCATCCTTCATCGTCCAGAATTGGAGCTCACACAGCAATGAAACCATTGTATGGAGTGCCCCTGTCAAGAATAGAAAAAATTGTCTAGTCTTTTCTTTCTTTTTTAACGAAACAGCTCCTGTTTACTGTGCGGACGACTAATGACAGATATACAAAAGCAGGGGGTCGATCAACTAAAGAAACTTTTTCTGACATTAGTGTCAGCTAGTGCACGCGATCGTCGAAAGTGCCGTTCGCTGAAACTCAGCAGCGTGGCTTACCACTTTGACAGGAAAGTTGCTCAGAACGCAAAAAATCGCTGTCACATTTGAAGTTTCTGAACTTTCGAATCACGGTCACGGAGTTCCGGATACAACAAACTTTGTTTATAACCTAGTACAATAAAGTGGTGCACTCTGCATAAACACAAGTTTAATGCTTAAAAAAACCGCCGCAAAATACACGACGCTGTAATCACATACGTGAAATATGCGCGTTTTAAATAATATTATTTAGGATACTACACTTAGTTACTCACCATACATTTTTTTAAAGATCTTAATTTTGCAGCTTATTTTTGTTACTTAAAACCTAAAGCTAAATTGGCTAAATCCTTGACGCACCCGCCTGCACCCGCTCCGCTCGAAAACGAAGAGTGCGCATGGAGTGCGCGCGACGCACAGCTGATCGTGTTGATGCGAGCACGCGAGCAATGGAGAGTGTCTACGGAGAAAGCGTAAACACGACATTTAATGCTAGCGATCGCAAATTCCTACGTGTCTATGGGCACTGAGCTATGTGTAAATGATTCCAGCAACTGTCAGCCTTCAAAAAAGCGCTGAACCTCTGGTATGACAAAGCTTATAGAAGGCTATGACGACGTCGTGGCAGTTTGGCCCAGCCGTTGTCATCGGTTCCGCGCTTCTTGCCTTTGCCGCAGTAATTTTCTCGCTTTCGTGCCTAAGTAATGAACATCAAAATTTTGGGTTACAGGACTGCTACATTTTTCTCGACCGCTTTATTACGCCCGATGTTAATTATTTGTATGCAAGCGTCGGCTCCTTGTTCGCCTCGGTAGCTAGTTTCGGTCGAGATTCGAGAAGGCTTGAAAGCCGAAATGTCACAATACGAAGCTTTTTTCGCGGTATAGACGTGAGGTCATTGTCCAAGAACGTCGCCGAAGAACTGTTGTCGGTGAGTGCCACCGATGTTACAATGATGCAAACGCGTCCCCTTTTTATTGTTGGTTGAAAGAATATCTGTTGAACGCGTGTACCCGCTTTCCGTTGTCGCCACGGGCATAGTTTAGTTTTGCTTGTTGTCAGGTTTGACTGATATTTACTAATCGACCTCGGGGCTCAATTGCTACGCGCTTATGAAAAATTGCGCGCCCGTAACCACTTAACGTTAGTCTGAATTGCTCACAGTTCTCTGTTGTAAAGTTCTGTTTTCGAGGGTTGAACTACTTTTCTCTGTGGCCGTAAATGAAAATAATGAATACACGAAGAAAAATATCAAGACTGTAACCTTGATCTCTTGTTAGGTATGTGTTTGCTTTCAGCCTTGTAAAAATATTTGGCTAGCTTCAGTACACAAAGCTGCCTGCACTGTTGTGGTGGATTGTTAGTTGCAAAGTGATATTGCATGCCCCCTCACGTATAATAAATTTCTTTTAAGTGTGTGTAGTGGGCAAGAAAGAAAAAGAAGCTGGTAATGAAGTCGCGGAATTTCGAGAGGATATGCAAAGCATCTCAATGCGTCTTGTGGGTATTTACAAAAAAAAAAAAAAAAAAAAACACTCAGGAACAGACTTATTCTGATTCCACATATGGACATAACTAGCCAGTGTATGGAGAATTCATATGGCCCATTTAGACAAGGAAAGATGAATCTTTTATACAAAGTTCATGTTTTAGTATCGCATTATGAAGTAGTTAGGAGGCCACATGATAACAGCAAAAGTATGAGGTTGTAAATGTGTTGAGGTTTTAAATTTTGTTTGCGAAGTAGAGTTCTCAGGTTGTGTATGCATGCTATTGGCTATCTGTTTATGCCACATGCCCTGCCCACATCTATTTCCTTGTTTCCATTCCATCTGAAATATCATTAAATTGTGTTTGTTCCATAAACCACTCAGTTTGCATTCTCACTAATTTAATTTCAAGCCCTTAGGGCAACATGGTGCATAAGAGGCATTTAATGTAGCAGTGGACGGCAGGCAAACAGGTAAGCAGATGTGTCTAATAAGTTCTTGGGATAGAGTGGTTGCCGATGGCAGAGGGCAGGGTTTGAAGCACTTGCTCAACTGTGCCGAGGTGGAATCGTTATTTCATTGGGATTGTGGTTATTCTGCAGGATCCCGAAAGTAACCTCCAGAGTCTCCTGTCATGGAACGAACCCCACCAGGGAACGAAGATATTACCTTTGTCCATGTTTTCGACTTTCCTGCCGCCTCAAAGTAATAGTTATGGGGACCCATGGTGGCTCCTGGAAGGAAAAGGCTTGCCGCACAGTGATGGACATGTGGACGGCAGCATCTACACTCCGCCAATATACAACACATCAGCCGAAGCTCTACTGGGCGAGCTCTTTGGAATGTTTCATCAAAACGTCTTTCTCATCACGAGGGCTTTTCCGGCAGGAACAGCTGCCGTAGTGGCAAGAAGCGCAAATGGCACACTAGACATTGTGTTCAGGTTAGTGTGCTGTTTTACTGAATGTTCTAGGGTTTCAAGAGAGGCAATTTTCAGAAATCTGAGAAAGGCTTGCATCCCCACAGACAGCATCATATATTCATGTTTATTTGGAGAATAACTTACATAAGCTTGAAATTTTCACCTATGGCACTTTATAATTTTCCTACAAAAAACCCTTTACTTAGCTGTAAAATGAATCTTTGAGCTTGTCTTACCTATCTGTGCACTGTTAGATATCTTCTTCTCCGAGGTGGACTGGAAATGTGCATACTTCAAAGTGAAGTAGGTGTAAACATGTATTGGCAATTTATTTATTCTATGCCCTTTTTGTTGTTTTTTTCACCAAACATGTCACTTAATTGAACCCTGATGGAAAATTGAAGTTGGTCTGTATCTATAGATTACTGCTGTTCTCATTGTAGCAATACTACTTTCACTGAAAATGACGCTTTTACTTCCTGGAAAAAGTAAAAAAAAAAAAATTTGAAATGTAAATGTTGCTACCCTTGACCATTTTGCAATGCGCTCCAGTCCAGCAATGCAGTTTTTCATGTACAGATCTCAAAGGCTTGACTGCAGTGTCATTCACTTCTATGTAATGATTATCATTTTTGGTCTTGGCATCATGAGTTCAAATTGAGTGGTAGTGAAAATCAATTGCAAATCCAATTTTCTCAGCACCTAATTTGTTTACTTTCCACACATTCATCGGCATACCCAGAAACAGCCGTGCAATTGGTTTCTACAAAAAGAAAAAATTGCGTCAAGGTGTTGTTTTTACAGAAGTAGGCTTTATTTGTAAACATAATTTTAAATGTTGAGACATCAGCACACTAACAAGCATTGTGTCCTCATAAGCAAGGCCTGTACACCTGGCCTTGTTTTTAAAGATAATTCTACTAAAAGCTTAGGCATAAAACTACTTTACTGTAATTATACTAGCTTCCCTCATTCATATATATGCATATTATTTGTTCAGTCATGATTTTGTTTTTATGCTCTAGTCCTTCACATCAGTTCTCTAAAACACACATTTATAGTTTTTTTTTCTAATAATATTGTTAATGTTGTTAAGCTGTCCAACATTTACAGCTGTGTTGGCCCGCATTCCCTTTGTTGATAGTGATATCCGCAACTTTTCTTTTCTATGCTAGGTGTAGCAATTTGTTATTCAGGTTTTAAATATTGGAGAATGTGGTTATACGTTAGCTGCCATAGCAGCTCATAGGTAATTGCTAAGCTTGATTTGTGATCATTAACTAAAGCAAGAAGCTTACGTTGCTGCCTTACTCATTTCTCTATTACTAAGCCTGATCGTGTAATCTACTAGTCCTTAAGCAGGTCTGCAGTGATGCAAATAATACTAATAATAATAATTATAGTAAAAACAATGCATGTAACAATGCATGTAACATTGAAACAGGGAGCCAGAATGTGACATTTTATGGGTGTCATTTGCTTTCGCACCAACAGATCTCACATCGAGTTCCAGATAAGCAGCCCGCCACAGAGGCCACTGTGGTTCACGCCAGCCCAGTTTAGGGGGCGTGTGGTCATTAGTGAGGACGGCTCCATTTTGCATCACTTTGAGGCTTACGTGCCTGCCGACCGGCAACTGAATGTTGGTGCGTATGGCCTTGATTGATATCTTCACATTTCATGTCAGTGGGCACCACGAGGATTTTAAACGGCTTGGACCTAAGCTAGTTAATTGGTTTGCAAATATTAGGATTTTCTTGAACCGTCAGATGTAGATGGTGAAGCAAGGAACGTAGGACACATTGCTCGGTTTCCAGGTATTGAGTATTTTGCTTTGCTAGGAAGACATATGCTTTTCAATGCATGGTCTTCATTGCCACAGCAGAAAATTCTGCCATCTAAAGTGCGATGGAGGCGAAACCAAGAGGCATTTGTGTACTGTGCGATGATGTCACTGCATGTTAAAGATCCCCAGGTGGTCGAAATTACTCTGTAACCCTCCACTGCGGCACCTCTTTCTCTCTTTCACTCCGACCTTCCTTCCCTTACAGCGCGGTTCAGGTGTCCACAGAACAAGTGTGACATACTGCACCTTTACTTTCCTGTGTCCAAGATGCTATGGGATTTAGGAACAGTAGCACTACACAGACAAGAACACTAAGACACGACGACAGAATAAAGTGCACCGTGAACCATGCATGTACTACACCAGCCCCTCCAACTTTCTGCTTTGATATTAATAAACTCTGTTCGATCCCACCCCATAAAACAAACCATAAACTATCTGTCAAGATTGTTTTCCTCTCGGGCATAAAGAGACACATCCACTGGTTTGGTCTGTGTGTTTTCATTTCTTAAGCACGTCTTCTTTCCATTGTTTATTTTCAGATCTGGAGTGGCTGGCGCAGCAGCACAAAGGCAACACCCAGAACACCGAAGTGGACATTGGAAAAGTTACAGAAATGTGCCTTAGTTTGGACACTGTGGACGGGTGCTCTTTAAGCAAACAGTGGGCATCGGAAGGCATCGCTGTAGAGGCATTCAGGAAGCTGGATCAGATGTTCTTCCCTTTCCTACAAGTAAGCGAGAGCTGAAACTTTCTATCTTGCCATTTTCTTGAACTGTTATAGACTGACCGTTAACGATGAACGGTTTGGTTGGTTTGGTTTGTTGGGTTTAACGTCCCAAAGCGACTCAGGCTATGAGAGACGTCGTAGTGGAGGACTCCGGAAATTTCGACCACCTGGGGTTGTTTAACGTGCACTGACATCGCACAGCACACGGGCGCCTTGCTTTTCGCCTCCACCGAAAAGCGGCCGCCGAGGCCGGGATTCGATTCCACGTCCTTGGGAACAGTAGTCGAGCGCTGTAACCACTGCGCCACCCAGGTGGTGTCAGCCTTCAGTAACGGATTATATTTCAAAAGCTCTAAAGGAGCAGTGAGAAGTTGCTCTAATGGTTCGGTTATGATTACTTAGGGACAGTTGTGAGCTTTAGATGATTTAAAGTGCATCACTTGTTGTTACTTTAAAGCACTTTGACTTTCTGCTGTTCCACAGAACAGAAAAGTGACGAGTACTATACATATGTGCTGCTCTCCATATCCTTTATCACCTCAGAGAAATAGCTGTGCTGAAAGAGCCTAGTTTACTTGCCTAGTTTGTGCGCGTTTTACAAGAAAAGAAGCCAGCAAGAAGGGATTTTATGTACAAGACATAACCTGCACAAGGGTGACACTTCAACTCAATAAACTCATGTCTTTCAGTAAAATGCAGGACATCCCTGCATATTTAAATATATGTCAACAGATAGAAACGTTCATTTGTGTTTGCCAGCATGGTCTGCACTTTGGTAGTGTTTTGTTCTCTTTTTGGTGTGTGGTACATACAGTATATGCTCTTTAACATGCCAAAGCAACATCGGCTATGAGAGGCACCGTAGTGGAGGGGCTCTGGTGATTTCAACTGCTTAGGATCTTAAACGTGCATGAAATGTCATATTGCATATGTTTTGCCCTCATCAAAACATGATGATTTGGATCAAACCTGCGTCGTCAAACTCGACACTTGAGCACCTTAACCCACTGCAGCAGGTCTGGGAGTGTTTTTCTTTTCCCAGCCAATTAAATTCTCCACATCATCTCTCTACAGGTCTCTTGTTCGTTCAGTTATTTTACAGCACTTTCTTCTCTTCGAAAAAGGTTATAACACTACCCGAAGCCTGCCTTCTTGCCTTCTGTATCGTCGGAGCCTGCAAAGCATTTGTCGTCCTGACATAACCTGCAGGTCCCGTACTACAATCTGAGTGCCGCTGTTAGAGAAGCCCAGAGTCGGCAGAAGCTAGTGCACTCCATCATCACCTGGGGTCCGCTGGACGACCAGTCCTGCTGAGGTAGCGCCCGGACCCTGCGACAGGGTCCGCTGGCATCCCCCACCGTGCAGGAACTTCTGCAGGCCCACTTTGTCAGCTCCTGGAGCCTCACAGCCCAGCTTAAAGTGAGTACTCATATGGCTGCCATGAAAAGAATATGTTTGTAAGTGCAACTTATGGCATAGTGAAATCATTATCATCATCATCGGACTGACTATACCCACTGCAAGGTGAAGGCCTCTCCCAATTTCCTACAATTAACCCGGCCCTGTGCGAGCTACATCTACTTGCGAACTTCTTAACCTCATCCACCCACCTAACTTTCTGCCGCCCCCTGCTACGCTTTCCTTCCCTTGGAATCCAGTTTGTCACCCTAAGCGACCATCAGTTATCCTCTTCGCACTACATGTCCTGCCCATGCCCACTTCTTCTTGATTTCCACTAGAATGTCACCAACTTGAGTTATTTCTCTGACCCACCCTGCACGCTTCCTATCTCTTAAACGTTACCCCTACCATTTTTCGCTCTATAGTCCCCCGTGTTGTCCTCAACTTAAGTAGAACCCTCTTCGTTAGCCTCCACGTTTCAGCCCCATAGGTGAGTACAGGTAAGATGCAATGTATGTGAAATACATTTATTTATTTACGTATTTATTTATTTATTAAGTACCTCAAATGCCTCTGGCGTGCATTATTGCATGGAGGACATGGGCTTATTGTTCATAATGCTCAAGTAAAGGACAATTCAGTGGCATTCTTGAAGCCACGTGGATCGGAGTGGTGCACAGCATTGCCAGGCAGATTATCCCGGTCCCTAGCGGTCTGTGAAAAGGACCACCAAAAGAAGGGCACTGTCTTTTTCCCCAAGTGGCATGCTACTGTACATCGAGAAGTGATTAGTGGCGGGTTTTGACGTCCCACGGTGAGACCGAACACACAGTATGCTGTCGAGCAGCATAGTACAGGGCAGTAGTCACTGATTAGATCCACCTGACTGAATGCAACTACAATAGAAAGCTGCGCATTTTCTGAGGAAGTAGCATATACTTCCACTGCATGTGGGTATGCTTAATCGAATGGTAACTAATTATTTCTTCCCTACCGGTGGTTTGTTAGACCTTGGGAGATTCTGCCAGGCATACTTAACTTCGTCAAAAAACTAAAAAGACCGGCAAATGAACCTTTGAGACCCACATGTTTTTTGGTGCAATAGAAACCATGTCTGTTTTCAAAATGGATTTGTTCTGAACACCCTCGAAATTTTTTTTTTTTGTGGGGTCTTTTGGTCTGTGGATATGCACATCTTTGTGTCCCGATACTTTTTTGTCCTGATGATCAGTGATTGCAATGAACACATGGGCAAAAGTAAGGGACGAGCAACTGCTATGTCCCAAGCCCAAAGCGTAATTAGACAGCTTTAGGGTAGCATAGCACTGTCTTGCATTTCAGCATGCAAAGCTGCAAACTACATAGCACACGCTATTAGAAAAATTGTGGATATCAATTTTTCGAAATGAATAATAAGCATATATTCGATTCATTTTCGAAAATTTTGAATTTCGCACTCCTCTTGTCCTCACTTAATATGCATGCCGATAAATAGCTGAGTTATATTTAATTTTTGTTTTTCCCTTTTCCAGGAATATGTTGCCTCCCAAGCTGATGAATCCACGATGAAAATGGCGACTGCTTGTCTCATTGAGTACAAATTCCCAGTTCAGATTGTGTGCCTCCTGCCAGACGCAACGGTTGTTGACAGCCGCTGTTTAAACGACCTTCTCGCCGTAGATGATGTTGATGAGACGGAGCTTGAAGGGTAATTTCCATTTTGTTGTTGCTTTTGGCAGATTCCAGTTGCTGATGAGCAGATGATATCTACGTAGTCACTGTGCATTGTCGATGCACGTTAAGGAGAAGCTGAAGCACTTTCTAGAGAATTTCACACAATGCTCGTATTGGAATATATAAAACTTCTATATTAAGCTCACAAAGTTGTTTCGCGCTGCCATTTAGTGATATCATATAATCAGCTGTTCAAATTGTGACAATCTACAGGCTTCTTCTCAGAGCAGCGAAGCAATGCGGAGAAACTTGATGATGACCTCATTATCGGTAATGTTTCAAATTTCAACTGCTTTCGCTTAATTCCTTTGATAAGTCAGCCGATGCTGCCAAACAACGCATTGCCGTGTTTGCCTTCATTGGCGTTCATTTTCTTCCATAGTGTAAGAGTTTATGCATTGAAAATGCATCACCTCCACAGATGCTGTCATCGGCATGCCTACTTAGCACCGTGTGCTGCAGAGAAGCCTAAACCCCGAAACAGTTTTATTCAGCGATTATGGTGTCGATTTAAATCGCAGCGCAAAACGACTTGGCATGAATTGCCATCAGCCTTCACAGATTCAATTCCTCTAATTTAGTTGAATTATAAAACCGCAGCTTGAGCTGCACTTTAAAGGATCCCAGGTAGCCAAAATTAGTTCCAAGAAAGCCCTCTAGTACAGTTCCTCTCGTAGCTTCAGTCGCTTTAAGAACGTTTCGACAAGTAGACTTGTCTTGCCGAAACTTTGGTCCACTTGTCCACTTGTCAAAATGTTGGCTCGACCTGCAAACTGAGGCTTTCCCCCCCGCTACCCTTGTCAAGTGCTCTTTCATGCTACTGTGAGATGTCACTAAATCAGTGTTTTTCTTTGTTGTGGCAATTTCTTGACCGTCATCGATATGAGGGCAGTGTAGATTCCAAAACCCGAAACACAAAAGTAGATTTATCGAACTTGCTTCCTTAAAAAATTTTCCTGAATTGCTTCGTTTTCAGGGTGAGGTATTACGAGTTATTCTCTGTAATATTGTGTGTCTATAGTTGCATAATCTTATCTATGTAGAGACTGTTTATTTGAGAACAAATTTAAATAGTATGAGAGTTACTTTGCTTCTTAAGGTTGTGTTCAGCATGCATAGGATTCAGTTTGCTGAATGCAATCATCGTGTTTCTTCTTTTGCATCCAGATTCACAGATCCCATTGAAATGGCCTACCATCGTTTCCTCACATCCTGCGTCACAAAGGCTCACTCTGAGCACGGCTTCAACAATATCAAGGCAGACTAGATCATTGCTTGCTGTAACACTTGCATGTCAATCAAAACTTGCTCACAAGTGCCTGTCTTTTTTGGCACTGGTAGCTGTATAGAATGAAATCAAAACAATATTGCTGTCTGTGCTTGATCTGGTAGCCACTAAGTGGCCCAATCTAAATGCAAAATATTCAAAGCCAGGTATGTATATCATATTTTTCATCGTGTCATTAAGTGCAAGCATGACAGCTACGTTATGAATACACGTGACAGTTAATGATTTTTATTGTGCACTCAGCTGTCATCACATTTGGACCCTTGTCTATCTAGAAGCAAGTACCATCCTTGCAAAAAGTAACCAGGCAGCGTGTGCTTCTCAGTTGGGCAGCAGAGAATTCGTACCAGTTCTGAAGCTGTAAGTCTGTACAATGTAAAGGCGAGCTCCTGTCCTCACTTCTCAACAAGTTGTGATCCTCTGGAAATCCATGTTGGCTATAGAATGCAAGCGAGAGGCAAAACATGCAGCATGGTTACTTTTGGCAAAGACAGTACACCTGCTTTAAGCTGGAGACAAGTTTTGTCCACATCTATCGTGCCTAAGGCCCCTAGCTTTCTGCAGTGGAAAGTTTTAAATGCCACCATTTGTGATCAACAAATCTTCATTATTAATGCGAAAGCCTTTCTTGGCTCATGGGCCGCAGTAATGTCCTCAGGAAATGTCAACACGAAATGCCCGCATGAAATGACAGTAAAGAAAGAAATATTTTTCCACTGGGAATCGAACAGCTATTCCTCCGATTCCCTGCCAACCACGCAAACCACAGTACTCCACCAGCGGAGTTTCCCAACTGGTCTGATCAAAAATCTTTGATGATCAGAAGGCACTGAAACAGTTGAGTGGAGTATGGAGAGAAGAATGGTGAGTGGGTGAAGAAATGGGCAGCTCAAAACACTGTGTAGCAGAGGAACGGCAACTTCAAGGATTAAATTCTAGTGTTAGTGCATGAATCTGACTCTTAAATAATGTTGACATATCTGCTGCTTCCGTATCTTGGGGGTGCTGTCGTCTTTTCTTTCGCTAGGGAGAAAGGCTTCAGCTATTGTTAGCCTTTGCAGTTTGAGATTGTTTTCTCCAGAGTTCTCAAATTCTCCTCTCACGTTGTATTGCAAATGTGGTAAATTTGTCGCTCGTGGCTGCCAGCACACAACCCCGTAAATCTAAGACACCTTAGGTGGTGTGAATCTAGGGGCCTTAGTCGTAACCAGTTTGAGATGGTTTGACGCGAATGTAAAATCAATTACTATTACTGACTTGTAATCACTTTCCTCCACTGTGATAAACTCTACCTTGTTATTTCACAACACATCGACTGACTACAACTGTGTTTTCTTTTATTTTGACTGCAAAATAGTCACTAGAGTGTGCCTTGCATCGCTATAAAGCACCCACCAGAGAAACGAATATACTGATTTTGTGTTTCAATGATGTTAAAAAAAATACTTGCATTATTTGAATGAGTCCAATACATTCCTTGTGATAATGCAGTGCGTAAATGCACCATTTCTGTATTTTGGACCAAGGGCGCAGCCTTTTTCTCTATAAAGTCTTCAGGCCATATATATATATATATATATATATATATATATAAATTTGCCATGTAGCGCTGTCACCTCACCATGAAATTCTGCAAGGTGAGGGCAAAAGTTCTCGCCGTGGCAGAGACTTAGAGCTCAAGAGATGCCACGAATGTTTACTAGTAGCTAAAAAAGCAAACCAGATGGCCTGAAAACTTTTGACAAAGGCAGTACCTGCACTGCCATTACAGCTGGAACTTGTGTGTATGTGACAGCAGCTTCTGAGGTCACAACCTGACCCTGCCTACCGACGGGCTCGAGACAAACCCAGAAACAAGTTTGCTTACAGAAAACTCGTTATATGCAACACGCAGCACAGTGCCTTAGCTTTTCTACAAATGTTGATTTAGAGCAGCACTTGCAATCGGAACAATATGTACTTCGCTGTGCCACTTCTTGTACTGTTATTTTGTGCCACAGTAAGTGATTGAATCTTTGCTCTTTGTCCCGTTGCAGTTTAGACAGTGGTTGTGACGAGATTAAAATGATTGTGCCTTTGCCTCAACTCACTGAAGTGATGTATAGTGTAACCTTTCTAGCACATTTACACATTTTTAGCTGGCACACCAAGACCTATGTGGGAAGGGCCTTCTCTGTATTCCCTTCAGGTGCAGTACCCATATTTTTGGATGCGACTTAAATACTATAGAAACTCATCTATACAAGGAGCAATTTCCACAAATGTGTGTGCAAAATATTCGCCGACATCTGACCAATCTTGTGTAGAAAAAGTTTCAGTCAGGTATGCGAAATGGACCCAGGAATCCACTCTGTTGAATGAATAGGTCAGGGTTTTGTGATAATTCAAGTATGGCTCTGATGTACATAAATTTTTGCTTTTGTTTGTTCAAACCATGAACACTTTAAGATGTTCCTTAAAAATGTATTCCTTACGTCCAGTAATGACTTATTGGGGCAGGAATGAGTCACACGAAGTGTAATTGAGACCTTGAAAATGCATCACGCAGCTATGACGACCCAATGGATTCACTTATTCAGTCAGCAAGAAGCCTGAATTTTTTTTTGTGCAAACCTGGTATGTCCTTTGAGAAAAATCTAACATTTTGTAAATTTCCCCTCTACTGGGTTTTAATTCTCACCTGAAGGGAATATAGTAAAAGAGCCTCGACTACAACCTGCTGTGACTGTTCACTTGGAGTTGCGTAATCAGCCTGCGAGTTGGCTAGCTACTCCTAGTTGTGATCTCAAGTTTCCAGCATGTGTGGAATTTAGTGAGGCCTTGCTTTTATTAAATAACTAAAGTGGCTGACAGCCTGTTGCATATTTGGCTGGAAGTAGCTGGCTGCCTGGTCACAACTTGACTAGCTGCTAATAGTGTGATGTGCTAATTGATAAGCTTAGGAACAATTAATGTAAATGAAGCAGGACCTCGGGCACCTGATCATAGCCTTAACATCAATCCTGTCTTCATAAATCTTGTTAATAGCTTTTGCAGCACGCTGAACTGGATAACCAGAGCCGAGTTGAATCAGAAATGCACATTAGCTGCAGAGCATGCACCTCTATAAACTGCTTGAGTTAAAAGTGTACAGCCATGGTCGTTTTCAATAGTTTTCAAAGCTAACACAGAAACACTATGTGGATACAACTTTCGACCTACTGAGTAAGCAGTCTAATCAACCTTCACCAAGTAAAAGTTATGCAAGGCAGGTAAGAAAAACACTTCCCCCTTTATATCGAATCTTCTAGTTTTCGAATATGTGTTCCTCTAGAGTTGTGTTCAACAATTGCGTAGCTTATCCTGTTTGCACAGTAGGCTCCGTTTTATGGTATGGAATGTCATGGTTTTATGATGCAACGATATGCATTTCGGCAATGCAAGAATTTTCTTTGATTGCTTTGCCAATGTCTTAGACATTTGTTTATTATTTACAAGTACTAGTCTTATGAATTCTTGGAGAAAAAACTGCTCAAATGCATCTGCCTTATGAAGTTGCCTTTCGAAACTGTCTCTGTGATGGTGAAGGGTGATGGATGCTTTATGCAGGCTGCTTTTTGCAGTTTCAATAAAGATTGTTACTTTCAGCAGAAAAGTGTGCTTTGTATTACTACAAGAAGGGCTCTTCCATGGAGACTTCCCTACACCCTAAGATGGACATGTGATTAGCAGCTGTAATGTAGACTGCCACTGTGCAAGGGCACTTTCTAAAACCAGCCTACATTATACCTTCAGGGGCCAGCTGGTTGACAGAAGGATTACCAAAGGCACTCTCCAAAGCCAGCCTGCATCATACCTTCAGGAGCCAGCTGGTTGACAGGATTACCAAGGGAACTGTCCAAAACCGGCCTGCATTACACCTTCAGGAGCCAGATGGTTGACATAGAGATTACCAAGGGCACTCTCCAAAACCAACCTGCATCATACCTTCAGGAGCCATCTAGCTGACAAAGGGATTACCAAGGGCACTCTCCAAAACCAGCCTGGATCGTACCTTCAGCAGCCAGCTGGTTGACATAGAGATTACCAAGGGCACTCTCCGAAATCAGCCTGCATTGTACCTTCAGGGGCCAGCTGGTTAACAGAGGGATTACCAATTAATGCAACAGCACCAATGTTGCTTACCATGGAAAAATTCAGCCATGCAGCTAACTACCAACACAAAATGACCAGTCCAAGCCCGCTACCCTTTCTGTCATACGCATTCCTCTGTAAAAGGACATGCAACAAAATGCTATTAGTAGTAGTGGTCTCAAGGTTGAGCTTCAGGGCTATAGCTCAGGCTATACCCAAACAGAAGTGCTATAAAATACAGCTATTCAAGACTAGTAGGCAGTGTTGGCCGAGAGCAGCGTCATCACTGTAGCGTAATGGCCTGCTATGCAACTTGTAACTTCCCATCAGGAAGGAAACTTCTGAAATCGTGCCTCTGCTGCTACCTATGACAGGAGAAAAAATAACGTACAGTGAATAGCAAAGCAGTAGGTCAGCCTCAGGTAGGCTGTCACAGCCTTCCATTGTGTTCTGATGTTTGCGATAAGAGAGATCTATAATTGATGATAACCGAGTGCGCATGTGTATATGCGTACACATGTGCATACAACCAGCTAGTGTGGCTATCTTCATATGTTCACAGATTAAAGGTGGTTTGCATTACTATCAGAAGTCATTTCGGAGAGTGGGGACAGGCGGTCAAAATGTATTTACACTTTGTGGTGGTAACAAGGGGGTAAGAAACTTCACTGTCTAAATGTAGGAATGATCGTACTTCAAAGCGAGGGGTTGGTAGAGGCTGGGAAACCTGGGCCAGCTAGTTGGTTTAATATCCACTTCTCATTTTAGGCATTCAAAAGTAATGTGTTGGGCTGCATGCAATCTGCTTAGCTGATTTCACAGATGCTGATTCTGAAGAACTAGGTCAGATGCACCTAGTTAGTGGGACACATCGGGCAGTGTCTGCCAGAGGTCACTGATGTCAGTTCAGCAGAAATTTTCAACATGCAAAATTGACTTGATATAAAGCTTTCCATGCTATGTTCAAGCATGAAGGAAGGAAAACAGAAGCATCAGCTGTCCAAGTGGCAATGCAGAAGGTATGCCAGAAGTCTCATGTATTTTTCTCAAGAACTCTGCAGCAAGCTGAGTCAAAAGATTTTTTGCAGCAACTTCCCCAAACTGCTTTACTTATGCTTCAAAGTTGCCATGGCAGCGGAAATGCTAGGTGCTCTTCGTTGCCTAATTGGCAAGGTTGGAGGTCAATCAGCATCATGGACCCCTGACATCTGGCTTCAAGGCTTCCATAGGAGACTTGAAATGCCTCTCCTAAATTTTCTTTCCCCCATGGCTTCAAAGCGAAGGCTTGGAATGAGGGCTAATGGTATATTGGTTTGAAATGTCTTTCAGGGGACGCAGTGAGTATTTGGTCACTCCAGCTACGACCTTACAAGCAGCAAACTTTTCTTTAGGGTTCCTGCAAAATTGCTTGACTCTGTGCAAGTAGGCTGGCAACACCTCATGTGCATGGAAACCTAGGCATTATGCAAACCTGTCCTGCAAAAATCTCGAAGCCAGTAAACCAGTGGTCAAATGGCTGCCATTACCTGAAAGGCAAACAATATATTTAACTTTATCTAATGAAATTAGAGCTACATCTTTAAGGATTTCTCCCGGACTGTACTGTCTGGCTGCAGCCATTTTTAGCATGCATTTGATGCTTCCAGGATTGAACAGAATTTTGAGTTCATTGTGAATCAGAGTTAGGTTAAATTTGTTTACTTAAATGCTGCCAGGTGTTTTGTGCTAGTTGCCACTGACAGAACTCAAAACTGAATAAATAATAAAGCATTTGAAGTGTCCTAGCGATGTATACAAAGCATTTGGATGAAAGTGAATTTTAGTAGGGCTGTCGCAACCTACAATGGCAAGCTTGCCTCGGCAAAAAAGCATTCATTCTAACAAAATCTTTCTCAAGTGCAGCTACCCAGTTAGAATTTTGAAGACAATGAATGTGAAAATGAAATAAAATGATGCATATCAGCCACCAGCTTAGTGCATCTAAAAAGGCCAAGGTGGTCTAAACCATGCCATGCCCCCATATCATTTGAAGAGGTACATCTTCCTTTATGTAACCTTCAATTTTTTCGATTAAAAAACAGAATGTCCTTGCGCATGCATTCGTTAGAAATGTTAGTTCATTATATGACACAAAAGCTGCATTTCAGGGTATAAAAGCGTGCACTTGGTATCAGGCCAAGCTGTGCATGTTTCTTAGAAAGCAGAAAGGTCAGCTTATTTAGCCCAAAATCTACATTTACTAAGTGGCCAAATTAGTTCCCCAACAAAAGATGGTAGGATGACTCAGGAGCACATAACACTTATCATGATTGTGGGTCCATTTAAAGGACTAGTGGGACAAGCATCTAACTGCCTCGGTAATGGTCTGGTAAAGTTCCCTTTGCAGTGCTGCAAGATAAGCTCAAAAGGCTTAAAAAGAGAATGCTTAGTTCATAAGAATGATCGAGGCATAGGCAGAAGCAATTCATTTCTATATATTGCACAGTGACAACAAAAATAAGAGTTTCGGGCACAGTGCTTGACCAAACCACCAGAGCAGGCATTTACGTGAAAACTAACAGTGAGCAAAACTGTCTTGTGATGTCTCATATATATCACTGAGAAGTCAGGCCTGCTTCATATTTACGACCAACAAGGCACAGGTACACATCATTCGACCAAAGTTATATCAATGAAGGAGAAACATTTTACATGGACTTTCAGATAGAAGCAATGATGAGGCACTGAGGCAAGAGGGTAAATGACATACCCAAAGCAAGGTAGGCACCGTTTAAGTAAAACTACATTGAAGAATAGCTAGAAATCCTGACCACTCAAACAAATCAATCATAACTATCATTATCGCAATATACTGCTCATAGCATCTAAAAGACACCATTATATATAAGGGACTATAAATAAGTCCCGAATTCATGATACTTGAAGAATATATCAAGAAAATTAAAGTGATCAGAGTTGCTATTCAGGCGAGCTAGCTCAAAATGGCTTGTCGCGGTTGTAACAAACATGTTGACCACTTTGCATCTGTCTGTATCATTGACTCGCTACAAGTCTCGTGAATTAGAGTAGCTTGTAACATCCCATTTTAAAGTGGAAACCATTGGGATATTCAAAAAAAGACTAATTATGATTCTGTCGCCTTTCTACAGATCAGTAGTGTTCAAGAAACCCGCTGAGCGCTTAGCGACCCCCCCCTCCCCACTTCCCCCCCCTCTCTTGAAAGAAATGAAGAACAATATTAAACGCGATTGCAGGTTACAAAGCCAGTGCTAGGTCCAAGTTCACAAAGCAGCCAAATTACCGTCGAAATAGCACTACAGCTGAGGAATCTATTACCAACACTGTTAGGAAAAAATTAAAAGATGAGACTAGCAGAACATCACAGCTCACACTGAACACAGCAGTCAGCAACAGCAAATGGATTGTCATAGGAATCAGCAAGCGCACAAATGTACCGTATACTGCCGCATATAAGCTCACCTCTCTTATTTTAAAAGAGCCAATCAACCGAAATTTAAGGGTCAACTTGTATGCGGAGTCTGCCTATTTGCTGGGTTTAGGTTATTTCGGCTGAGCCATGGATGTATGCTCCCCGTGTTGCTGCCCACTTACGGCAGGAAGTGTGGAGCTCCACTTGGAAAAATAAAATACTTATTTTATACGCAAATCAGTTTTGCTAATGCCCGAATTCGAAACTAGAGTATCGCTGGCAGTTCAGTTTACTGCTAGTCAACTTGGCTGTACGCAAGTGTAGAAGGCAGGATGGGGCGCCAATTTATCGCTCCTGGTCTTTATCTGCCCACGAGTGCTGGCCTTGCTACCGCATAGTTACAAGTTCAGTTCAGGCGTTCAGTCGTGTCCGACTCTTCGTGACCCTATGGACCATGTCACGCCACGCTTTCCGGTCTCTCACTATCTTCTTAACATCACATAGCTTCATCTGCAATGCCTCGAGAATGCCATCTAACCATCGCGTTCGCTGCCTACCCCTTCTCCGGCGACCCTCAACCTTTCCCAACATCAAATCTTTCTCCAGCGACTCCTCTCTTCTCATCAGATGACCAAAGTAGCTGAGCTTTAACTTTAGAATTTGACCCTCCAATGAGCAGTCAGGGTTTATGGTCGACAATATCGACTGATTTGCTGTAAAGTGTGTGATGGCAGGCCAAGGGTGCATATGTAGACATATATTTACGCCTTTTCTTTTTTTTGCCAGCAAGCACTGTGAGCTTGGGGGGACGAACTATGTTCAGAGTCACTTTTACGTGGTAATATACAGTAATTGAAAAGTGGATGACAAAACAATCTTGTAGCCCACTTTCACGGTCAAAGCTTATATCTTTACATATATAGTAAGCTCATAAAGCCATTTGAGAGCATACATGGCTGTCTTCAAATACAGCCATAATTATTAGAGGCATTTCTACCCACTTAAATGTGCAGTATTTCTGCACACGTAGAATTCGCAAAAGGAAAGAGACACAATATTGTAGGAAGACTGCGCAAGCAAGCACCGGAGAGAGAAAAGTTTTCTCTAAATTCGGAAAAGTGTCCTAAATTGGCGTAGCGTTCACTTCCTTCGCCTCAGTCAGCGCACGTGACTCGTGGACATATGCCACAAAGTCAACAGCCTGCGCCTTTGCCGCTCTCAGGAATCCGCTGTTCGCAGTGACTGTCACTGCCTTCAGCCGGTCGCCTGTCCCAAAGATGACCTTCGACCTCTTCCTAATCTTCCCTCGTAGTGCAAGTGCTGTGGCCCGTTCAGATGGAGAATCGGGAACCACTTCCAACCGCTCAAACAATCTCTGCGCTGCCTCCGACTCGCAGGGACCGGCCATCACTTTCACGATCGTCGAGAAGTCATCGTACGCTGACTGGCAGCAAACGAGCTTGCGGCTTGAGAAGAGTTCGTCGAGGGCTGGCCGAACAGGGTTTCGACGCTCATTCTCGGCCTGCTCGGTGAGAACGTTCTCACGAAAACGGAAATGGCAGCGCCCGTTTGTCAGCGCGGAGGCATATGCAATCATGGAGGACACATCCAGGTTCAGCACCGCGTCAGCCGGCACCTCGTGCAGCTTGAGAGCTGTGAAGTTTTCGGAGAATTCTTCAGCGCCCACCACGTCATCGTCGGCGACCTCGGTCACTTCGTCACTCGTAGACAGCACGTCCTCTTGATTTAAAACCTGCGTCACAAGATATTGACCGATCGTCAATATGTTGGTGCTTGCAAAGCACAGTTGAATGTATAATCAGATGAACTTGTCTTCAACAATAAGCACACCCAATGCCCACTACACTATAAAACGTCCTACATGTTCCTCGATGAGGCTATCCATGTTTTGTAACATTTTACTGCAATACAGGCACATCCCACAATTACACTGCATGTCAAGATACTTTGTTGGGCGAGTTGGTAAACATCCATTATTAATAAAAACAGTGCGAACAGGAAGACATAAGACAAGATAAAAGGCAGCTATAGGACAGCATTTATCCTGTAGCTTCCTTTTATCTTGTCTTATGTCTTCCTGTTCGCACTGTTTTGATTGACAATGGATACACTGCATGCCCCAAATAAATCTAACTTAATACATAGCCATTCAATCTGTGTTATCATTCCTTCCATTTTGCCACTGTAACGTAGAGGAAGGAAAGCAAAAGAGAGGCCATAACGTCAATTTTCAAGAAGTCGCTCTGGATGCGGAATTAGTTCCGAAGATGCGGTCACGCCATCTACTAGGAGCAGCTGGTTGCAGCACCCCAACGTCTCATGCACCATCCGTCACACTGCCGCTTGACAACAATATCTGCCCATACGAACTAGGCTCAGAAATGGCACGTGACTTCCAGTACACATTTTGCAATGTGGCATGTGGGATATGCAGATCCTCTCCTCCTATATCCTTCCTCTCTGGACTGCATTAACAATTACTCGTCATGCAACTCTATTAGCAGCCTAAAGAGACAAGTCTTATGACTATGCAAGCACGAATGAGAGAAAGCCACAAAAGGTATAAATCACATTCGCTTTCAGCTCCTGCAGAGATATGCTTGTGTTGTGCGCACCTCTTGTGGTCAACATTCATTACTTCCAACACCGGTTAACTTTTTCGCTTAGTTCAACATTATGTCATGTGCCTGTCTGACTCTCCCCACTCTCGGCTACACTTCCCTTCTTCCCTCGAAATCCCCTCCATTTGCCTAGGAAACCGTTGGCTGCCATTATAAGTCCCCCCCTTCCCATGTCCATTCCCTAGTTTTCATTTCAAGGTGTCAGCACAGTCATTACAAGCCTCAGTTTTGCACAATAATATCTGTTAACAAGCAGATGCTTGTGTTTTGAGTACTGGTCTCTTCTGCATGAAAAGCATATTAAAAAGACATCAATTTTTCACTGCTGCCTGGCTGCTCGGCAGTTGCTGCTACGTTTCACTCTTTGCTCTCTTACAAAAATCTACAGCAAATTCATCTGACATCCTTGCAGGGAGGAAACCCCATATTCAACCCAATGGCACAGATATACACACAAGAAAAATGCATGGGGGACTGGAGGGAGGGGAGGCAAAGCCCATGGTATGGGAAGGAAAACAGAAAGAGGGTGGTGAATGGTTTTCGCAATGTTAGTAAAAGGAAACAACACTGCACGTGTTAACACAGGGCAAGAATCATCCCAGAGCTTTCACGTTGTGTACCACAGCATAAACCTTTGGCAGTCTTTTTTTCTTTCCACCCACCTCTGCACCAACGGCCTGTATGATCTCACGCAGAGGCTTGCAGACAGGTAGAACCGTCCACACTTTGACCTCGGGTGCCTTGTATAGGTGTGGGTGGCACCTGGCGCACTCCACCATGTCCTGTAGCTGGTCGAGAATGGTGCGCCGGCCGTACTCCCCGTCGCCCAATGACGATGTCAGCAGGGCGTCGGGGTTCCTTGCCACCACTTTAATCCAGGTAGCGCCATGATGGGCCACCACATCCACAATGGTCCTGTCCGCGCAACGCCTGTGCCTCTCCAGGTCGGCACCGCTGCCCTGCAGAGTTGACACCCAAAAGCCCAAGTTGCACACAGGACACCTTTGCACACATAATTGTAGTGCATCAGTTGCTAGGAGCTCTACCAACATCTACACCACGCCTCCAGTCATTCTGCTGCCTTAGCCCTTTCCACTCTCACTAACCTAAAAACAGCAGATCACTGCTATGGCAAACCATCGCTGTCACAAATTAACCATTACAAACGCATCATGAAGGGCAGACCATGGTGGAGTCCCTCTATGTTGACAAGTTTTAGGATGCAAACGATGGTAGTGACAAGATATCCCAAATTTTACGCAAGGACGAGAGAATCTTTGAAGGAAGTCCACCTGGTTGAGTTGAAACATAAAAGTCAAGAAATAGTACCAATAAGCAAAATTTCTTTTTTAAGCCGAATGTTTCAAGACTGTCTCGATCTCTTCTTCAGAAGAGATGGAGAAACGTATTATCAGCAGCACAGGGTGGCCTCGGCTTTCTCTTTGTTGTAATGTGATGCAGCCACTCTGCTATGTCAGGTGGCCTCTTGATGTCACACAACCCAACCAATAAGTGCACGGCCATGTCACCTGCCAAAGCCAAAGCAATGCCCATGATTTGTAGCACACTCAGCAAATGAACGTGACAATGAAGAGGGTCCCAAAGACTCTTCCCTCCACGTACGTGAGCATCCTGCATCATATGGCAGCAAAAGTATAGCGGAGGCCACCCTGTGCTGCTGCTCGCTCATTTCTCAGTCACGCCTGAAAAAGAGACAAGAGCTGGTTTCGAAATGGGCTAAAATTAAAAATTCTGGTTTGCGCTCCATTTCTCAATGTTCACATAAGAAGCAGCAACAAGGACACAAGAGTACCCTAACTTCACATCACAAGAACCGCTGTGCTGCTATTCACAACTGCAAAGTATTGCTTGCTGCAGTGTAAAGCACAGTGATGTCAGTCCTGCCCTCTCCATGGCTGCACCCCATGGATGTTTTGGATTATCAGATAAGCATAATTTCTTTTGGCAAACATGCACATGGAGTGCTGCAGCATTTTCATATCACCTGGTTAGCCTGTGTTTGCTTCGTGATCATTTTATACAGTGGCAATGCCCACGCCTCTCGTTTTCATACTCACTACGCAACATTTAATTCACCACATGTTCCAGTAATGATTCTTTATCCAAGTTGCCTTCAAAGTGGCTATAACATGTGATGCTGCAGAAAAATAAAATAAGGATCTTGCCTCAGGAAGGGAGAATGGCTTGAGTACGTCAACAAGCCCTGTGACAGCCAGAGAACAAGTAACGACCGCAGATAGGTAGGCCAGGTTTGTGCATCGAAGGTGCTCTTCCTTGATAGCTTCAGCGGACTTCCACAGCTTGCGGAGAAACTTGATTTCAGCTTGGATCTTGCGCTGCAGCTTGCTTTTGCCCGGGCACACGCTCAGGGAATCGCACTGGGCCAGGAGCTTCTCGGCATCGCCAATCTTCTCCAGGACCTTCTCCCTAGCGCTGTCCTGTTCAAGCACCATGTCCTTGCCAGAATTCCTGACCAGCACATGAGAACGGGACGTCAAAAGAACAATGCAACAAAAAGCAGTTGGCACATATGACTTTAGACTAGTACAGCCTTAATAAATGTTAGCGGGAACAAAGCAGCGCGGAGCATCGCGTACTATCTGCGCATCCTAGCGAGGCCGCGAGGAACCATCACTGCAATTAACCTTTACCGAAGTAGTTCACGTTGAGCAAACGAATGAGCGCTTCCAGCGCTAAGAGTGGCATGGCAACGTCGACAGAACCCGTCCAGTCATCAGCGCTCTGCGTCTGACTTTCCTAGCGCTGAATTTTTTTGGCTTCATTACATTTCGTCAGTGGTACTCAAAAACGTGGAAACACACCAAGAGTGTTCCTCAAAAAATGGAAGACAAGATTTAAGGAGGAAATAATCTGCCAGGGCACGAGCATATGAGGACTCGCAAAAAAAGCTTTTGCACGTATAATGAGTACGGTGTTGGGCTAACATAAACAGGCTGTTTTAACGCATACGTATTTCATGTTAACCTCAAGCATTTCACTGGATGCTGAGCAAAATGGAAGACTTTACATATCGTCCCCTTAAGTATAACTGCTGCTTCACTAGACGGACGCACCTTAAGCTAGTAAAATTTTGGCACTGCATATAAAATTACAAACATTTCAGAACGTGCAAGCACAGATGCTACGCTCTCGAGGGTATCTAAATGCGCTGATTCTTCTGCGAAGAGTTCAAGCGATAAAACAAAGACAGTGCTACAAAGCTTGCGTTGGCGACAAATAACAATCAGAACGTAATTTGCAGTAGCAAAGCGACAATTGACAGCCTTGGGGCAAAGAGCCAATGGATTAATTACCAAGCGGTCGCACTCAAATGTGTTCTTGTCGTAAAATCAGCGCCGGACTCCCATAAAGCAGCGAAAATCGGCTGGCAACAGGTCTTAGGAAGAGTCAACAGTACCGACGCAAACTGACAACCTGATACACTGGGAAAACCACAGTGAAAGAAAAATTTCTTCGCGTGCGCTGCACAGTAACAGCCCACTGGAATCCCACCTGTTTACAAAACAGAAACAAAATCGACTCAGTAAAAGCCAGCCGCTTTGTCGTACTTGGCAACTTGGCAGCCTTTAATGCTTGTACTTTAAATTTGTAGCGCTATAACATTGCCACGTAACATTTAAATTATGCAGTTTTATACGATGCTTATTTACAGAGGTTTTCGTAAAGTTGTCATAAAAGACAAAGGTTTGAAGTTAAATACACAAATGCGGCTGAACACTGAGATGCAACCGAAACCGCACGATCGCATCAAGCGCAAGTCGTGGCAAAAACTGCGAGGAATGACAGCGACTGTTTCCGGCTTTCTCGCATCGTACCGTTAAAAAAGAGACATTTTCCACCCTAACCGGCTATCCATGAGGTTCTAGTCGAAATCTGTTCTTCCGGAGCGCTGCTCAAACCCGCGAGAAAACACCACCATGGGTTTGTGCAAGTGCCCCCGAAAGAAAGTGACCAACCAGTTTTGCTATGAACACCGTGTTAATGTGTGCGAACACTGCATGGTCGCCCAGCACCCCACGGTGAGTGGATATTCTTTCTTTCACCATTAACGGTGTTTCTTGAGTGGTAAGTGTCAAACATCAATTGGTCAACGGCAAGTTTTGTTTCTAAAGTCGACCGATGTGCCATATCTTACCTCCTGTGGCGTCGTGTCGCTCGGAAACTGGTTGTCCCCGTTTTAAAGTTCAAACCCCAAAGGTAACAGGTGACGAAAATTATGCCAGGTTTTTACTGATACAAAAGATAATAGCCGTTCACTTAGCGCAAGTTTCCGTTAAATCCTTTTTTTACAGTGCATTGTCCAGAGTTATCTCCAATGGCTACAAGACAGCGACTATGACCCCATCTGCCAGATCTGCCGAAATGACTTGAGTACTGGGACGTGCACACGACTCCTGTGCTATCGTAAGTCACACCTGCATCGTGTGCTGTCGAGTACATGTATGCGCCGTACAATCTTGCGCGTCGGAAGCCACGCCCACGTATGGTTGTTGTTTGCGTCATTAATGACGTAGAAAACGAAGCTGAAGTTTCAGGTCACATGACTGAACATAAACTTTTCAAGAACGGAAAACTAGCAGGCCAGTATTATCTGCTAAATGTTTTTTCTGTCCTTTTCACCAAAGCACAAGAGTGTGCAGCTCATACCAGGACAAAAAAATGTGGAAGATATGTTTAGATACCTGCAGAATATGACACTGAAAACGCAGGCATGCTGAAAGCTCGGAAGAGCAGCAGTCTTGGTGGCCTGTAATACCTTGAAATATACCAAACTTGAAAAAATACCTTGAACTAGCTAGCCCCTATCACCTGAAAGTTGAAGGCCAGAAAAAAAAAGAGAAAGAAAGCTGTCCTCGAATGTAAGACAACCGAAAAACAAGCAAACTGAAGATGACAACAGCTACAAAATGCAAATGAAGTTCATTTACTGCAAACCTTGTGGATTTTCAAGTGCTGATCATGTCCAGTTCCAACACATGTGGCAAAAACGGCAGGCTATGGCAGCGACTGTTTCCGGATTTCTCGCATTATACTATTAAAAGAAGTCAAAAGTCAATGAAGTATTGTGGCAACACAAAACTTCATGACCCATGGGGTTCCTGAATAAAACTAGAGCCACCCTATAGAGTACTTCTGTCATCTACAGCCAGAAATAGTAATGGTTACAGTGGTGTCTTGTGATGAAGTTTTGTTGGGATACCACCTTCGTGCCATTTTTCCAGTTTAAGTTGTCGTCATGTATTATAAATTATATTTATGAATTGTCAAACCTTCATCACATTAAATGTGTAACTTTCACTGTTAAAGTACCTCGCCAGTATACCATGTTTGTGTCTGATGTCACATTCCAGATGTTTTCCACTGGGCCTGCCTAGACAACCATTGCAAACGAATGCCGAAGACAACTGCCCCAGCAGGTTATGGCTGTCCAACCTGTGGCACAGCGATTGTCCCAGCCAGTAATATTGACTCCCCAGTCGCAGATGCCCTCAACATTCTCCTCAAGTCTGCTTCTTGGGCCCATGATGGACCTTCCTTACCGGAGATTCCACTGCCAGTAAGAACACATTGTGAAACCCTGGACATCTTTATTCATTTATTTATTTAACAATACTGCCACTCTCAACCGAGAGCCTAGCAGATGGGGCAAAAATCGGACATTTTGTGTACATGATTACATAAGAAAATTTGAAAGAAGCAGAACAGTCCAACAAATTCAAAAAAAAAAAAAAAATACACAGTTTATGTAAAGAAAACATAACTGTCAGTACTATGGAACAATAATTGGAGTGCACAATATTAATCCTCTGCATTGTCAGTGCCGTGTGTACGAGAACTGGAAATGAATACAAGCAATGATAGTGATCTCTTGTGAATAATTCTAGCCGAGATACGAACTGGGACAATGTATTTGTGTTTTTTAGTGATGAGCTTAGTTACCTAATTCCATTCTCTTGTTGCCCAAGGAGAGAAAGGATGCCAGAATGCATCATTAGAAAAAGAATATACTTTGTTTGCATATGCTCATGTTGGTACAGTCTTATTTAGACGGCGAATGCAATATGTACTGGATGATATCAGTTTTGTACTGACTGTGCAGAGTTTGAAAAATAAATTTAAGTCGAGCTTGTTTTGCTCTAGTCGATAGTTGGTTTGAGTCTGAGCGAGCTTAAAGAAGTGAGAGTGAGAAGCTGGTCGGTGACTACAATGATGTGTAAGATTAAATGAAATTTCATCCAGCCAGGTTTGTCGATACAATTAACACCATCTTCACTACAGGCTCAGTAACTCAGATCTAACTGAACAGCCAAAAGTGCTTTATTGTGCCATAAAAGCAAACAAAAGGGAAAACTTTGAGGAAAACTCCATCCAGTTATTCTCTGTAAAAATTTAATTCTCCGGCTCTTCCTGGTAATGCTGGCACTTGTCTAGCAACAAAAACACCAATCTATTGGTGAAAGAATGCAATTATAGTAATCTTCCAATTTGTCGATTCAGACCCACTACGGTTTTACCAAATGGGCCGGCTGTCTCTACCTGGATTGCATGGTGGATGCAACCTAGCACCAAAAGATCTATATTGATGCATGCATTCTACTTGCAAAATCTGCCAGTAATGACATTGTGTTCTGGTCTTTTCTAGTGCATAAAAGCTTCATCTTGTTTTGTAAACATATGTGAAATGCCATTTCGTCGTCAACTTTGTGCATTGTTATCAATTTTCAGCAGTTGGATTGCACGCTTTTCAGAAAAGCACACGTGGTTTAAGAGCCTTACAAAAATATGGGCTTGTGAAGTCTGCTTTATCAATGCTTGCAATGAATGTGTTGTATAGCGTGGTGTCTTTCATGCCTCATTTGACTGGCAAATACTTATTGACATTAACTTAATGAAATGTCTAGGCTGTAATTTGCATTTGCTAGGTCTGTGCTGGATTTTCAAGTCATCCAACCTTGTAGGTCAAGTTCAGCTTAAACTACCTCCACTGCAGGACAAAAGCTCTTTCATATTCTTGCGGATGTTTGCTCACCTTCTGGCCTGAATTTCTGCCACTCCCTGCTGCATTTGTCTGCCCTTACAATTCATTTCATTGTCTTAAGGGACATTGGATATCCTGCCTTCGCATTATAATTCGTTTTTGTTCCCTGGCCCACTATGCTCACTTGCTCGCAGATCACATAGATTGCTAACACAACATCAAGTAAGCATCCCCTCAATATACTCATCCATAACTGAATTCGCAGAAACAGGCTCAAGTATCACAAGGCAACCTGCCGCCACCTAGTGGAAGCCCAACAAAACCTCCCCCGCAGTCCGTGCCTCAACAGCAACAACCGTGGCGTCCTCAGAATGTGACCCCCAGTGTTGTGCCACCCTTGCACTCGACCATGGCACCCGAAAACAGCGTCAACTACGGTTCCACTACTAACAGTAAGTGGGTGACGTCAACTTCGAAATGCATGCGCTCAAATGGAACCCACTGGGGTAGCAACAGTCTATGTTGAGCAGGAGATTGTGGATGCTGTTTCCAGCCGCGGAAGCTGCATTTGAACGCCTTCGTGACTGATGTGGTGCGCAGAGGCCTGTGGTATAGCAGCCTTGTGCACACCGGTGTGCAATTACCGAAGATAAAATAGCACACTGTTGTCTGTTGTCAAAGGTTCTGTTTAAGAACACTAGTGATGCGAAACCATTTCCCATACTGCCGCTATGGTGTGTCAGTCTTGTTGCGTTATGTCATTCCAAAAAAGCTAGCGTTTGCTGCTGCCTTGCAAATTAACTTCGCCTCATATGAAAGCTGTCATCTGTTTCACTGCAATGCATCCAGCATGTTCAGCATGCCCCATGTGTACTGGAGGACATGGTGATACTCATAGCGGCCATGTCAGGCATCACTTATGTCTGTTACTTGCACCGCCACCAATAATCTGTAGTTATGCTTTTGTGAGCACACAAGTTGTTCAGGAAAATGCTGCCTTATATACCGTATTTTCTGATTTATAAGATGCACCCCTCATATTTAGAGCTTTCAACGAAAAAAATTTGTATAAAATACGCACCTCAGTTTATTGAGATTAAGGCAATAGGACTTGACCATATATGCCAGAACGACCGTCGCATGCTTCGTGCCTGAAAGAAAATTTGTTACTCGCACGTGCAAATGATAGAAAAAAAAAAAAGGCAACCCTTATGCGCGAAAAACTCTTGCTCGGTGAGAGCAGGAACACTTTATTATTTCTCAAAGATTTCAAGGGCTTCATCTTGGTACGCGATCACAGAATTTCCGTGACAGCACTCAGGCATCCTCTTTGCGCTCATAATTACTGCGCTGATCATCGCTGTGCGCGGGCGCTGTGACACGCGCGGCAAATTACATGCAGGAAGGAGAAAACATACATGCAATAGCCACCAAAGTGTTGTAAATCGTAACCTAAAAAGTGTCGGCTCGATCTAGCTTGTCTTGTCAGTGTGGAGAGGGCGAGGAGCATGGACATTGTTCTTCTGCCAGTGGGACGAGTGTACAATTCTAGAACACTACGACGGCTGCAAATATTGTAGTTATCGCAAATGCCGCTACCGTTATCGTTTCACGTTAATGTTCGCGTGTGAACGTTACGCAAAAAAAAAATAAATGCTCATGATGCACTGTTGTATAGGACACACTACCGAAAATTTTGTTAAAAAATGCGTCTTATACACCGAAAATACAGTAGTCCTCTGTGCTGTGACATTGCAAAACAAGGAAGGCAACGCTTCTTATGTGCCCCGTTTGCTGTGCAGGTAATGTGACGTCGTCGCGAAAGTTATTCACAGCAACCCAAGGTAATTTTGTCACGTCAGCACCAGATTATGATGAAGACAAGTACAAACGGCGATCCGGTTTTGAACTTCTGTCCCGTTGGATCAAGTAGGTGCCCCAGTTGTATTTGTGGCATTCTAAATGCATGACAGTGTAAAGAAAATTATTGCAGTGTGTGTGCGTGTTAAAGAACGGCACTTCAGTGACTTGTGTGCCTGGGTAGAATTCAAGTATCTTACGTAACAGCTTAGCATCTCATCGTCTGTCCGTGTAGCCAATACCGTGATGAAAAGAAGTTGTGCTTTATGCATGTACAATTTACAGAACAATGTCATATGCAAATATTTATTCGAGGATTTTGTCATTTTCTTTAAAGTGTCAGTTGTCGGCTCATTACCACAGCACAAATTCTAAGAAGCCTTGGCTTGTACATATGCAAAGATATGGGTTGTAAGCCGACCCTCTAATATATAATGAAGACGGATGTTGCGAATCATTCGCCACATCAAACTCTTCGTAAATGTTTTAAAGAAACATTTGCTATTCTTTTTGCAATGGTAAAAGTGTTAATGACAGATAAGCTGACAGCCTCTCAGCCACTCGAGGTTTTGCTACCAGCATGTGGCGACGTTGCTTATCGGCTGTGCCTTATAGCTTCGCGCCGTTTACTGCAATTGCCCCGTCGCTGATCCAGGTTGTGAATTTTGGCTATATTGTGCTGCTTTACTATATTTTAACCTGTTAAATCTAATGAGAGTCAACTGCTGTTTGCGATACTTTTGCCCGACGCAATACCCCGGTGACGCGAAAGGTGCATCGTGTAGCGTACTCGCATTCCCTGTCCCATTCCATCAACTGTAGTGTGAACTATGCATTCAACTCGAGTTTGTCAAATGAGAGCAAGATGCTCCTTAGTGCATGTGAAATTCACCACGGTGACATTGAAGAAATTGTCCTTTCAACAAGGCCAACAAACAAGCGTGGCAGGCCGTCACCAAACTGGAATTGTGTGTTAGTACTAGAAAATTGCAACAGCCAAATGCAAATGTCAGGTTTGACATCGGAAACACAAGTGCACCTGCCAGCAAATTGCTTTTGGCATCACTCCATTTGTGGCAGTAGTAGTAGCCGAATGTCTATCGAACAAATGATAAGTGATCAATAGGTTTACATGCTGAAGCAACATAGCAGTGAGGCATGCCGTGATGGAGGGCACTATAGGCTAGAAACCTCACTCAAGAATGCATCCATTCAATTGCAGTGTCAAGAACCACTTAGCCACTAGTATAGTATAACGTTAAGCTGCTGGGCTCGTCTACAAGCTCATTTACTAGCCAATGGTAGCTACAATTTAGGGAAAGATGCCTTGTAGGCCTTGATTAGCATACCGAAGAAATGCTAGGGTCCTCCACTTACACCCGTCTGTTTTTGTTATGTGACAGTGTAACCATCTCTTTCTATTTGTCCTCAGGTCACGGACAATCATGGCCGGCAGCCACAGACGAGACCCCCACACCTTCTTGAAGCGCTGGGTTGTCTTATCCATCCTCATCGTACTGGGACTGTTCACAGTTGTCTATTTCCTCTTGCACTGGGGCAGGGCTGCTGCAGAGTCTGATCCACTACTAGATCCCAGGCTCAACCCAGACATAAGGGTCAATGATGTACCTCGTGGAGTGGAGCCGCGTTGAAACAAGAAAAAAAAAAAAAAAAAAAAGAAAGTGAGGGCCATTGCAGTAGCGTATCACATAATGGTGGTGAAATAAACCAGTCGGTCTCTAAGCTTTGCCAGTCCTTGCATTTTTACCAGCGACTGCAGATTGGGTGGTGTTAGGCCTAGCTAAGCTTAACTGTGATGTGAGGTTTAACAAGTCTGTAAATAAATTCTTTGCTGTTTCTACTTTGTGTGCACACATATGGGGCTGATGGAAAATGTCTTTCATGCCAGACAAAGTTGAACCAAGGAAGTGTGGCACTGCTTTTGTCAAGCACATTAAGCTTTAGCAGTATCTTTGATAGACCTGTTTATGGACTGCTGCGGAATCGGCAGTCCGTTCATAATTATGTGAAGTTATGCAGCAGAATAAAAAGCCTAGATGATCAGTAAACTCTAGATGACCACACTTCCATTTGCTAATGTGTGGAAGCAAAGCATGTTGGCTTTTGGTCGGCGTGACTCAGTGAAGCTTCAAGTGTGTGTCATTTTTGCAACATGTTTGCAAGCTCGAGCTCATAACCGAGACTTGGCTCATGGCTGTGAAAAGAGGAGCATTTACAAGCTCTGGAATACTGGCCTCATTCACGGATAAGAATCATGAGCCAACATTCCTATATTGCTTCAATGTC
Source organism: Amblyomma maculatum (assembly GCF_055883805.1). Taxonomy (NCBI): domain Eukaryota; kingdom Metazoa; phylum Arthropoda; class Arachnida; order Ixodida; family Ixodidae; genus Amblyomma; species Amblyomma maculatum. The sequence continues at coordinate 38,847,362 of NC_139354.1, read as the reverse complement.
TACCTTGTCCTGTTTTATTGGCACGAATGAAAACTTTTTGCATGGTTGTGAACAGTGTTCATCAGCCAGTACATTTGAATAAAGATATTTTTCAGGACACTGTGTATTTAACCTGATAGGACACTGTTTAAATATATGCAACACTGTCCTGGTGCCAGAATACACCAGTTCTAGACTACTCTTGTTAGTTCAGTCCCTCCAAGAACAAGTTACCGTTTGACTTCCCCACCCTGCACAACCAACTGGTGGTGGTGTGGCTGGTTGGTTGGTTTGTGGGGTTTAACGTCCCAAAGCAACTCGGGCTATGAGAGACGCCGTAGTGGAGGACTCCGAAAATTTCGACCACCTGGGGTTCTTGGTGGTGGTGTTGGTGTGGCAAGTCTCACCAAGGTTAGCACTTTTACCTCGCTCCCTAGTGATATCTCACATTCAACATCACTATGGAAGATAGAGTGGCATGAAGGGTTGGAAGCCAGGCGGCCAGCGCATAATACACCTCCCGCGTCCGTCCACAGCACCCCATAAGAGGAGGCATAGACGGTTGCAACCTGTACAACCCTGTGCTAACTTCGGCTGTTACGGAGGTAATGAAAACTGATAGCTTCTACCCCGACGTACCATTCTTGCTAAAATGTGGACTGCAGCTATTGCATGGTGTTCATGCTGTGTGAGGAAGCCAACCTAACTGGGGCTTGCTATTTTGTGGTTTCCGAAACGACTGCGAGCACTTTCAAAATAGAGCTAAAGCTTCAGAAAAGTCTCCGTATTACTTTAGTAAGCATTATCCTAGCTTCCACCCCTTCATTGACTAAAACTGCCCTGTTGTAGCAATGTCTTTCATTAAATTATGAATTTCGTCTTTATGTCCAACTATTTTACGGCCTCTACGCAATTGCTATAATGAGGTTTTACTGCATAAACATTTTTAACAACAGGTGCAATAAGATGAAAAACAATGTGTCAGCGCTACCTTAGGAACATCCAATAATCAGTCATTGCATATACATTTTTATTACTACTATACACACATGCCAGAGCTTAGGAAAATATACAAACGACATGAGCGTCAAACGAGATACGCGACACTGTTGTACACACAGAAAACAGGCACGGCAAATCCCTGCAGCATCGAAGGTTGTATACAGCGTCCAGGATAAAATGCATGCATGTGAACACACCGTGATACTGCAAAGCATGCTGCCACAGAAATACGAGGTCAAAAAAAAGGGAAATGGGAAAAGGAGGTGACGACGATAAAGGCGCCGGAGTCAAACAATGGCCAACAAACGGGTGGAGAAGGAAGTGGACAGTCCAGTGCTATCGGCAGAAGTATGGCACCGTCGATGTCTTCTGCCTTTTCCTCGCGTGCATTTCGTCAAAGAATTCCTTAACGTCCTCTTCTTTAACGACCTGAACCCAAGGAAAGAACACCGGCTTCATTTGAAATGCCTTGAAAAGCATGAAACAGACACACAAGTTCCTAGTGCTGTTTCGCACTTGCAAATTTGAAAACGTGACGCATTTACATTATGCCCACTCTCTTTGGAACCTTCGGAATGTGCTGAAATTGCACGTGACAATCGATTCCATGCGTAGTTTGAGGTCAATGTAAGAGCATAGGGATGACAGGAGCCGACTAAAACACACACCCTTGCTCCTCCCTTATCCCTAGGTGCCCATATGAGGACTACAGTTACTTCACAAATGAAATGAAATCGAAGTATTTTATTTATCTCACTCAATTTTAAAACAATGGACAAAGAGGAAAAGGCTGCCAGCCATGGCTTGAAAAAGCTCCCTGTGCTCCCACTCTTCACACGGTGAACGTGCTTGAGCATTTGCGGGGCAGTACGAGATTTGTAGTTTATACGCAAAAAGCATTTACTAGAATGCAATAATTAACAAGTGCATTTTACAAATCACGTAAGTACTGAACTTGGTAGGTAGAAGAAACAGTACATGAAAATTTCTGTAAAAACGATAAAAGTTGTGTGCAAAACAAAAGATGAGGAAAAGACGGAAAAAAAAGTCCTGTTAGAGAAATCATGTATCACAGCTAATTATTTTAAGCTTTTTCGGTGGTCATGCCACGTTTTGCAAGAATGCTCAGTTGCTTTGGAAAGTTTCAACACAGTAGAAAGGACCAAAAATTGTGGTTTTGCAATGGATAAACAGGCATGTACTGGATTATAATTACTATAACATTTTAAGCATACAGTTACTGTTACTTAAAAAAGCAGTTATATACATGCGTAAAAGTCTCAAGATGTGTGACGTCGCAGACATGACTATGGTAAATATATCAAAAGTATGCATCACTGTGCACAAACCAGCTGTTTTATTTTATTTTACTATGACCTTTCTATACCAATTATGTGTCCCACAAGCAGGGAGAGTGGAGTACAACCATCCACTTTGCCATGCTCTTCCACACAAACGTACTCAAGGTTGTTTTACTGTACTGCGCACAACCGACACATAAGTAGTGGGTACTGTTCAGCCAGTGAAAAGGAAAAATGTTTCTTTGCTCACAACAAGCTTTGCCACAGCAAAAGAGCACGCTACTCTCACCACAACAAACTACAACGCGTTTCCCGCAGAGCACTACCCGCAAACTTGCCAGAAGAGCGAAGAAAAGGACGCTGAAACCCCTTCCTCCAGGGAAGCCTTTGTGCCAGTCGTGAAAAAGCCCCTTACCCCACTAGCAACCCCTGAGAAGCCGGTCCTGATGGCTGAAGGCGGCTCATTTTGATGGCGCAACACCCTGCTCAAGAAGGGTAGAGTTCCACCTCGTGTGAATGCCGCTACAGAGGTAATGAATTTTTGTACAGCTTATATGATAGCAACGGTTATATCACAGGTTTTTCATCTGTCACTTGACCTATATGCAACTTTGACGCCACAGCCATTGCTTGGCTGTTGAAACCAATACCAAAACAGGCGAGAGAACAAATTGTATTATAAATTGTTTAACGGCCGTAGGCAATTTTAATGCCACGAAGTGATCTGTGTACAACAATGCATCATTAGAGAGAATAAAACACACAACCAAAAAAAATTATCAGTAGTGGTTCGACGCTACCGAATCCGAATATCGAGTGTTTACTCTGATGCGGGAAGACGCGTGGATTGCATGGTTGGGTAAACTGGTCGTTAATGACGATTTTTAGACACGATGTAGCACGAGTTTAATCCGAGTTGGCCAAGCTCATATTTGGAAGCGACCTAGTCCAAATTTGGAGGTAATCGTGTTCACCATGGTCGAATCAGGCTGGGCATCGATTTTGGTCCAAATCAGCAGAGGTCAAATTTTGGGGGTGGCCTGGGACAAGGCTGGGGCCCACCACCGTCGAATTAGGCTAGACATCAACGTTTTATACACACGGCGACTCGCCCCAGGAGGCACCCCTGCCATAGCGATGGCATACATGACTAGCGACTGGACTGCATCGTTAGTGGTGAAATACCAGTGTCATATGACTTTCAGGAATGATAGCAGTACATAGAAAATATCATGTATCCATACTCCTTTAAACTGCAGTTGTTTTTTTTCTACAAGGCCATTGCATTCATTTATTCTCATTTTAGAGGCATTTGGACACACCACGCATACTCACAAGCCACTTTCAGAACCACTCCTAGTCAGACTAGACTAACTTCTTCCTAGTCCTCTGGAATTTGTTTTCAAGGGAGTCTGCTGGATAACTACAAAACTGAACCCCCACAACCCCCTTTCCAAGAATTATTGTTATTTTTTTAACGAACCCAACTTCGAGAAGAGGCAGGGCATCTGTGTACTTATCAAAGCACCAAGTCTCTGATCTGTCAACTCACCTTCCGTTTGTCAGCAAACTTCTTGAAGAAGTCAATCAGCCCGCTCTTGAGATCATTGTAGCCTGCAGAAAGAAGGCAAAAGCTCTAATTCCGAGCAGTGACAAAAGCCATGAAAGGCCGACGGACCCAAGGACTCGAGGCCGCCAGGCAATGCTAAACCCCAAATCCCCCTCCCATAGTCAGAACAAGCCTGTTTAGTCGACAAAAGGAAGCATTTCCTCCTCAACAAAAGCACAAACAGAGAATGAGCCCAAATTTAGAACTCTGTGTACTATGCCCATGACTACAGGCTGTAAACATAAGTGAGAACGGACACTGTTGAGAGCAAAAGTAAAGCCATGGTTTGCTACTGCCTTTCAATTTAGAGAGGGGACAATCACTACGGCAAATCTTACTAGAGAGCGAAAAATGTCTTTTTTTAAAAGTGTAGCACTGTTATGAAGGCGCTCGTGTTGATGCCAGAATCCATGTCAACAACAGAGCAACAATGGCAAGCTTGCATGGCTCAGCACCACTAGCATAGAGTGGTGACAGACCGAATGCCAGAATGAATGGCTACCCTGCACTACGGCCACATCGCATAAGAAATGTTACGCAAGAACAAACATTACAGCCATTTTCAAAGAATGGCAACTGGGAATTTCAATATTTCTGTGTAATATCCAACGGTAGTAGCTATAAAACTAAAAATTTCATGTCTTCGATTAATTTTTTTTTTGCAATTCGATACAGGCAATAATTCCTTACATCCATATATAATATTGTACCAGGACAGCAGGCCCGCCCAAAGAAATCCGGACAAGAACACAAGAGACCCGAAGAAGCCCAACCGGCAGCGGTTATTCTTTTAGTGATCTGTTGCGCGCTCGCTCCCCACGCCCCCTTCGCACCTCTTCTTCGTCAACGCAGGGCACTAGACCGGCGTAGGCGGGTTCAGCTTGAAGACGTTGTGTCGGGCTCAAGCCTTGGCTTCCTAGGCTTGTACTCATCCTCCTTTTCACCCTTCTTGCTCAAAGAGAATTCCTTATCCTCGGTCATGACCTCCACAGACTCGTCTCTGTGCTCACTTCGCCGCTGCTGCCCTCTGCAGCCTTGGTCTCGTTCTTGGCATCTCCGTCGACGACTTCTGTTCTTGGTCCTTTCTGCCCAGCATCTCCATCGAGTGCCTGGTCTATGTCGCTGCACGAATAATTCTCTGCATCCCCGAGGGCGAAAATCGAAACTGCTATCCCAGCCTTCAACTTGAGCACGTCAATTAGTAGACACCTCGTTCTTGAGCCGGGTGTTGGTCTCAGTGAGCTGCTGCAGGCACTTCACATCCGCAGCACAGAAACCATCCTCCTGCGCGGGTTGCCCATACCACATTCTGCAGATGTTGCTTCTGGAGCCATCCTTGCAGCGCACTCTCAAAGCACACCAGCCATTCCGAGTGAGCCAGACCACCATCCACCATGACTGCAGGCAACAAACGCTCCTGCAGCTCTCGCTCCTTCCACTCACACACGGCCAGCAACTTCCCTTCCAGGCTCTGAATTTCCTCCGCATGCCTGGCTTTGAGCTTCTCCAGCTCTGCGCTCAGCTCCTTGGCTTCAGCTTCGGTTTTCCACTGGTATGCCCGCATGGCCTCTTACACCTCCCTGTTCTTGGTGCGCAGGCCGTCATCCTTGACCTGTTGGTAGCACAACTCGCGATGCAGCTGCTCGACAGCAGCCTCATGTCCCTGGGCAAGCCGCTGCTCAGTCCCCTCATGAGGGCCAAAAGTTGAGATTGAGTCAACTTTTCTGCGGACGACGGATGCAGGCGAGCGCTATTGTCTGGCCCCTGCGGACCGACCGTCGTGGTGCGGACGCACCCGTAGGGAACGGGTCAAAAAGCGAATGTACAGTGGCCTTCAGCCTCTGCCTTCTTGCATGCAAGCTCGCTCGCCTCACGGCTGTGGGTCTCGACGACCTTGGACAAGCGGGCACGCAACTCCTCGGCCAGGTGGGTCTCCTCGCGGTGCCGCTCCAGAGCATCTAGGTGGCGCCGATGCTCCGCCCACTCCACCTCCAGCTCCGTCTGGTGTACCTTGCTAAGTTCTTTGACTTTGTCCTCGGAGGCAGCCAGTTGGGCAGCCAGTTTCTGGGCCTCCTGGTCAAGCTGCTGCCACAGTTGCGCGCATACAGCCTCCAAGGTCTAGTCCTGCCTCGGGGCCTGAGCCAAGCGGGCCTCCGCCTCCTGCCACTCGCGCTTCAGGCTCTCCCGGTGGGAGTGCTCCAGCTCCTTCTCTTGGGAACGCACCCATTCACACACAGAGTCCCATGCCTTTTGCAGCTCGACCTCTAACTGGTGCACCCGCCGCTGCAGCTGTCCGTGCCAACTGCTCCTCATTAAGCTTCTGCTGGGCCTTGAAGCTCTTCTCCTGTTGCGGCACCTTGCTCAGCTGCTGATCCAGCTCCTGCCTCAACTCCTTCACCTTGGCTGTGTGTGAGACGGTGCGCTGGCGCTCAGCCTCGAGGCCGGGCTCCTGCTCGGCCAGCTGCCTCCCGCAGTGGGCCTTTTGGTCGATGCCCCGCTCGCGCCACTTGCCAGCCGCCTCGACGGCGAGACTCGAAGCGGTAGGGATCGAATCGGGGCTGACGAGACGGACCTGGCGCTGGACCCCAAGATCCAGGATCGCGGCCACAAAGGCTTCAATGCCGTCCAGGGCCACGGCGGTCTGTGGCGTACATGGCAGCGACTGTGACACCAACCGCTGGACATCTGCGGCAAGGTCCCAGAAGCTTTCCTCGGGCCTCTGCCGGCGAGCACACAGGCGCTGGTATTGGAGCCGGGGTTGCGGAGCTCGATCGCCGGTCTCGTTCAGCGCACCGCGCTCGGCGAAGGTGAGCGGCATCCCATCACTGCCACCAAAATATGTATGGGACAGCGGGCCCGCCCAGAGAAATCCAGACAAGGACGCACGGAACCCAGAGAAGCACAACCGACAGCGGCGATTCTTTTTGTGATCTGTCAAGCGTTCGCTCCCCGCGCTCCCTCCGCGCCTCTTCTTCATCAACGCAGGGCACTAGACTGGTGTAGGCCGTACGCCGTGCCAAACATCCTGCAACAATGTACCGTAAAAATCGACATATAATGTGAGGCTCTTCTTCCAAATTTTAGCATGCCAAATTTCCACCTCTTTGTATACTAAACGCAAACCCAAAGCGTTTCCAGCCCAAATTCGCAGTTCTGGTTTCCCTATTCAGAATTAGCACTTTCAGTGGAAGTAGGCGCTATCTAGCAGCGAGACCAATTGAGTGTTTTGATGATTTTTTTACGCTATTTCATGCCGTCAGAAGCAAGACGATTGCACCTCACACAATGTCGGGGACATGAAAGCAGTACTTGGCTGCTTTTAAAAGGAAAATAGTCCACATGAAGCACTGCTACGCAGGTCGAATGAGGTACCGGGAACCCAGCATTTACTACCACCGGACAGCTGACCTCTCCGGCCTCATTCAGCAGCTAGATTAGCAATTCACACGTGCATCAAAAGTGGCAGTCCAGTTTACAACAATTCAGAGAATTTGCACATGAATCCCGTATGTGCCTGGGTGAGTACGAGCTGCTCTTTTCACGACAGCATGAAATTCTCTTTCAGACACATTGGCGCAAGTAAGACAATGAGCGAGCACCGTGTCAGATACGCGGACAAGCGTGTCCCGTTTTGACGCCTGGCACGAATTGGCACAGGACGTGCTCGCATCTCATTAGTGTCCATCAACTTCAAGTCACCTCGTCAAGTGCTAAAAGCATTGCAAAAAAAAAAAAAAGAAAGAAATGCTTACAATGACCTTTCCTCACTCACATTTGACACAGACGAAAACGTCTTTTTTTTTTTTTTCAATTTTCGCTATCCTCAAATTAAACCTCACGTTATAAACGACTCCGTATTAGCACTCATCATGACCAATACCCACAGCAAGGTAAAGGCCTCTCCCATATTACTACAATTAAATCGGTCCTAAGCAAGCTGCATCCACTTGACACCTCTGAACATCTGAACCTCATCCGCACATCTAACCTTCTGCTGCCCCTGCTACGTTTTCCTTTCCTTGGAATCCAATTGGTTACTTTTAAAGACCATCAGTTATCGCCTCTTCACGCTGCATGCCTTGCACGTACGCATTTCTTCTTGATTTCAACTACAATGTCAGTAACTCGAGTTATTTCTCTGACCCACTCTGCACACTACAATATACTGGTAAGAAATAGGAAGTGCGTATAGTGCATGATTAGCACTATGCACAAGTTTTTATGGCATTTGACTACACGTGCATTCTAATACTATGCAAATTAGGTCATTTTTTACTTCTAAAGCTGCGATTCTCCGTAACAAGCTACACTCAGAAGCACCGTATTTTGAACTAAACACGATTAAGAATTCAGCACTTAAAGGTGTTCAGGTGATGTTCAAATTTATCCACAACCCCGTCTACTCTCGTGCAAGTTACTGCAAGCTGATTTGAGCACACTTCCCGCACCATGAATGGCCTCGATCTGCTGGACGCGCCCCAACGTCCCCAGGGCAGACATGAGAGGGTCAGCAGGGGGACCGGCCTCAGCACGAGCGACCTGCCCTTTCTCTTCGTACGACTGGACCGTGTCCTCTTCGTCGAGAAGGTAGAGACAACGCTGCTCGTTGTACATCGCCTGCAAAAATTAAAAAAAAAAAGGAATAACATTGAAGGGGTATTTACGCGATGTTGGACAAGTCTCAGCCCCAACTGCACGTGTTGAGGGGACAGAACACCTCTAAGCGTCCAATTTTTTTCAGTGCAATGTAAAGCTTCCCGTCTCGAGAGGTCAACTCCGTAGCTGTTTTGCCAGCAACACTGTAGAAAAACAATTTTTCGACCAGTGCAGGCCCCCATTTTTATGTAGTTCGATGCTAGAAACTATGAGTAGCAACCACGATGACGATTACGCGTCGGCAAAGGTGAGGTACCAAAAACTAATCAAATTTCACCCATCAGACAGCAACTAAATTTTTTTTTAGTACACAGTAGCACCAAGGGTGTTACGGCACGGGAACATACGCATCAATAGAAGTTTCAGTGGGCCATGGTCACTGCTTCCTCCAAAAAATTCAAAACACTGTGGCACCATCTAGTGACGAACGTTAAAAACACATCATAGGCAACGCAAAAGGAGGCTGATTTTTGCTGCCAGGCGCAGCGGAGGGAGTGCAAAATATAACAAAACGACACGGGCACCTTTCAAAGAATAAAGAACACTGTGCACTTATGAAAAACAACGAATGTGGTCACGTGGATTACTACAGTGATAATTAACAGCGTTTCGCCTCAAGAGACGGTCGTTTTCATGAGACTTTCAGTGCCACATTAACATTATAAACCCTCGTTTCTCGGATATTGTAGTGACCAATCTATACCATACAAAACAAGATCTTTTCATTTCCACCATAATCCCATTATATATCTTGGTCAGTATGGTTCAGCGAGCATCTTCCAGCAGGACTCCTGCCACCGCACAGGTTTCCGATTCAGCTGGCGACTGATTAGCCCTCTAAAAACAGCTACGTTGTGAAGAAATAGACAAGAAAAAATCTGTTTGCCCATTTCCCTAGTACTGAAAACTATAAAATGTTCTCTCCCCCTCAGTACATGTTCGAAACAAGCATCTCTGGCGAACAGAAAAGTGTAAAAAAGGGGCAACAGTAGAGGGCCCGATTTTCCAGAACTGTATAGTCTGACTTTGAAACTGAGGAGGTCTGTCTCTTCATTCATTAGCAGCATCCACACAGGCCAACTCTGCCAAGCTAAGCAAGCAGTTGATGCAGAAGCATGCTTCAGTATATGCAATCTTTGGCACAAATGTCGCACAAGAATTCTCGTATACAAATTCACTATAATGTCACTCAAAATGCTTCCACGCGTGAGCTACACTACGGTGCCTTAACCCATCGTGAAACCTCTGCTAGATTACAAGCGTGCATATCTGCATTCTGACAATTCACAATTCAGAAGATAGTGATCTAAACAGACAGGAAAAAGTAGGTGTGTCCTCAAAATATCTCTACAGCCTTCCTAACAAAAATTGGCAGAGGTTTAGTATGGTTAAATACAGTGTGTAAATGAAAGCTTCACCTCACGGTTACACTTGGTAAAGCTCTTTATTGATCAAAGGATTTTGCTTTTGCTATAAAGACAATTCTGTGGTCCGTGAAGTACTTTGCCTTGGTTTCAGTGTTGACTACGACGAGGCTTGAACTTAGTGCTTCGCGTTGTAGAACTAAGTCTATACACACATAGTCTCCCCAGCTGACTCTGATATGCAGCATCTCTGCTCGGATGTTTACACTCACAATCTGACGTCACATCGGTAGTTTGCATCACGCCATATCATGTGGTTGACTAAAACCGACCATGGCTGTGAGGTTAAAGGTCAAGTGGCACGACAGAATGGTGGACCACATTTACAGACACACTTGACCTCTGGTGCACTTGAAGGGCAGACTCCCGGCCATGATGACCTTAGCTTTACCTGGTGTATTGAAGCTGTCACTTCAAAAGCGCTACGGAATCAATCGCTCAAGACAGGATGCTTTCCATAGCGCTGAAAAACACTGGACATTTAAATTCGCCAAAGCGGGCTCCAAGGACGGATGCGGGGACTGCTCATGTGTGTTTCATGCGTTCGCTGTGCGCCCGACTTTTGAGGCCACATACAAAGGCCAGCGTATGGCAGCACAGGTGGGGCCAGTAACGTAGAGAACAAAAGAACCTGTTTGTTTTACTCGTTTACTGGGAGGAGCGGCCATCTTCTAGAATGTACAAGAAGTATTAAAAATTGTCTATGCTACCATTTTGCGGCAGAAAAGTAAACTGAACATAACCCTCGTGTTGCGCTGTTTGCGGAGGCACGCCGTCGCGGTTTCTCAACACGATCGCAACAGACGCACGAAATTTGATCTCTGTCTTTGTTGGGATGCTAGCGGAGGTCCGTGAAGACCTTCTAGGACTTACAAAGTGTTGCAAGTTTGTTTACGCCACCATCTTGTAGAGAGAAAAGAAGAAGGCCTTCGGTGGTACGTGTGGTTTGCGGCTTGACTTGCACTCACGGTGTCGTTTTCTCCACGCGATTGCAACGAAAATGTGAAGTTGATCTCTAGCTTTGTTGGGATGCTAGCGGAGGACCGCAAAGGCTGATTTTTATCTTTGTTGGTGCTTTCTCAGCTTATCGACACTCACGGGTTGTCATTGCTCTCCCATTTAGTCTCATTGATGCTATGACAGTAATACACTCCATATAGTATATTTTTCGCCCCTTTTTCCAGACTCTCGCGATATTGCCTGTTTAAAAACAGCAATTAAATAATTTGACGCTGCGGGGATAAATTTTTTTTCCGAAAATGCCAGGGAAGATGACAACCCTCGTATTTCTTGCCAGTGCACACTACTTGCGCACTGCACAATGTTGTGCAGTAGCGTAAACGGGTGTACTCACCAGGCACTGAATGCAGCGACAGAGACGTGACCTCCAATTCGGAGGCCAGTAGGCACACTTGTCGAGAGGCTCTTCCTTCACGCTTTCACCCCTGCTACTCCGCAGGCGCTGCAGGACACACTCTGTGGTCGATGAAGAAGGCAGGCCCTCGTCTTCCTCATGCTTCTCGTCCTTCACAGCCACATGGGAGCCCTCCCCCGAGCTACAACTGGCGAGGTTGCGATCCAGGTTGACATCACCATTCCTTTCAACATTCTGCTGGATTGGATGTGCGCCGTTTACTTCCGTTGATTCAATGTCAACCTGAATGCCACTTTCTTGGGAAGCACTCAAATCATCCTCTGTAGCGCCTGCAACCAACCAACGAGTCAGGCAATGTTGAACACAGCAAAAAAAATAGACACACACACACACGCACATATATAATTCCCAATTATAACTGAACATCTCCTCCTCTCATTTGCCCCCAGTCAACTCACAACTCCTGCATACCCCCTCCCTCTGAGTGAGCCAAGTTGTCAGTTTTTGCCAAGCGTAATCGCAGGCAACGCTACGTTCAGTTAGTGCTCGGCCATGTCCGCTGCCAGCTGCCGCCTGCCTGCGTCATGCTCCCGACTTCTAGTCCACAACAGCAAAGCCGACCGCCGCCGCTGGATTTTCAGTAGATATGGCCTTTAAACACTCTCGCATTAGGATGTAAGTCGGCACGGATACTCCCCTCCACACGCAGGAAGGTGTGGTGTGGGAAGGCCAGCAATCGCAAGCTAATGGAGATCAAAGGCTGTGAAATGGCTCCATTTGCTGCTTTCCATTCCTGCATGCAAGCAGCCAAGGAGTAGCAGAGTGAACCTCCCATTCCAGCACAAAGCATGCATTCTGGAATTTATCGGAGGTTTGCTCTCACACTGTCAACAGCCTATTGGGGAAGGAGCAGTGTGCAGCCAATTTGTGCAAAAACTTGTCTCTTTTACTGTGAAAGCGGCGCTACTTTTACCCTGCACTTGCTCAACATGTACTGAAACCCATGTACACAACCATTTTTCTTTTTCCCCCACAGGAAAAACCCCGCCACGCTTCCACCTGAAATAAGAAATAACCTCTGTCTACATGATGCAAGTTTAATTGACGCTGTTGAAAGACAGGCTCTAAATTCAATAATGCTGGAGGTCGTCTAATGAACACCTCTTTTTGGACACATAATTATGGTTACCATACCGTCTCGCTCTCTCTTAGCCTATGTAGCTCTGCAACGTTAAACTCCATAAACCATGCCTTTCTTTGTGCTGAAAATGCATTAGTTTTGCCTTCTTCCAACAAGCGTGCACCTATTCTGTACTTTTCTCCATCATGTGCCCGCCTACAGTTCACCGAGATGGCAGCGCACCTGCTACAGCTACAGCTTCCCTTGAAAGTATGCAAACATTGTTGGCAGAAAGTGGACAGTAGCAACTGCAACGTGACAGCACTGAAGTATTTTCAGCAGACATTGTCAGAGTATATCACGAATAAACCCATCATGCAGCGCTTTGACCATGCTGCCACTGTTTTGCACTGCATCCTCGCAGGCACTGCAAAAACCTACCATGCTTTATTTTAGCGCGATGATTAAGCCACGGTGAAAGTTCCCATCAGGCTTAAACTGCATGCCAGTACAAACTCTGCGGGACTCAAGCTTGCCACAAAGCTTACAAATTAACTACAGAGATAGCCTGCTAGCAGCATATTTAGCATGGAGCGCACAAACAGCACAAAAAAGAGCAAAAACAAGAATGCACCTGGAACTCGTTCCAGTTGTGCTTTTGCAATTTCTAGCGCTACGATTTTTAGCTTGAAGACAGCACCAGAAGTTTCCCTTATGTACTTCACTTGCAATGTTCCCATCCCATGGGAACATTGGAACAAGTTTCGTGGAACTTTCATGACCCTTGCCATTTCCGTTCCTCGATCATGCATGCATGCATGATGTAGCAACCATATCTTTACACTTTTTTTAGGGGGGATTACTGTTACCTTAATCACTGATTACCACTGCTAACCTTGAGTTAGTTAGCAGCTTCTTTCATTCCACCAGTTCCCGAAGTTACCATAACTGAAAACCCTCTCCTTCGTCACATTCCCAACTCCCCGCCGATCGCACCCCTACCCCCCAAAGTAGCATGCGCACATACCTTCGGCCTTAATCCCATTCTGCTCAGCAACTGGAGCTGAAAAACTGTCCTCGGCGTCCCTCTTTGCTGAGCCGTCCTCGCCAAAACTCTTGTCCTTTTCACAGAGAGAAATTTCTGCGGGAAAATCAAAGCACATCAGCATCACTGCTCCCTACCTGCACACTCCGCACTAAGTTTAAAAAGTTAGTCGTGGTTTAGCTCTGGTTAACCCTAGTTGAATTGCGAAAGCAACGGCGGAAGCTTCTTTTGCCTGCTACATTATTCCCCTATCATGCCCTATCAGTGTAAGGTGCTACATTATTGGGGACACTTAAGTTCATCTTTTAAGAGTATGACGTGAGAGCGTAAGCTGCCAGCCCACATATAAAGTCATGTTTCAAACAAGCCGTATGGAAGTGCCTGCGTGTCGTAGGGGTAACGAGAATACAAACGGTCCTGGCAGGCTTATTCTGATATCACCCTCCCATAGGAAAGGAGCGACCCAAGTTGGCAGGTCCTGCCTGTGGTATAGGGGTAATGTGAATTCAAATGTCATGGCAGGCTGATTTTTATTGCGTTAGCAATACTGCACCAGGTTTCAGCCCATTGTGTAGTCCTGAGAAGGGCCACGTTTGACCTTGAGAGACCCAAGTTGGCAGCTTCTGCCAGGGGACCACAGACACGGACTAAACAAAAAAAAAAAAGCCGAGAAGGAGGTATACTACATATTGAGCCATAAGCGCAGCCATGGAGGTATTGCTAACGCAATTCAACCCGGTTTAACCAGAACTAAACCACAGCCAATTTTGTTTATGAGGAGCCCGTAGTTACGCCTCTTAACGGCGTAGCTGCGGCCACCTGAGATCTTAAAAACCTGCCGCAGTGTAGCTTTCGCTACAAAACAGGGGGGAAAAAATAAAAAATAAAATAAAAACTCACCATGCGCAAAATAAAGCCAGAGGAAGGGGTGACGGTTCATGCACCCGGTGCACACCACCTCGTAGTAATCCCGATTTTTCGGCATGTCGCCGCCAATGTGCTGTAGAAGTGACACACACACAAAAAAAAAAGATATAATAACAAAGCAGTCGAGATACTAATATGGGTGCCATGACTGTTTTAGTTACAACTATAGTTGGATACTGCTTGAGCATAAAGCAGCAAAAAAACGAACATGAAGGCGTTCCAACCAGCTTCTCATGTCTTTCATTGTCGTCATGCTGGCATATTGCCACAAAATGCAATTAATTAAAAGCTGAGCTACATGCACGCGTAAACTCACATGAACGTGACGGCGCGTCGCGCGAACAGAAATGCATATGTCGCTTGGCTCGACGCTCGGATCTGCCGAAATAGAAAATTTCGCTCGTTCGCCCGGAAGTGCATGAACGTCAAGTGCGCAAAGCACATGTCACTGCCACTCATTTCGCACGCATCGTTTGTTTTTTTTGCAGTGTGTCTTTGTGACTCTGCATTGCCACTATGAACAATGGTGAATGCACGAACGTCTAATGGCAAAAAAAAAAAAAGAAAGAAGTTATGTGACCACTTGTATACGCAAGTTAATACGTTAAGCGCTTCAAACTCAATATGGTGTGTTGTAAATACATTTTGTTCTGCATGCTGTCACAAAATAATTCAATTCTTGCAATTGCTATACTGTTGTTTCGTTTGCAAATAGTTTTGCGGCGTACTACATGGTAGAAGGATGTGTACTATGCCAGCAACACAGAGCGTTGTCGCCATTTCAAGCTGCCGTCGGCTCGCGCTGCCGCGAGCATGCATCTTCTTCAGTAGGCGACAAAGTGAAGGATGACCGCTTTCGCCATGCCGCCTTGTCGCATCGCTCCCTTTTTCACTCACATGTAGCTGATTTGCCCACTTAATATCAAAACATCACGAAAGTGTGAAAACAAAAGGGATATACAACATTTTCCAACAGAGGATACAGCACTCTCCATCATCATCAGTTTTGAATTACGCTCACTGCAAGGAAAACCGACTAACTTGTTCTCTGCCAGCAGTGGCTACTCCATTTCCGCACACCTCACCCGACGCTTATTCGCTCTTCGCTATGCCTACCTTCTCTCAAAGCCCACTCCTCCACTACCTTAAGAGGACATCAGCGTTATCTTGACTTTGCACCACACACCCCACCCATGTCCATCTCCCCTAAAATATAATTCACACAACTCAGTTCCTTGACCCATTCTGCTCTCCCGCCATCTCTCCATAAATTGGTGTTTAAAATCAAAGCACTGCAAAACTGCCCGAGCAATCTTGTTCGCACGACAGGAGACCCACACACAAAAAAAATCAGACGTACATACCCGTCCATGGTACCAGTCTTCGCACATGATGCACTGCAACATCATGTCGTCCACCTGGCACCAAGAAAAACAGAAGTGTATAAAACGTTACAGACAACTTGTTATCACAGCTCATGGTGTGCCAAATAACCAAGCAACAAATCAGAACAACCCCGACACACATACTCAGCACCTCCTTCATGGTTTCCACCCTTCATCTTCTATGGCTGCTTAAATTTAAAAGCCTCAAGGACGATCAGGAGGATTGAATAAAAAGTCCCAAGGCCCTTCTTATGGGACCGGCAAAACAAGCAGAGGACATTGTTTTATGACGCAGACCTGGGTTAAGCCTGGCAGTTAAGTAGAACTAACCTCGAGCACCTCTCATCAAGAGGTCCTTTATAAGTTTACTTGACAGGCAATTGCCAGGAACCATAATTTTGAACCAGCAAAAAAGAAACAAAGCCTCCACCTCATCAGGCTGCATAACTAGACAATGTTATGATTTTTGCCTCTTTCATTATGCAGGTTCCTCCACACCCCTTTATAAATTGAAAGTATTTGCAAAACACACACACGCACATGCACGCACACACACACACATAAATTTCAGAAACAAGGAGGTCAAGAGCTGCAACTGCAACAAAATTAGGTCAACTGTGGTCACAGAAATCCCACCAAGCAGGACCCATCAAACTAACTTCTCCATTGCACTCAATTACAACTTGCTTTTTTTTTTTTAGGCCATGGCTTAGCTTATTTTCCTCAGAAAGAATGGCAAGTTGCCGGCAGGAAGAAAATTAGTCACAGCAATGTCTTTAAAATAGTAGTCTTTAGCAGTAGTCTTATATAGCACAAGGCTTGTTTTAAAGGTATAATTAAAATTATCTGGTCCGCTGAAGTTATTGCACCTCATAAATGGCGGCCAACTGACGCTTGAATAACTTTTTTTTTTTAATCGGCCACACAGACTGAAACGATGGGGGTTGGCTCATTATTGAATACATTCAGATAATTGTGGTACCAATAGAACTCCTGCATTATACAAGATACCTCTTTCAAATACCCATTTTCCTCTTTGTCAAGAGAACCTTCAACTGGGTCAAAACACTGGCAAATAAAAAGCATTTTCAAATGTCGTCGCCACTACTTGCTTCTGTTGTGCATATATATATATTTTTTTTCTGGTACAGAAATTTCATTTTTGAGTCTTCCGTTTGCCACAGGTATAAGAACATCGAAAAACTGCCGAAAACCGGGACACAAAATGCACGCGCCGAAATGCCTTTCAATAAGCTTCTCGCAGGCAGTGACAGAAAAAGCACGGCACGCACGTCATCTTCAGGGTCTGGGTACGGCCTTTGGCAGGTGCAGTAGCGGCCTCGAAAGTTGTGGTTGTACTTGTTGTCAGCATTACGAATGTCCTTTCTCTGAAAAAACAGAGATAACGGTGATCAGCATACCATGACCTGACAACATACCACACAACAAGGAGTTACGATGATGACAACAGATAATGACTGCACACAGACTCTGCAGTCATGACAGAAAAAGAAAAAAAAAAACTTTTCCTGACAACCTTGCACTTACAAAGCATCTATACAAAACAGCTCTGGCCTTTGGGCCCATTCTTCCCATTCCGCATGCCTGGTCCACTATGACTTTTTTACTTTAACAGACAGGGACACGAAGTCCCTATTGGTGGTCATGCACAACAAGGGGTACAACTTGATGCAACCATGTGGTATACAAGATTGGAACTCAGCTAGCTTAATCCGTCTAAATCAAATTCTTATGCAGAGTGCAAAAGACAATGTGCTCAATAGAGGTAAGAAAAAAAAAATAGAAGCATTAATTGCTCAAGGATCAGAAGTCATCGTGCAATTATGTGCACTAAATTCACTGATGATTGCTGTTTACATGCACACGTTTTATGCTGCAAAAAAATAAAGGAAAAAAAAAAAAGGAATAATCAGGTTCTGTGAAATATGCTAACAGGATCTGATAATTCTTGACATGCAGGGCATTTGCATTAAAGACTCCCTGCTACCAGGAAAAAAAAAAAAAAGTATGCTGCAGCCGAGTGAAACCAGCAACACTGATGCAGTCATGTGGCACTCCTCAAGGCATTTTTTATATTTCGCATATTTAGCTAATTAACTAAGATGAATTACACAAAATCTAAAATATTCAGCTAGTGTTTCTCTTTTAAGTTGTAGAGAGAGTTCAGAAACAGTTGACTCAGTTTTTCTACATACGTACCTCCAACGCGCTCAGTTTTGTTCCAGCTTTTCAAAAAGCGCGGGGAAACTAGTCCGAAAAAGTGCCTTATGACTGCACTCTTGCATTAGCGTATTGTGAATCGCATTTTGAATCAGCAAAATTTGCATGCTCACAGCCTTAAAATGAGCGGCCAACACAATTGTCGGCACATCACTGAAAACACTCATCAGCCCATTCTGCCAGAGCATAGAAAAAGGAAGAAAAATCACCAAAGTTCCATAATTAAATGGAGGCTCCATTTTCTGTACGCATATCATTGAGCAGCCTGTCAAAGTGAGCAGCAGCCGCTCTCTTAGGCACGGTAAGCACTCATGCTTCGTTTGTTCAAAATGTGGTTGGCAGCGCTGTAATACGGTAACAGATGAGCACAGTCACATGGCAATTTTTATATTTTGTTTATATTATATTTATGTTTCTTTAAACGTATCGAAGGCAACCATGTAAGAAGCATTCTGGCAAAAAAAAAGAAACGGATAGCTTGTTTGTGAACGCTCTCTACAATTCGATGAAATGCACTAGGTCCCAACTGAAGAAATAAACATAATTCATTTTATTTAACTGAGCAGAATACAAAAATCTGAAGAGTGCTACATAGAAGCAAGTGATACGGTCTTTCTTTAAATCCTAAGCTCAAGTTACATGAAGCAACCTCTACGTATCCTGAGAAAAGCGTTTTACGTTTTCAAGCTTTATAACTGTTGATGGCAGTACCCCTTCCACGACGAGAACACCCGGTAAATTAGCAGAATTCTTGAGCCGTCATTCGCAGGTGCAAAGTAAATTCACACATTAAAAACTCACAGCCCGTTAAGCTGAACCGATTTTCAACGTGCCCTCATGCATGGCTTAGTCAGCCAGCCTAAAGTACGCACAGCACACTAAACACATCCCATCAAGACCACGACTGAACACAGCTTCAACAAGGTAGCAGCCCTAACCTGCATTCAACAGAATATTTAAACTGCAGAACTTTGTGCTGCAAAGATACCAGCTATTTCTTGGTTTCACCTGGCACTGAATGAGCATCAATGATGGCAGTCACTTACAGAGCCACTAGCAGTACTAGTCACAACTAAAAGTCCAACTCCCGGCCTAGCGCAAACATGCAGCAGTGAGTGCTACAGTGAATGCCACAGTAAGTTAAAAAGAGACAACTACTACTTACGGGACAGAGGCGACAAGGGTTGCTTCTAGGGAAGGACTCATTCCCACAGTCACATCGGAAGTTCCTGAAATCAGGCAAAGAGTTAAGTAGTTCAGAGATATAAGCAGGTACAGCAACTTTCAAGGGTAGACATCAGTCAAATGGCCAGTTTTTTTCTTTTCCCTCAACACAGCCACATTCAACGCCATCAATACTACGATCAAAAAGTGTGAAATTTTCAGGTATACTCACATCCACGGCTACACTAATAAAGCTCTAGACAGGCTGTACCATTTTCAAATGCAACGATTTTAATCATAAACGCAACATTGTGGCAAGTTTGAAAGCACACAATGTGAAGATGGCAGCGCCTATGTAGTATATGGCATGATACAGCAAGCATGACACACACGCGCACACAATACAAATAGCACCGTGTGCTTAAAGGGCCCATAAAAAGCTACTTTTATTAGAAAACACACATGAGCAATAGGAGTATCCATCAGCCCTTTCTAGAACGCAAGAATCATTAAGCTTATGTCAATGACACCAAAGGTATCGGTGAACGAAAATGACATTTCTCTCCCCCCTCAACTCGCCTCATGCCAGTGGGCAAAAAATAAGGAGAAAACAAGTTGTTACAGCGCTTTACCACGTGCCATCCTAACCGTGCCACTTGGGAGCGTCCAATGAGTGGCCACACCAAGAAAGCCCAGTTGACGTCATCACCAATGAAACGTGCGGAGGGGGTGTCACCCCAATCGGTTGTGAGTGGCCGCCAGGAGCACTTTTTTAAAAGTTATATGTAAATTATAGGCTCCATGCGGAGGTTTTAAATTTAGCTCAAGTCCTCAGAAAAGACCACCTTTATGGAATACTTGCATTAGAATTATTACCGCTATTAGTGCTTAAGGGTACCTTTCACTTCTCAATACCCATTATGAGGCTGAAACGTGGAAGCTAACAAAAATTATTCAAGTTAAGTTAAGGACAATTCAGAAAGCTATGGAACGGAAAATGGTAGGTGTAACGTTAAGAGATAGAAAGCATGAAGAATGGGTCAGAAAATAACTCGAGTTACTGATATTCTAGTGGAAATCAAGAAGAAACGGGCATGGGCAGGGCATGTAGTGCGAAGAGATGGTTGGTTTGTGGAGTTTTACGTCCCAAAGCGACTCAGGCTATGAGAGACGCCATAATGGAGGACTCCAGAAATTGACCACCTGGGGTTCTTTAATGTGCACTGACATCACACAGCACATGGGCGCCTTGCTTTTCGCCTCCATCGAAAAGCGGCCGCCGAGGCCAGGATTCGATCCCGCGTCCTTGGGAACAGTAGTCGAGCGCCGTAACCACTGTGCCACCTCGGCGGGGCTGTAGTGCGAAGAGAGGATAACCGGTTATCGCTAAGGGTAACGAAATGGATTCAAAGGGAAGGAAAGCGTGGCAAAGGACGGCAGAAAATTAGGTGGGTGGATGAGGTTAAGAAGTTCGCAGAGGTCAAGTGGATGCAGTTAGCACAGGGCCAGGTTAACTGGAAGAAGATGGGAGAGACCTCCGCCCTGCAGTGGGTATAGTCCGGCTTGATGAGATAATGCCCACTGAATCAGCCATGTAAAGTACAAACAGTGCCAACTGCTTCATCTCTTACCACATAAAAAAAGTAACTAATGTTTCACCTAATGTGTAGATCACACCTCAACGCCTCTCTCAAAACAAGAGTAGCCAGAACCAGCTACCACAAGGTCAAGAATTATGAAGCATGAATGACTGCAAAAACTTATCAATGAAGCAAACTAAATTTCATTGGTTATGCTCCTAAACCAGCAAGTGGCTGGGACAATTTCTAACCTTTAAGAAAAAAAATCATCCTACAACAAGAATCGAGCTCCTACCCCTCTGATCACCAGCCACACATTAACAGACTAGGCCACGCTAGGCAAGTGAGAAAAATGTCTTTTCCCTTGTCTAGTGTTCCTGCCATCTCCATGGTAACATAGGGGCACAATGACGATGCCTCCACTCCAGCCTCCAAGAGGAAGGGAGCGTGGTGCATGCCATGTACCGGCAGCTACGAAGACCAAGTGCCGCCAAGTGGAGCTTCTCGCCTCGAATCCAGCACGGAATAAGGTGCTGTCTGGCACTGCGTGATCGACAGGGTTCTGTCAAACAAACGCTACAGTAGAACCAGTCCCAAAGGCCTTCGCCTTCTCGCTCTTAAGGGGTCTTAAGTGCCTCAAGAATTTTTACTCCTTCACTGCCTTCAGGAAGTATACCTCAGGGGCTGTGTGAAGTGCCCTTGCTACATTGTGCAAGGATTACCGACCTACCTCTTGGTGTAGAGCTCGTACAAGTTGTGTCCCTCGTGACATGCGTAGCTGCAAGCAAGGCACACACCCGCCGGCTCGGCATCGGGTCCTGTGCAGGTGCCGCATGCGTACAGGGCCTGGCGCTTGACGTAGCCCTGCAGTGCACCCATGCAGAAATGGGCAGAGTTCTTTGATCATTACAAGTATCACAAAACTTCATTAGCTGAGAGCTCCCAATCTTCATGCTGTTTTAAGTGTGAACGTGAAGCAACGAGCCAACTTGGTATAGGAAGTCTATAGTAAATGTAATGTTTGCACAAAATCGAACTATTCCGACGGGTCTGCTCTTTTCTGTTTCACGCAGTTCGTGGGCGCATCCCCTCACTTGCATGCTTTCACAGGTCTGACAGAACTGACCCATGACGAGATATGACAGACACTTGCTGCTTACAAAGTGCAAGAACTTAAATAATCTGGATGGCGGTGACAATATACACATGATCATGAACCTGGAGAATATCAAGCCAGCCATTAGCGGCCCTTGCAGAGCATGTTAAGCGAATACCTCCAATGCTTAGGCCTAGAGAACCATGCGCAATACTTAAAACAGTTTTAGAAACCTTGCTATGTGTGGCTTGTGCAACTTACGTGGCACATATTAATTGCCTTCCTAAGCAGACCCCAAAACCGTGAAATTTTCCCCAGTGCCAAGTGTACTTCCTACTGATTTTCATACACAAGTACCATTTCCAGGTGGTCAGGGTCCCATCCTTTTGAGCCTGTATATTGTTATGAACAATTCCAAAAAACATGCAGAGCAGCTGTTAAAAAGTTGTCTAAATAAGCTGCAATATCCTCCTCATACGTTTCTAGTCACAGCTGCTTCTGAATGACAGAATTGTAATCACCAAAGCAAAGCAATGTGCAGCACAACTTCGCATATTCAGTCGCCATACACACCGCAACAGCCCATAATTTGCAATGGCCAGGCACCACCACTGCATCGCAGTGTTCAATGCTGGTGCTAAGTAAGCATTATAGCTTTAAAGCTCCTGAGGGTATGTTTCAGGTGTTTTTCACCTACTCATATTGCATCATGGAGGCCGCTTTTTCAAAAATACCCACAAATAAGAGAGAAAGTAAACGGCAAGTAGCTCATGGAAAAGTGCAAACTGCAACAAATTATGCAAGCGTACATTATTCAACATATTGGAACGTTTTATTTATGCTTTCTTATGTGCACGCTTTATGTCTGTAGCTACACTTGATCAATGCATGTGATGTTTCCCTGACCAAACAGAGAAAACATTTGAGATCGAAGTTCGAGAGGTCATCAATTGCCCCTTTTTCTCTCTTTTGCAGCATGTGCAGAATTTGCTTGTGATTTTGTCCTACAATTTCACATCCTGCCTAGTGTTTGCATTCGCCACTCGCAGCTCACGACAACAGCATGCAAGTTGGAGGCAGACAGGTAAGTGCAGCTGCCAGTATGGCTGCCTTGATGACCGTAATCACAGCTTGCATGTAGTGTGCCTTGTTAAATAAGCCCGAGTGGACACTTTGAACAAGGATGAGCAAGTGTGTGGGGAACTAGTGAGCAAGAGAGACTCAACAAGAGTTAATCTAAAGAGAGCTCTTTAAAAACATGATGCACTTTCCTTTAGTAAACCAATGCGCTACCTCCTGCTCCGAGGCACTTCAGAATTTTGCCTGCTGACAGGCTGCCATAGGCACCACTGTGTGCCGAGTCTTCGCACCGCATTGTATGTCAAGCTTATTTTGTTTACATAATGTTGTTTATTGCTCAGGGCATAACGGGAGTTCAGAAAAACAAAGGGGGGAGGGCGTGTGTTAAATTAATGAAAAAGGTTGGCCGATTTAGTGAAGTCGCTGAAGAAGCGACAATATGACCCCAGCGTCCAAGCAATATATGAGGACAGGTTGTTCGGCAAAAGGCCCGCTGCTGCCAGGAGCTGAATTCTAGTAAACTTCAGCGCCAAGCAAACTCACAGCAGGTGGTGAATATATGCCTCATGCTTACATTCTGTGATCACTCATTGTACGCCTTACTTCTGTTCATTTTATGAACGTGTGTGTGCGTAAAATTATGCATAAAGCTGAAACTTGTCATAAAAATGTGATTCAGGAAGGTTAATTCCATATACCACAACCCAACAAGAATTACTGCCTTCTGATAAGCTATTACCATCTCCCTTCCTGCCACGACTTTAAAGAAAAACCATGCCTTTCGCCTCGCCGCGGTGGTGCAGTGGTTGCCCGACTATAGTGCCAGAGTACCCGGGTTCGATCCCGACCGCCAGTGGCTGCGTTTCGATGGAGGTGAAACGAATTGGCGTCCGTGTGCTGTGCAATGTGAATGCACGTTAAAGATCGCCAGGTGGCTGAAATTACTCCGGAGCCCTCCACTATGGCACCCCTTTCTCTCTTTCCCCTTTCACTCCCACCTTCCTTCCTTCCCTTAAAGCGTGGTTCAGGTGTCCACGAACAAGTGTGACAGATACTGCGCCTTTCCTTTCCTGTGAACCAAATATTATTATTGTTATCATCATCATCATCCGCAGAAGAAAACCAGACCAATTCTCGTTTAAGGATATTCACCTTTAAGGATATGATGTGATAGCACAGGTGGCCACCCGACACATAAAGCCCCTCTTTAACCAACCCGTATAAACATGCCTGCATAGCCTAGGTCTGGCACACCTGACTCGGCATCCAAGAGCACTGGAAGGGCGATTCTTATTCTACATTCCCACCTAAAATGAGCACCAAGAGTTCGCAGATCCTCACACTTTCTGATATCATGTGGTCGCGTTAAGGCACACAAAACCATAGAAGAATCAGTGCCTAGCCATGCCAGCTGCCAGCTACCACCTTCCAGTACCATGCTCGTAATTTTTCGCTCACAACACCAACACCGAATTATCTGAGTAATGGAACCTTTAACACCGTATTACGATTACAGCGGCAGTGCCCATACCTGCACAGCCACACCTGCACACTGTTATATACGGCCACTACCTCCCATCCTCCCCATGAATTGTTACTGCACCTGTCTGTTCCAATAGTTTCAGGAAAATACATTCTCTAACTTACGTGAATGCTAATGCATTTGTAGTGGCACAAATGCAACAAAGATCACCACCTCTGCACCAATCACTACACACTTAACTGGTGTAATCACTTCATGTAAACCCAGCCTTTGCTGAAATCGCATTCGCACCAGGTGAACTAAATATCCCGTGAATCAGTTTCCATGGTCTTGACAGAGCTGGTCTATTGTCATCTGGGCCACCTTCTCGACTGCAGCAAGGCAGTTAGTTACGTAGCAGTATCGGCACTTATTCTTGTTTTAATTTGGGTCCACAGCAGGTTGAAGCATCACATAAGCCCAATAAAGCCAACTTATATAAGGCAGCTAAGTCCAATTCGATCTAAATGGCAATGCTCACTTTCTAAGCAAAGCAGAAGCAGCGATGAATAGCTTCAGCACTTCTTGACTGACTCAAAGCTGATGTTTGTGGCTTAGGTGGCAACACGTGTGGCAGCAAAACTGCACTGCAAGCTACTTATAGCACAGAAATCTACACAACAGCAATCTGAATGAGCTAAACCAAAGTCTTCGATACCCGTAGGCATCCATGCTCAGTGAAAACCACATGGGCACAGTAAATAAAGAACAAAATTCATTGCCCCCTTTCAACTCAGCGTACAAAAACACTGGCAATGCATGGAAAGCAACAACATAATGGGTGATAGCGAATTACACGGGCACCTCTGGAAGGTGGCAGTGTAAATTCTTCATACAGCAAATAATTACGACAACCGCAGGTACCACAAACTTAACCTTGTCGCTTCGGGAACGAAATTAAGATATGGCAATTAACATCTTGCAGCCTTTGCACAACGGCAACGGCTTCATACCCAATCGAGTTTCATAAAAAAATTTATAAACGAAGCTGCCGCGTGCGCCTTGGCGCACAGTTTACAGCCTCAAAACCTAAAACGCACTTTAAAAACGAAAATTCATATGTTACAGCTTCACCCATTTTCAACCTGCGTGACACCGTGTGGCTTTGCGAAATGTAAAAATGCGAAATAAATGATTATTGCAGCCGTCGCAATACAAGTTGTAGCTTACGTTCACGGTCACGAAACAGCAACAAAGAAAAAAAAAAAAAAAAAAAACGGATGCGTAGATGCCACAGCAAAAGCGTCACTTCGTCTCTTACCCAAAGCACAAATCAGTTAGTTTTTGGACTCGCTCAGCAGCTGACAGAAACCTTCACGTTGCCTTCGGCATTACATCGATGCGACGAATGCTATCCAGTGGCAGAAAGTCAGCATGCAGTTGCGACGCCTGGTCGTGCCAATTTGTGCCAATTATTTAATCATTACGACACACGGCACGGGCGGATGTCAGACGCATTATTTCACAGCTAGGCACCCTGGGATGACCACAAATACGAATAAATAGAATTGATGGCCTCGGATGCAGCACTCGAGGCTATTCACACTGCGATCTAGGCCTACGAGAGACTCAATTTACCTTGTCGTAGGTGCAGTTTTTGTCATCGCTGCCACCTAGAACGGCGTCAGCGTCTTCCTCTAGCTCTTGCTCTTCGTCGAGGAGGTCCTGTAAAGTGACGCTGTCTTCGTCGTGTAGGTCAATCGACGTCGAAGGCGCACTTCCCGAGGGTTTTCCTTCGTCCGCCATAACTCCCGCCATAGAACAGTCCCGCCACAAAATGAATGGATAGATATACTCTACAAGGTAAGTGGATAGATGGTAAGACCACTTTCTTTGAAATAAGTAGTAACGAGCGCCAAAAAAAAAAATTATTTTAACGTTTTTAAACCGAGTAGGACATTAACTCTATGAGCAGGACGTGCGAAAAGGGTTCGTGCACAGGTGGAAGTTGGTGAATACAGCCAGTTGCACCGCAACAGTCTTCACGCAGTATTCGCTTCACTCTCCGCTCCGACGGTTTTCTTTTTCGGCTGATCTCGTCCAGCGCCACTGGCTCGGCGTATGCAAGCCACAATTATCTTGGTTAAGTTAGACCAGGTTTGACAGTGTAATGTGCTGCGTTCGCGCTTAATTTGGTTACATCGATGATACCATGTGAAAGCAGTTTGAATTACCCGCGTTGACGCAGATGGAATGACGTCACGATCTGGCGAGCCAATCAGAGTCGGGCATAAACGAGATCACTGCTCGGACTTAAGATCGTATTACTGCTTTCGCACTATAACATTTCTTTTTGGCGCTATTACCTCTCAATAAAAATTTCAACGAAAAGTTAGTTCGAGGAAAACATACAACGTTCGAAAGAGATCTTTGACGGCTGCGTTGGTGGCATTGTGGTACGCGATTTTGAAAGAAAAAGTTCCATCATTCAGGAGCATACTTGTGGAGCTGGCTGCAAAGAACATGGTTGGTTGGTTAATGGCTACCAACTCTGCAGAAATCATTCAGGTGGCTCAAGCTAGCGTTATAAGTACTACTGCTTTTTGGCCATTAGTGGCTATTACACATGCTCTTTAATAGTACAGCAAATTTTGAAAAATAGAACTGCCATAATAACAGGAAAATTTTTACAAGAGCAATGGAGTTTTATGTGTACTTGAGCACATGCATAAAACAAAAGTAAGCCATGTAAAACAGACTGCATTTTATTTATCTGAATTCACTGAAATGAACAATCCGAAAAACAAGCACAGGAGGAGAGTGGAACTGATGAGATGTCTTGCAGAACGTGGTGAGTAAACCAATGCCATCTATTCATTCCAACGAAGCCCAAAGGCACACCTGCAAAATAAAAAATGAAGAATGTGTTCATAACTGTTAAGAAGTTAAGATTTGTTCAGCAGTTGCCTCTTGTCCTTGTTCGTGAGTCATCTGCCAGCGCTGCTCTTCTAAGGGTACCTAGTAGAACATTCTATAACAATGTCTAAACAAAGGCCCTTTTAAACAAATATTTGGTTACTAGAAATCAGGACCATGTTAAGATCAAAAGCAGATAGCGCTGCTTCACTCAAAGTAATCTGAAAAGCACCCCACACACTTAAAAGGGACTCTGAAATACTCTACAAACATGGTACACAAACAAGCCCTGCATTCCACATATGGAGACACCCGAGGCAGGGGCAACTCTTCTCGAAATGGCACAAGGCCTACAATCTCACTATCAAGATAGCCTGATAGGTATGTAGGATTTTAATGTGATAAATTTTTCACAACTCAACTTTGGCAGCCGGTGCATATGCCACTTTATCTCAAAAGCCATACGGCTTCTTATGAAAGTGCCACACAAGCATCGGGTAAAATGCAGTGAAAATAATCAAACTTAATAGACCTCGTGCACAGCATAACACCTTACCCATGAAGCCTGCTGCTACCACGCTGCTAGACATATATGCCGACCCAGAGAAGCAGGAACAGAATGCCAAAGCCCAGGAACACTGCAGCGACTAGAGAGATGATAAGCTCCTTGAACAGGTCTCGTGTGAACTTCGTCGATGTCACCTCATATCTGGACACACCCAAGTCAAGGATGTACTCTAGTTTCACCAGTGGTATCGGTATGACTTGAATATTAAAGTTACGTCCCCTTTAACCTGCTGTTACACCTTCAGAACAACAGATGAATCGCCTCACAAGAGGAAAGTAAAGCGACAGCAAGACGCTTTCCCCGGGTTAAGTGGAGAAATATGGGAGAGGCCTTCGCCCTGCAGTGGGTATAGTCAGGCTGATGATGATGATGATGATGAAGACGCTTTCATGCTGCCTTAATCGGCAAATTGAGGTTATTTATGAGTTAGCCATAGATACAAAGAACTTGATATTGCAATTAAACCACCACCTTGTAGCCTTTATTACCTGCACACATCGCCACAAAAAAAAAAAAAAAGGAGCATGCATTTTTCGCTAATACATGCACAAAACAGCTAATATAAGAATTTGTTATTGCAAATAGCACTAGCAACTGACAGCAGTGACTACTCAGATCATCAAGTACCAATAGTGCACCTTTACATGGCTTGCACTTTCCCACACACACCCGGCTGCAGTGGCCACGCTGCCAAGCCACTCGGCGTCCTTGCTTTGAGTGCTGAGCAGTTTGACAGTTGCTCAGACACTTTCAATTATATTCTAATCCTTGACATAGGAGCGAGCCGTTTGATGTATGCTATTATTCCACACTCGCGGGATTAGCGCGCCTTCGATGAGAAAAAGTGCGAACAATGCAGACCCATACGAGCTGTAACTGGGAGTTGACACGACAATTGATGTTGCTGTGTTCTCAGATATACGACAGTTTAGCCCTCCAGGTTTGCGACGCTGGAAGAAATGAAAAGTGTTCAAATCGTTGGAGGTGCATAATTACTTCACAAGCATGTGGGTGAGAAGCCCATCAGCAATGCTACAAGCAAAATGCACTTCTACTTGAGAAGGTGACCTCAAAAGAACTCTTTCAGCTTTGTTTTTAGAGAACATTACAAGGGAACAACCATCTCATCCCATGTCGTGCCAGGTTAAAAACCAAGCAAGTTGGCCTGTACCAAGATTTCACAGCACTTTAAACATAGTTATCTAGTTGTGTAAGGATGTGCCCATAGCCCCTCTTTGACTTTATCATGTAGAAAAGTCCACTGAATATAAGGTTAAGCTAAGTTTCTCTATTTACATTTCTACAACAGTTAAAGTCCTTTTAGCCAGTGTGCATAAACGCATTTTATAGAAGTGCAAAGTGCATGTTTATGCGCCTGTTACATGAAAACCTTTGTTTTCACAGGTGACCAATCCATAGAGGCTCGGTGACCATTAACGTGGGCCTTGTGCAAGGCACAAGACTGTGTGTTTGCTGCCCGCTGCATGTACAGTACTCACAGATTGAAATAGGACACTCGGAGCGCGTGGCCGTCGCTGCATCCAGCGCCGCCCGTGGATGCTCATGGAACCAAGGTGCTGCATTGTGGTATAGCGCGAGGGGGAGAACATCTAAAAGGCAGAACTGCTCCTTCCGGTCGCCAATAAGCCGGCCTGTTGTTTACCACACTGCCTTGCATGCAGCGACGGCCACGCGCTCCAAGTGTCCTATTTCAATTCGTGAGTACTGTACATGGCAGGCATACTCGCACATTGGAGGTTGCCTCTTTTCTTTCAAATTTTTGCAATGTTTAGGATACGACACATGCCAGAAACTCGCTCATTTACGAAGTACAATCTGCACAAACCTACGTTGGGGGCTTTCAGCATCTAAAACTGAATGCATGCGTGCCACAACCTGCCGCTATTCGTACCGAGCGTTGTCGCTCACAGCGATCTACATGACCCTCAGAATGAAAGCTAGGTTCTTATTTTTGGTGGCGTCTTTCACCCAGAATAAAAGCAGCACAAATAACCATTTTGGAGCAGCAGGTGAACATGAACTGTGATCTATGGCTCGTCAGCATTATCGACCGATATGCTGACGATTCAAACGTAGCATTAAACAATAAACTTTTGGTGGTGTATATGCGCTGTATTTAGAATGGTTTATATTATTTTTAATGATTTGTTCATTTCAGTAAGCAACATTTTAAACCAAATGTATGTCGCCAGTCCTGCTGTGTACTTCTCTGTGTCACAGTCCTTAATGCTGTTTTCTACAAACCAAATCCGTATTTTTTTTTTTTTTTGGGGGGGGGGGGTTCATATTTAAATTTAAATATTTTTCATCATACCGATTAAGATTTTCTGTTGATACCTGGCGCTCAAGTTGTTTGGTCTTTGTACACTACACTTTCTGTGCTAACACGAATATAGCAGTTTAAACATTATTAGCTACCTGTAAGTTTGCAAACTAGGTGTGCGCCATAGAAATACAGTAGCTATCGACACCTATTCATCGCGTTGCAAGAGCTCCACCGTTTTCACTGGGCGGTGGCACTAAGTACCGTCGAAGAAAGGATACACGAAGAACCAGGCCATGAAGAAGAGGCCGATGCCCATAAGCACCAGCGTAAGGTGAGGGTAGACAGCCGGGTTGACCGGGCTGACATACTTGTACATGTGCTCGACGCTTAACTGCAAACGCAAGCAGAACCACACACAACCACGTCACACACCGAGCACAGCAAACACTACCGCCTTTCGGGCCTCAGTGAGGCAGCAGGCGCATACATGCGCAATAAAGAGCTCGAATCGTGTCGCTAAAAAAGCGGGTGCAGTAAAAAAAAACAAGACCGACTAGGTAAAAACGTCAAAAGCAACCACCGGAGTGTGGACTCTATCGCTACAGCGATAACGAAACACGGGCTCACATGAAACATTTTTCTTTACAAAGCACCGGCTTCGATCAAACTTACTACCGTGTTCAAATATGCGAACAAATGGTTCACATAAGCTGTATTGTCAACATAGTGGTGTTACTGCTGTTATGAGCACGGCTGCTAGAGAACCGGTATGCTGGCAGACAACGCGAAAGTGTTTGGGTGGCCGGTATCTCAACAAATGCCACGTGGCCGCTCTCGCTGCTTCAACATTCAGCAACAATGCAACTGTTTTCGATATCTACAGCTTTTCTATGATGTGTTATAATTCTCAGCACATCATCACTATTCTAAGCAAGCGCTAAGCGGCGAAACTTGGAC
Organism: Amblyomma maculatum; assembly: GCF_055883805.1. Lineage (NCBI taxonomy): Eukaryota > Metazoa > Arthropoda > Arachnida > Ixodida > Ixodidae > Amblyomma > Amblyomma maculatum. The sequence continues at coordinate 38,816,188 of NC_139354.1, read as the reverse complement.
GAAGCCGGTAGCAATGCCGAACTCACCAAACCGACAGTGGCCATGTTTGCGAATCGAGTGACGTAGCCAAAGATCGGCTTCTACTGGAACCCGATGCGGCCTTTCTACTAAAGGGCGCCGTCTGCTGCGACCCGGTTGCAGCAACGAAATGCTTCCTGCAACCGGGTTGCAGGAGCAAAATGCTTGCTGCAACCCATGACGTCTTATCCGGTTTAAAAAAAACGTCACGTCCGGCTATTGTTTTGTGGGTAGGTGGTTGTTTTTTTAGTAGCAGAATGGCTGGTCGTCGTCGGAGCCGTGGGAGCTGCGTCGCCGTGCCAGACGTGCGCTCTCGTGTTGTACGGTACGTAAGCAATTTTTTCTATTTTTTAGATATTTCAGTATGCATGTATTGAGTCATTGCCTGTTGTCTGGAACTCTGCATTCAGTTTTCAACTTCCCTGCGCCCGAATGTTCTGTTGACGACCATTGAGCCTGCTTGGCCGGCAGTGGGCCCGAACGGCCCAAAGGTTTATTGTAGAAAGTTTCAATCGAAAGCTCAACGTAGTTCGACACCAAGGAACATACGGTCAAATACCGTTTATTAGGCCAACCGCACGAAAGTCTCAGTCATGTAAAACACGCCTGACTACCAGTCTTGCGTGCGCGTGAAAACGGCGGGAAACTTGGGTAGGCTTTCCTCAGCGGTCTGGATGAATAGTTAATGATTGTAACGTCTTTGAGCTGATGGAGGGACTTAAGGAGATACTAGGACATGACAAAACAACGCGTAGAAGCAGGAAAGGCGAGGATCACACAGGCGTGTGTGGGAAGCTTTTGTTTCGGTGCACCACGACGTACTAACCATTTGTGCGACGTGACCCTTTGTGTGACCCTCATTGCTATGACGCGGTGTAGAATAATGATTTCATACCTCATTTTATGACTGCGCACTGTCAAATGTATGCAAGGCCCCTTTCTAATTACGGTGAGGTAAGCAATTTCGCCTTGTGTTTACATCAACACGTACTTGTCTTAATTTCTTTTGTGTGTGTAAACATCGCTTATATGCTGACGTCTAATATTTGGTACGCAGGGACCTTCCTGATATGTGTTTTGGAGTCTATCATGGGCTTGCTGGTTGCTGAGGCTGAACAAAGGGGACTATGAAAGGCGGAGGCAGCCTATGCTCCAACGCCACAAGGTGAGCCCTGTACTTAATTTCAAAACAATTGCTGTGCCACCGGGACTGGTCATTTGTTTTAACTTTTACACGGGGCAGGTCACCAGTTTGCATAGAGTGCATGAATGAATCGAACAAGCAAGCATCCCTGCAGCTTCCTGCAGCTGCAGTGTCCAGCTTGTAGTTTGCAGCCTTTCTTCCTCAGCTGCAATTAATGCATCGCAAACAGTGTGCAATGTAACAGTTGATTCAGACTAAGAAAACCAGACTAGCTCCAAAAACAAAGAAATGTTTGCACGAGATGGAAGATCAAACCACGCTATATTGTCTTCTCAATTCGCTGTGAGAAACTAGCAAAGCTGCCTTCTTTAACGAATGGTATTCCTGCACAGATTGGTTGTGTCGCTTTTTTGTGCGTGTAACAAAGTTACTGCAAGAACTTTATTTATTTATTCGGTTACTATCAGGGCCGTTGAGCAGCTAAAAACAGTGACAGTTTCTCTGGGCACCGATATGCCTACTAGCGGATTGTGGCAGGGTTGCTTCACATTAATCAAAGCAGCCTAGCAAATAAGGCTCACTGTAGCAGCAAGAATTGTGAGCACGCCCTCGCACTCACTTGCTTTGTCATCTCCTGCATCTTCTGGCACAGCAGCGCCGGGCAGTCTCTTTCCGCTCATCAGAGATGATCCTTTTATGCCAGGGGTCTTGGAGCACGGCCAGCGAAGCTGCATGATGCAGTCTGCCCAGCTCAATTTTCAGCCGGCGTTTTGAAAGCATTACCACCAGCCCTAATTTCGAACTAAAATAAGCTCAGACTTAGTACCCAGTTAGTATGCATTCATTTTTGATAAGGCGTTGACCACTTAATCTGCATGAACTTTCATTTGACATCACTATGCCTTCAAAAGCAAGGAGCCGGACATCCTGCCTTTTCTTTTATTTCCAAGTGTGCTTTTCTTTTTCTTGCTGAGGATTATAAGTGTGGTATTTATTAACAGGTATGTCATTTCAGTACCTCTCTCCGAGCGATCCTGAAGCTGCTTTTGTCCGGCATTCAAGCGGAAAGGAGCACACGTTGCTTTTCTTTTGCAATAATGGAAGGGCTTGGTCTGGAAAAAAGAAGTTTTGCTTATTTTTGTTCATTTTATCGTTATTTATTGTACTTTGTTTCCTGTTGTTTTGTTATTTTCTGGCTCCTGGGTCATGAGAGAAAAGGCTTTGTCAATGCGGCCCACGTAGCAATATGAGTTTGAGACCGCTGCTCTATGCCCATAATGGCATGGCTATCAATAGATATTTCATAATGAGTTTGTCTGAGGTAATTGTCAAGCAAAAAACTACCATATGCCACTGGTCGGCCCGGACCCACAACCTCCGCATCATGGTGTTAGAATAGAAGTGCGTGAGCGGGCTGCTCTGCACCGAACAGTAAGTGGCAATACCGATGCGCTGACTTCTGTAGGCTGCAGAGAGGCTGCGTTGACTGTTGGTGGCCGCGGGTTCGCTGGTTGCTGCAAGGAATGACAGTCAGTTCTCAATTTTCGCTGACGCCCCCGCTCCACGCCTTTCTTCGATCATGGTATATTCTAAGTTGTAATGTAATATGGAAAAAAGTGCATTGTTCTCCACTGCGATACAGGCTACGTATTCTGCAGTGAAAAATGTCAGCTTTTTTCGGTGCGAAAAGATGTCGAACAGCTTCAGCTATTGCGGCCGGCATACCAAGATAGGACCGAGCTATACAGTTACTGTTTGTGAGGAGCATTTGGAGCCCAGGTTTGTGTCCAAAACATGGATGACAGAGTTAAATTGGCATGTGCTGCAAAGCGTTGCTAGCAAAGGAAGCGGTCCCCACGATATTCTCTGCCGGCCTTGCCTACCTTTCAGACTTCGAAAAGTAGAAAGCGACCCACTGAAAGGCAGCCCCAGGAACCGAAAAAATAGAAGATCGTCAGACCTTCTGTAGAAGTGTCAGGTGAAGGTAGCACGTGCTTCACACGACACTGCGTGGGCATGGGCCGGCTCAAAAGCCGGGTGCGGCTCAGCCCACGGGCCGTCTGGGCCGACTCATGAACATTTTTGCTGGACCCGGGGTGGGCTTAAACGTGCGGGCCCAATCCAGATTCGGGCTTGTACACAGAGAGCCGTGTCCGATTTATAGTCACTTTGTCAGAGTAAAATACACATCTGCGGCGTCGCAGCAACGAAACGGATAAAATAACCATGGTACGCTCCGAGAAAAAGGTTTAGTCTTCATAGCTTATTTATTTACTTATTACGACACCGCGGTGGCTTAGTCATTAACGCTCTCGAGTACTGAGCTGGGATACCCTAGTTTGATCCTAATTGGGAGACAGCATTTCGGTCGGAGCTGAAAGCATGGCAGGCATATGCTTATAGATGACAGTTTCATTGAAGAACCCCATGTGGCCGAAGTGATCCGCACGCCTGTGCTACGGCGTCCTCATACCTTGAGCCGGTTTGGGACCATTACTCCAGACATAGCTTCTTCTTTTTTTTTTTTTTTTTTTTTTTTTTTTTTTTGTGTGTGTGTGTGTGAAAATTCAAAACCAAACATAGGTATGGTTTTCATTTTGAGCTGTTGATTGGATGATTGGAACGTCTCACAACAGAAATAGCCGCAAAGGCTTGATAGAGTTTAGAAATCTCCTTGACGTTGAAATAAGATAAATTTTGAATGAACAATGTTTAAATGAGTCGATTAATGTCGTAAACAATTAGACATGCGCCGGCCACATTGGACGATTCAAACTAATATATGAAATTACTCCCCCTCTGTGACTGAAGAGCAGCAGTCAGACACCGCTCTTGCATGTTTTAAAGCGTAAAATGCCATGTGCGGGTTACTCTAGTGTGGTGCTGCGTGGCGTTCGCCTAATAAATTAGAATAGCGCTGGATGAGGCTGTTTCAGCTATCAGCGAGCACAGACAGTCTGGTCTGCGATAAGGTGCTTCCGCATATGATCAGTTTTGTATACCACTGGAGACTAGGAACTGGAAACCTCATACAAACCACTGGGAAGGGCCAACGTCTGAACGCTTTATGAGGTGTGGCCTTTTCCAAGGTTGCTGTTCAACACTCGGGACGCCTCAGCCACAGATACAGTCTTGCTGCCGCAATGGCGCCATCTTTCTCGAAAGGGGAAATTGGAGGCGGGGGGGGACCTTCTACATGCAGAATCAGCGAAGAGCATTGCAGCCAGAACACATGCTGGCCCTGGCGGCGGTGCGATAAATATAGCTATGATATAACAGCACCTCTTGCACACCACAGGGCGGACACGCTGCCTGAGCTTCTTGTCTTTCTTCTACCACCGTCGCCTCCAGTTCACAGATACATTAATTCGAGAAGAATATTGGCTTTCTCTTTCTTTGACGGAGGTGATACCTACGCTTGACGAACGGCCGTTTTGGCATGGCGTGAAGACTACATACGCATGCAATTGGCTACTTTGCATTTCCTCGAGATTTTAATCAGTTATATCTTGCTGCACGCGGTGTCTAAATATTAAAGCCTCCTCACAAGAAGTCCAATTACTTTTTCTTTTTTTTCTTTTTCTTTTTTTCCCGGAGGCCCCCCTCGAAAGTTTAGACTTGGTGGGGAAGGAGGAAGCCGCTGTGGCAGTGTAAAAGGCAGCACACGAGCTCACTGACTGCCGGCGTCTCACAGTCTGGCACACACCTGCGTTGATCGGCGTCTGTCTGCGTCCCATTGTCGGGGGCGCTCCTGCGTCGAACCATGTCGAACGCGCCACTGCGCGCCGTCGGCAAGACGAATTGGAAAAGCGCAGTGTAGATTACTAGCGAGGAGCTCGGCGCCTTTTGGTCTGGGCCACACCGTCTGCGTTGCAAGGGCCGTTACGCGCTGTCGGCCAGACTAAGGGGGTGACCGCGTGGCCGGCTTGAGGGTACTGACCCAGGCGGGAAGACGCCGGGATTCACTTGAACCTTTTTTGTTTCCCGATGGCCCGACTTGGGCTGCTGTCGCCGTCTGGCCAAACACCCCGCGTTCCTTTCCGGTGGGGAATTCTTGTCACAATAGTTGAAAGCGGCAGCTCTCGCGCTCGTCTCGTTGTCGCCATCCTTAACAGGCGACATGGCTCTTGAAGCTATTTTTCCTGCGTTTTTCAACAAATTTGATAAAACCTGGTATTTTGATATAGTTTCTTGCACTGATTTCAAATATATAATTGTTTCCAATTGGCCAATTAGTTCAAAAGATAAAATGAAATTGTTCATAATTTGCGGGAACAATGAAAAAATAACCACACTACAAAAAATTCACATGAACACTTTGCTAGGTACTAGAAAGCATAACGAATACAATGTTACGTGCACTTTTGTATAACAAATATTAGCGATGTTATAGCAGTTCAGAATTCACTGCTCCAAATGTGAATGCCTTCCTGTCTGATTTAGAGCAAAATTGAAAACTTTGAACTGCTATAACATCGCTAATATTTGTTAAAAAAACAAATGCTCCTAACATTGTATTCATTACGCTTTCTAGTACCTAGCAAAGTGTCCATGTGAATTTTTTTGTAGTGCTGTTATTTTTTCATTGTTTCTGCAAATTATGAACAATTAATTTCATTATTTCTTGAACTAATTGGCCAGTTGGAAAAATGGTTGCGTGTTTGAAATCAGTACAAGAAACCGAATCAGAATGCCAGGTTTTATCAAATTTGGTCAAAAATTGGAAAATAAGCAGAAGCGGAATGCAATACAGCTGACATATTTCGTGGTGTGTTTAGAGACTGTAAACGGCCTAAACTAATACATTCTTTTTCAGCGAATTTCTAACAGTGTAGAGTTATCATGGGAAGACGAAAGAGTCACACTGGCCATACTGCCCGAATCCGTGAGTCTCACTGCCTGTCGGAGGTTGGGCACACTACGAGCAGTGGCGTGCCGCGCCGGCGCGGCTCGTTCATGCACAACTCTTCAGACACCATGCTCCACATCATGTTCTACTTGGCACTTGCTGTATTTCATTTTAAACCAGCCAAAGGATAAGACAGAGAATAGAAGCGAACGAGATGAGTCTGGCTTCTCTGTTTCTTGTCTTTTGGCTGGTTTAAAATGAATGATTACCAACTCGCCCAGTCGTTAATCTTGTTGCTGTATTTACAGGGCATTCCCACGTCTGCTGCTGTGGTTTAGTTTAGCACTGGTGAACGCTGTCTATGTTGGGATACATGCAACATAAATAACTTGAAAGTAAAAGATTGCACAGCCATTATTGTAGCTAGTTTGTAAAGCATGGGATGCATAATGTGGAGGTCTCGGACCTCAACAGTGGCATGTTTCTTGTTTTTGTTTTGTTTTCCTAGTTTGCAATGAGTTTTTTCTCATTTGAGAGTAGATACACTGCTAATTACCGTTCATCACCAATGCAGATTTTGTTTTTATTAGTTAATTATATGCTTTCCTCAATTTCATTCTGTTCGTTTGCATACCTGTGTCGTGACAGGGCCTTTATATATTTTTCCTTTTCTGCTAAATAGAAGAGCATGAGCCTCTCATAGCCTGTGTTGCTTTGGGACATTAAATCTCATAAGCCAGACCAGCATGAGCCTCGTTTCTGGCAGTCGTAGATCTATTTCATTGAACCTCTTTGTTAATAATAAGCTTGTCGAACATACGTCAGACAAAAACATACAGTATTATGGGTGTGACACCGTGAAGGTGTCAATCATTAGAAATGTTACAAGTGTTGGGCAGGCATGGAGGGCCTATCATTAACATGTTAAAATTAAGGAAGCTCCGGTGCCACTCAAGCGAAAACATGAGAAGCCACTGACAGAAAGCCATGGAGTAGGGCATCTGAAGGAGGAAAGGGCTATCCTTGAGGGCAGTCTATCCTTACTGAAGGGATTACTGACCAGTGCTTTGGAAATTTTATCAGAACAGGCATGGGATGAAAAAAATTATATGCACAAGATAGGGAGTGGAAATGTGCTGCTTACTGATGTGAACTCCGAACTAGTCTAGTGGTGCTTGAGCACATCATAGTGGTATAGTCCACATTTCTCAAGCTAAAAGAGTCATGTTTTTAGTCAAACTTATCGTTCGGGCATCAAGTATAGAAACAAGCATTGCATTTTCTACTAGTTTGTTCCAAATTGTTTCTGAGGTCATTTGTGTTATTTTAAACATCTGTACATGTTTTGCCTGTTAGTCTTGTATTTTCACCAATGCATTGATCTTTGAATAAAAAGGAATCAAATAGGTTATTTTGGTATGCCAGGTATAAAAAATTCAGCTAATAAAATCTTTTGACTTTAGAAACGTGCTCCAAAACAATTTGAATGCTTCAAAACTCCCGTTTTATAGCTTCAAAGTGCTCGAGCCTGCTTCCACCTCTCCAAGTTGGTTTGTGGTTCAGGTCATTATTGACAATTCTGCATGACTCAATTGATGTCTTCAATTTGGAGTTTTGGGAAGGGTTTCATCCATGGGGAAGAGTGAAAAATGCTGGCCGAAGATAAGGAACGCTGCATTATGAAAATTCCGATTGCTATTGGGCAACCATTTCATGGATGATGGCACTTGAAAGCGTTTTGACTGGAGGTACTCGCACTGCTTGGGCTAGGCCAGTGCAGCACTTCATCTTACAGGAGCATATGCACCTAATTTTGATCGCATTTTGCTTGTTAATGACATGCAAAACATTACTCTGTACAGATCATCACCTGGTTTTTATCTTCAACCGCTAAATAATTTATAATTGAATTTTTGTCTTCTCTGTTTCAGGGTGTCTATACTCCATTAACACACTGAATGTTAGTAGTGCTGCTACTGCACTTAAAGTCAAGTGTTGGTCTCTGTTTGCAACATTTTTTAGCTGCTTTGAGAAGTATGATGCTCATGGACAGCCTCCTTAACAACATGAACTGGTGTATTTGTGATGAGGACCATATATCAAAGACAGCCAGAGGTTTTATGATGCTAGCATTGTAGCAACTGTTGTGGTGCTGTAGTTCGGTGAGGGATTTGGCCATCTTGTAGTTTTTGCCTGTTTGCTGTGGCCACCCTCAAAGTAAATAGCTATGGTCCTGTCACATAGTTTGAGAAGTTTTTGTTACTTGTATGGAAATTACTGTTTGGCACAAAATGACTTATGGCTACCATCATGTGCGTTATAGAGGGCCAGCGACTACATTTCGGTGGAACAGTTCCTCATTCTTTTTCACAGCCCATAGGAAGGACTTCGCAAGTTTAGAAAAATGAAATGTTCACAGCTGAGTCAGTCGCAATTCTGGAATCATGCTGTGTAGTCGACAAACGCTACAATCCGAGGGCAACACATGTCGTCTAATGAACAGTGCAAGCGAAACTTCTTGGATGCAGCAGCAAATGAAAATGTGCACACATGGTTTTCAAGATGTCTCAACGTTTATTTATATGCTTCGCAACCTACCAAAGCACAATCAGCTGTCTGTTCTAATGTCTGCGGCCAGTGTTGATAACTTCATATCAGTTCTTTACCACCTATGGTGTCCATTTCTGCTGTGCATGTACACTGCAGTGATACATTGTCACACGCATGCAGAGAGCACTAGTACTGGCCTTACTTGGGGTAACCTTTTTGTTGTTTTGACTTTTCTCATTCTTGAGCTATGCTACAGGGTGCACACTTTTCTTTTTGTCTGGTTCCTTTGACGAGTCATGAATTCAGCATTTGTGCTCCTTTCCTTTTTGAGGGTGTAGTGACCATATGCAAATCCACTATTGGAATATATGAGCTGCTGCATAGTCTGCAGTCCTGTTATCTTTTTATTTCAATTTGGTACGTCTCTGAGTTGCTCTGGGTGTTTTGTTATTGTTCTGAGCTTGCATTCTTTTGTTTTTTCGCCCCGTGACAGCCGATCCTGCACGTGACTGATACTAGTCGAGAGATCACAACAGCTGCTCACCTTTCAAAGCATGGCATTCCCTGGCCCAAGTTGACTGCTCCCTGTGCTACTGGCTCAACAGTGTACTCACAAGTCTGCACTTCACTTACGAGCGTAATGGCAACACACACACGTTGGCCATAGCTTCCCATAGCTTCTGTGTCAAAATAAAGTATTCCTACTTATGTGCCTTTTCATTCATTATTAACGCACATGATTGGAGTAATAAACACTCCAGTGCCAAAACACCATGTTGACACACTCATTTATGTTTAGACTGCCTACCTTCTGCATTACTTCCCTTTTGTAACCTACCTAGAAAGGTAAGTATTTACTGTATGTGTCGTAGAACCACATGTATTTGTTATTTCTTTTGAGACTGGAAATAATCCGCAAAACCAGTGAAGTAAGAAAAGTTTACAGATATGTTTCGTAGACAATTTTTAGAGGTAAGCCCAATGAAGATGTTTCGAACTGCAGACAGGGACTGATGATAAAATGGCAAAGTGGGCGGTGTTTGTTGAATTGCACAAGATTGGTTTAACTCAGTATTTTGCAGATGAGCAGCAACTTTCTTAATTGCAATGCTTACTTACACCCATACTGTCACCTCATGTAATGCTTAAACATTTGGCAGTGCTAATCACTTTACTAAAATATTGAACTCTTGGCCCTTCAAAGTGAATTGTGTTCAATAGCGAGGTGACATGCTTGTAGCAATGAGATTAGATCTAACCTTGGATACCCGCTTAATACACTATTGCTGTGCCTCTATGCTACTGGGATGGTGAGGCAGCATACTAAAAGGGCATAAAAAAAAGCGTGTGCAGTAATTCTTTACATGTAACAATAGTTGAAGCCCTCGGCTAATTTAATGTGACTGCTTAAAAGGCCATATTTACCAAAAAAGGCAATTTGAGCGACAAGGATGAGTGGCAGATAGTATGACCGGATGGATTGGTCTGTGTGATGTGAGGACCATGGTATGGTCCAGCTGCCTACCCAAGCAGCTCCTTTGACATGAGAAAAACTCATTGCCTTTCAGAATCCCAAATCAGATGTGCGAGTTGGGAGTTCATTTACATAATGTGGTAATTAGTAATTTTACAAATTGGTATGTGTGATAAAAGTGCAAACTAAGATTGGTGAGTCAACAAGTAGCCAACTAAATGTACAGGGATGAGGATACAGGAGTCATAAATGCTGTGGCATGTTTTCCTTAACAGCGGTGCTGAAGTGCCCCCAAAATATTTGTTGCATTTGCTCAATTTATGTGTATTTCAGTTTCTGGTATAACCTTTCCCACACCTTTAACCTTTAGGCACAGTAATTGTAAGTAAAATTGGCAGTTAAAAAAATAGCATTGTCAAGATGACAGCGTTCCAAAAAATTGAGAAATAGTAATTAAGGTACGTATAGCAGCAAAAGTTGCTACACTGTACCATCAGCATACACGTGTGATCCCAGCCATTTTTGGAACCATAAATGCAGTATTAACATCAGTAGTTTATCAATTCAGTTTCGGACTATCCTCATGTTTGACAAGATTTTAATGATGAAACTTTCAGCTTAATGCCTCCAGTAGCCTGAGTATTCTGAAGCATAGCATTGTTGCCTTACTTAATTACTTGGCACACTTTCCAATTTTGCAGTGAGAAATTTTCTTAGCTTAAAACTGAAAAATTTGGCAGTACTCTGTCAGGGACGAAGCAAGCTTTTGGAAAAGGAAAATAGAGTAAATGTCTCTGAGTGGATATGTGCACTGTGAATGAAACTAATGAGCAAAAAAAAAGCATATGCTTTCAAGCAAAGTATTGCAATGCTTAATATTACATAGAATTCCTCCTGGCACACATAGATTTCATATTTCAAGCTGCCAGTTTCCATCATGCAAGGACGACTGGCAAGCCATGTTTTGCGAGAGGGTACCTTTCTAAGTGGACTCAGCTGGGCTTAACCTGATTTCCATGAAATATATATGGAAGGGTGCTTAAACCAGATGCTATCAGGCTTTAAGTATACCTGCAGGTAAGGGCCCTGCCAACTACTATTTTTAATAAAGAAAATTTGATATATCTAGTCGTCACTTAGTGTTTGTCATATATACTCCCTCAAGCACAATTAATAGTGGTCTAATCGAGCTGCTTGGTTGATACTAAAAGTGAAAACGCAGCACTGACACCAAACATGGACGGGCTACTGCTCAATTAAAACGCCTGGAGAGAGTGCAACGTAAGTCAACTTAATCGCTTTCACTTCTTTCTTGCCGACTGCGACGTAAAGTATCGGCAGCACTTGTGCAGTGGTCACCTTTACAAACCAAGCATGCTATGCGTCTGGTCATCGACTGGCAGCTGTCGGCCGGCGCATCCTCGCCGTCGATTCTCCTAGCAACGCCACGCCCTCCGCGGCACGGATTCAACCCTCTTTCCAGTTTGGTTGCTAATGGCCATCAATTTTCGCTGATTATTGCACTATAAGCAGGTAAGCCATCTCTACTAATTGAGCACATAAATAAAATATTTTATCGAGTTTAGTTTACAGCGCAGCCCTATGGCAGTCGCGTAACCGGCGAAGCGAATAAAGAGCACATCAGAGGATGAAAGTTCGGCCATTCACTCTGATGCATATCTTATGCACTGGATTTGTTAGAGACCAACATGGAATAATTTGAACAAATTGTTCGATATAAACGGTCGTTTGGCTGCTGGATATACCATTGCTTGTAAATCCGGCCGCGCAAAATATATAGTAAAAAAATTTACTTCTTTTTCCATATTTTATGTTCGCAACAAACATATGCATAACCACGCACTGAGATCAAGTGCCACATGAAAATTCGCGCTTCCACTTCAGTTCGAATAATAGCTCTCGAGGTCAAATGTTCGAATGAGTCACGTTACATATGCTGTATGCGAGGTGGGTACGTGGGGGACGAATTAAACTGCACTGCAAAAGATGGTTTGGTTTGGTTTATGAGGTCCCGAAGCAACTCGATCAGGCTATGAGATACGCCATATAGTGGAAGGCTCCGAGAATTTCGACCATCTAGCTGGGTTTTTACCGTACCGCGCAGTACACGCGGGCGCCTTGTTAGTATTCGCTCCCATCGAAAAGCAGTCACCCCAGTCAGGATTGAATCCCACACCCTTGAACACAGAAGTCGAGTACGCCAACTGCACCAGCACAGCGGGGGAGGGAGGGGGGGAGACTGCAGAAGACACTGTTGCGTTGTTGGGTGCTTGGTTTTGCCCGCGGCAGCTACGTTTTTGTGACATGGCCATGCAGTCCCGTTCCATCTAGCTTCCACTGGGCCATCGCAATTCAATCTCGACTACCTATAAAATCGCAACCATGCAATTCCTGGCACGAAGTCGCCTCCTGGTCGAATTAGCATGGCTTACCCTGCTCGAGTCGCCAGACAGTTCGTTTATACACGCTGGCCAACAAAGACGTACGGGATCTGTTGGCTCTTAAATGATCACAACGGTGCACTGCAATGCCGATCGACGCCACGTACACGCTTACGGGCGGCATGCAATTCGTTGCAGCCTCCGCTGCTGCGGGTGCGAGTCGTGAAAAAAGAAACTATGCCGGGACTGCGGGCATTGCAGAATTAACATGCAGTTTCACGGGTTGGTTCGGCTGGAGGCTTTTAATTGTGCCCGTGTATGCGGTGCGATAACAATTAATTAAGCAGGTGCTGGTATATAACTGATAATACTTTTTAACTAGTCATGCGCACTAGCGCCTCATTCACTAACAGCTATAGGTTTGCTGAGGTCGCAATTATAATATCTATATCAGTTGTTTAAATTTTGGAAACACCATTATCGTCCCCGCTTTTAGCACATGAATTTAGGCCGCGCATGGCAGAAAACGAAACCTCTCGGTCGAGGATAATTTAGTGCGCGCGGCATATATATTACGGGTGTACGTTGTACGATCGCTTCGCTAGCCATTCCTCCCGGGCGCTCCCGAACATTATGAAAGGAGTGACACCCGCGGCGGTGCGTGGCGCGTATTCAGCATGCATGACTAGCGTGGCGATTTGCGCTCACCCGCTATATAGTTTCGGTTTCGCCTGTGTACGGCCGAAACTACCCGAGCAGGTAGCGTAGATGGCAGCGTACTGCTCCGAAGTTGTCACTTGCTCCTTCGTAGCGCACAGGAGGGACGACAAGCTTCGAAAGCAAGGTATACCCGCACATATGAAACGGGCTCATAAGAGAGCCAGGTCATAGCCTCCTCTATTTTTTCGAAAAAATAGAGGAGGTTATGGCCAGGTACGCGCTCGATCATCACAGTGGTTTCAATTTAGCCCGCGCATAAAAATTTCTTGCGCTAAATACGCCAACAGAATTATGTTTTGGGAAAGTTTACACTGATATAGATACTGACATGGGCGTCGGCATGACCCCCTGCATGGTGCCAACAGATTCTTATTCACTGAAACTGCATTGTCAGGACACTTAGTGACATAATTTGTTCATTCTAGAAGGACAAACTCGTGGAAGTTTAAATTTTGGGGCTTGTGTTATTAAATTAAGGAAAAAAGTATGGGAGATGGAATAAACCCCACCCTTTACAACCCCCTTTACTGATACATTATCACCAGGTTTGATTTGGTTGTTTAATCTGATGCAAAAATTCATAAGAATAGCAATAAATGGACAGCAGAAGACAATTAAGTAGTTCAGTTTGGTAGTTAAAATCTTAAGGGTCACTGTATCAAATGCTTTTTGAAGATTAAGAAAAGGCAGCTAATTTTATTTGAGTTGAACATGCCCATGCTTCTCATTTAGTGAATCAGTATATACAAAGCATTCCTCATCACCTGATGGGCCAGCTCATCAAGACACTTACAGTAATTGCTTAACTGTGGCTGCATCCTCTTTGTATGAAATAAAAAACTAATTGAATTTGAGGCAAACATTTCTAAGAAAGGAAAAGGCGCGAGTACCGAGTCATCAAAAGTGCTTTAAAATTGAGATACTCGCTTAAAATCAAGAGACTTAGCTGCAGTATATGCAGCCAAAGAAGAAACAGAAAAAGGCTTTTGAAATGTCAAAACAAGTGATTTTAATAGCACCCCCAAAATTCAGCAAGAGTACTGGGCAATTTTAGAGTGTATGGTTAAAGCAGAATTCATTTTACCCAAATTTAATACTCACCTTGGCTGTTCTGCCAATGGAAAATTTTTCTAAAAAATTGTAACACTTAGAAGCACAAAAAAAGCCTAGCCCTGAAGGCTTTTGCTTTCTTTTCTAGAATGCATTCATACCTTCAGTTAGAAATGTTAAGCTATAGAAGCACGATCAAAAGCGACCATTCAGAGCTTCATTGGAACTATCCAAAATATAAGTTATGAATTGCAAAATAAAACGACCCACGTTTAAGGTCTAATTGTGTTTTTTAAGTTTCGCTCTCAGCTATGCTGGTCCCTGTAGACCTTTCCTCAACTCTTTAAACTGTACTTCAAGACCTAGTAGAAGTGGTAGTAATAAACTTTATTTGGCTACAAAAATGAGTGCCAAAGAGGTTTGCAACTTGTAGAACCAGGGCCATCTGTCACTTCGACATGGAGGACTCCAGCCAGGTACACCAATTAAAAGGAGGAGAGTCAAGATAAAAGGGGGACTGAATGGCAATGGTGCAAAGGAAAAGCAGTGTTCTAGGTTGAGAGAGAGATATAGTTGGGACAAGATGCTTTAGGTGGAAATGGTAAAGAAAGAAATTCACTGGGAGAAGGAGGAAGAAACTTTAATAACATGGAGTATTAGGCACCGAGAATGTCCTGAGTACGGGTCACCAAGGCCAACCAGTCCGTCAGCTGATGCAAGACTAGCCAAGCCCACCAGGTCGGGAAACAAAAGTGAGGAAAATGAAATGTGCCGGGATGGTGAGAAAATTTGTTCCCATTTTATGTTTGACATGAGATTTAGTGACAGAAGAAATGAAGAGGTGTCAAAAGAAGAATGAGATAATCTCGAAAATGCTTGGAAAGCAGCTCCATTCATCAAATTGACAGGTTGAAAGAAGCCGGCTATCCGGAACATGGTGTCATCTCAGTTGCTGAAGGAACCTATAAAAAAATGAAAACAAACAGCAAGGAAGCTATGCCTAACACAGTGGACCGAATACAACAACAAAATCTGGTTGCAATACCCTATCTGCACAGCATATTGCATGATTTGAAACGAATAGGCAAAAAAGTAAATATCGAAGTAGTTTTTACAGCTTCGTAAAAGTTATCGAAGCTTTGTAGGATCACTCAAACTTGTGGTGTGCAGCGACGCGCATGTAGCATAAAACACCAGACTTTATTTGTACCCTGCAGCACAGGTGTGGTGTATGAGATCCCATTAAGCGGTGGGAAACGCTACATTGGACAAACGGGTAGATGCCTCAATGAACGGCTCTGAGAACACAATTATACCTATGAAAAACTTGCAAAAAAGAAACATCTGCGAAGGAAACATTGCTTTGCACTGCAGCAGGTGCACAGGTTGTATGCCCTGGCTTCTACAGGGCGTAAAGCCAGGGGGTGCGTGTCGTGACGCTGGGGCTATGTCGACCCGGCCTTCACTTGGTAGCGTGCAGAGACTCGGGGTTGAAGTAGGATTGAATCTTCGAAGTTGGTGAAATATGTACAAGCAGGTTTACTGGCACTTTGAGAAAACGTATTTACCAGAATATTTACATGAAAAAGAAGGGTACATCAGCAAAATGGCAAGCGTTAAGAGTTCATAGCGAGAAGCGACTGGATGAGCCGTTTACCCAGGGCCCAGAGCGACATTTCGTGCTCTGCAGCGTCCTTAAAAACCCCCTATGTCCAGCCCCTCTCTGAAGATGCTGACCAACCAAATCCAGGGCACGCCCCTCAGGTATCGGCATCCAATCGAACACATCACTGCACTGATGGTCTGAAGCACTGACTGGTCCGGCATTCATTCGTTGGGCGTGATCACTTGTTGGCGGGAAAAGCTTGGGAACGGCGAGGAGAGGAGGTACATTTCTATTCTTCAGCAAAGAAACCACAGGCTGGTTCTGGGGGTTTTACTTCTCAGAAACCCGAGTGCACGTGGCGCCGCATAGGGCTCCCAACATGGTCCCTTTTCGACAATTGCAAATCTTTCCTGCATTCCCGGGAAATCACTTAATGGCCGTATGAGTCATGCTCTTCTCTTGTCCTGCACGTCAGCGGACATGTCACTCTGTCGTCTCCTTTGGATAGGAGGCATTCATCACTGGAGGATAGCACTTCTCGACTGGAAGGGTGAACAAAAGAAAGCACTTCCTGCTATTTCCCGCAGGGGGACGTTTCTTTGTGTTTTTCCAGACGTTCTCTTGACAGGGCCAATTTGGCATTTGCAGATTGTCCACAAAGCAAAACATGCTTACAAAACAGGATTCCTGGAAACAGGCTCACTTAGAGCCAATGGACCATCACCACATATTCACAAAACTTTTCCATGCCCACAGGCGAACAATAGAGCGCGCAAATGCGGATGCTTGGTCGTAACAGTGCGTCAGAGACCCCCCTCCCCCCCCCCCCCCCCCCATAATATTTAAGAGGGGTCCGAGATCCCCACAAGCTTGAATTCAAGCACGAGGACTGTGAGAATACAAACCAGGTAACCATTGTTTTGTTCTTGTCAGTGGTGTAATTGGAAGGTTTTTTCTCTACCGTTTCAACAGTTTCACATTGAGTATTAATAAAAACCAGAGATGGAGAAAAATAATGATTTCTTCCCTTTGTATAAAACGATTTGCAAAACAGGCAACCAGCCACTTTCTCTCTTTATTTCCCTTTCCACCAATGCTCGAATCACTACAGACCCCCTCCGATTGAGCCAGACTTTAAGCACTGGGCTTCACAAAACAAAGATTATTGGTAGAAGCAACAAGCAGATTACAAGAGAGATTCTGGAGGCAAGAGTCATCAAACAGAAAAAGGGCTTGTGCGTCAGTGCACCTTTGATAATGCTCAGTGAAAAAGAACTTGAGATCCTGTAAGTAGCGTAGGCTTACTCAAAACGCTTAGTATGTTATATCTTTTCTTGTATGGCAGTTTTCGGTTCTATATCTGGTGGTTTTTAAGGCTAACGACACGACTTAATCCTGCTCATTCATACTTTACATTTTGACAACAGAAGCCCATATACAGCTCAACCTGGCTTTTTCATTTTTCTTCATCGAATGTTTAGCGGTGAGGCATGTGCTTGCTCATGGTGTATACTACTTCACTTGCGTTTTGGATTTTTGTGATTTCTTGTTTATTGTTACTTTTTTTTTGTCAATGCTTTGTTAGGAGAGAAAACTGGTATACGTGTATATGACGTTTTGACTTCGGCTGAGTCACATGTTATGAAAATGTGCATAAACTCCTCCGTTTTCCAATAAACCTCAGTTGACAGTCAGTGCTGTGTTCATCTCCCTACCTCTGACCACATCTATCTCAATCTCAAAGACCTCATTCCAAAAGTAACATGCACAAGTATTGATACAGCCATAAATTTATTACAATGAATAAGACTTTGCTGTCAACCATGATGAACTTGACTTTCTGCAACATCTAATGTCAAAGTGAAAGTGATCGCTTCTTCTACTTATATGCTTCGCTTATTATTAAGGAGATTATTAAGTTGGTTTAGACCTTAAGGCAGAATATTAGTTTAAATAGTTTAGTCACACAAACAAAAAAACACGGAAAAAAAATTATAACCGAGCTTTTTCTTGGTTGAAGCGCCGTACAGAGGAAGAAAGTAATCATATTTACACAGGTGGAAGCAGGCTCAAGCATTTTAGAACAGCTCAGGGAGCAGTAATAAAGTAACTTCGGAGCAGCTTTGAAGCAATAAAACTAGAGTTTTGGAGCAATCACATTATGTCTTGGAGCAAGATTCTAGACTCGCTTTTAATAATAGAATTCTAGCTTCCTCACTTAACTCTTTGACTGTCGAATATTCCGAAAAAAAAAAATCACCTCCAGTGTCGAACTATTTCAAACGCTATGCGTTTAGCGCAATACCCGTACTGCAAAAACGCCGCGGGACGGCATGCAGCCGCAGCACCTGTACGGCAAAACCAGTCAAAGGGTTAAATAGCAGCAAATGGAATGCTGCCTTCTACACTTCATAATTGAAGATCGTTTAACTAAGAGATTTATACTGTTTTGTAAGATTCAAAGGTGGACTTCACCACTTTGATGCACTCAAGTATTGCCACTAGTTTGAAGTTCACATCAATGAACAGTACATTTCTGCTTTCTATCTTGTGCATATTCTTTTTGATCCTGCGCCTGTGCCGATAAATTTCTGGGTACTGGCCAGTAACGCCTTCAAGGAAGATAGGTGGCACTTTAAGTATAGCCTTTTTCCCCTTCAAATTCATTACTTTATGGCCCTCTGTGGCTGCTCAAATTATTGCTTGAGCTATCTTAGTTTCAACACACTGGCGATAGGCCCTGTATGACTTTCCAACACTTTTGAAAACACATTTAGTGACTGGCACCTAAGTGGCATCACCTCCATAAGAGTTCCAAGTGTGCTTTTTGTCTGTCGTAGGCATGACAGGCTAGATGGTGAAGCACCTGCTTGTATTCACAGCAGAATCGCTATAAGCAAACCGTGTAGTTCGTTGCAGCTGGACAAGTTTCCAATGGCTCGTAGTCATCATCGGCCAGACTATACCAACTGCAGGGTGAAGGCCTCTCCCATACTCCTCTACCTGTGCTAGCTGCATCCACTTTACTCCTGCAAACTTTTTAACCTCATCCGCTCACCTAACTTTCTGCTGTCCCCTGCGACGATTTGCTTCCCTTGGAATCGTTTATTACCCTAAGCGAACATCGGTTGTACTCTCTACGCATTACATGCCCTGCCCATTTCATCTTCTAGATTTCCACTAGAATGTAATTAACTCAAGTTATTTCTCTAACTCACTCTATGTGCTTCCTATTTTTTAACGTTACACCTACCATTTTTCATTCCATAGTCATCTGCGTTGTCCTCAACTTAGGTAGAACCCTTTTCGTTAGCCTCCACGTTTTAGCTCCATAGGTGAGTAAGTGTAAGATGCAACTGCTGTATACCTTCCTCTTGAGCAATACCGGTAAGATACTAGTCATAATCTGAGAATACTTACCAAATCCACTCCATCCCAATCTTATTCTAGTTATTTCCCTTTCATGATCTAGATCTGCGGTTACTGCCTGTCCTAAGTAAACATATTCGTCTACCACTTCCAGTGCTTCGCTACCTCGTAGTAGTTTGGTGCGCCTGCTTCACTCGCTGATCTCATTTCCCTCACCAGAGGCGATTCAAAAGGCCGGAAGTAGGCGCTATATCAAGTGCACAGAACATTTTCCGTAACGAATTCCTCAAATTTGCTTATAAGCAAACATTATGCTGCATACTAAAAATAATATTAAAATTTTATATGTATTAGGCTCGGGTGAGATGCATTACACCTCTGCTACCGGTGTGCTGCCATCGTTTTGACTACACCAGCCACATACCCTGTATACAGAACTCATAACAGACCATTGCCCAGCTGCGCTTCTCATAGTCGCTTAACTTAATTGTCTCGGATTGCGGTTCTTGCTGCCAATACCAGTAATGTCCCACTGTGCGGCAAAACCGTGCTGCACTAAATTTAATGTCAGAACATTGATGCAGTCGAGTTGGAGCAATTTTGGAGCACTTCCACCCCTGCACTTAGGATGAATGCAAAGAAAGGAATACTGCAATCAAATTCTAAATTCTAAGTTCATTCTAAGTTCAAAAGGCAAGCCACCATGTCAGTGTTATCACTCAGTATCCTAATTTCTAAGTTCAATATCACAGGAAAGACAATTGTGCCAAGCTCAAGCTTAACACCGTTCAACATGATCCAGTTACATATATATATATATATTCCTGCCGAACATAATCACAGTTCCCATATTGTAAGGAATCTTTATCAACCATGCTTTTATTTATGTGTTTATTGATACCTCAGAGGTCCTAATGCAAGACTTTACAGAAGGAATGGGCTTGTGCACAGTGATAAATGGCGACAGGTTAGTGGTATACATGGCTATGATTAGACAGGTTCTTCGATGGCAGTATTGAAGCTTACAGGATCACTGATGAGGGATGATTCCAGTTGTGAACAGTGCTTGCGAAGAATGACTCATGAAATGTAGTTGTGCGGGCATGCGGTGAAACGCCACTTTTACGATGACCTGTGCGAGGTGTTCTATACACAGGTTAGCCGAGACGACTGCCATGAGGTCTTGTATGAAAAGCTTGTGATAAAGGCAAGGGCATGAAGTACAGTGACGAGAACAGAGACTGTAACAGAGATTTCATGGCAGAGATGCTGAAGGAGTATTCGAGGGAATGAAACTGGTGGCATGGTTTTGAACAGGCTCATAAGGTTCAGTAAAGTTACAGTAGTGTGGATCAACTATATGATTGGTATATTAAAGTTGTGATCACACAAGGATTTTGTAATCTAGTAATTTTACACAAGAAGGTGCCAGCCATGGGTAGGTTACGATAGAGGTATCCAACAGTTCTATTAGAGTAATTAGTTACATGGCTTACAAGGCAAGACAATGTTAAGCCATTAGTGAGGTGAACACCAAGGTACTTAAACGAATTCTTTGAAAAAGTAGTACTAGTGTTAATTTTGTAAGTAGGATGTGTTGTTTTGGCAGTGGTGAGAAGAAATCAACAGTTTAAAGCTTCTCAGGGACGGAGGCCACATAGCACATCACTATTGTATGCAAATTAAATATAGATATAAGGCAGAAGCGTCGGACGAGTTGGTTACAGAGCAGCGAAGTACACAGTCATCAACTAAAATGTGGCTGGTAGAAGTTACTGAAGGGAGATCGTTAAAAGTAAGGGACAGTGCTTTGTGGAACACATAGCCGAAAGAAAACTTTGAAAAAGAGGACTGGGTATTAGCAGTAACAAACCGCGAGCGGTCGGTCAGAAAGCCTTGGATCAAACTAGTGGATAGAGGTTTGTTCAATTCAGGCAGCTTCAGCAGAATGCGGGCAACGTGAAAAATGCGTGCAGACAGGCGACGCAACTTGGGAAAAGCGGTAAAAGAAAATCGAGTACCGAACCTGCTGGATATTTTTTTCGAAGTTAATACTGGGATATATTGAGGGCGAAAGGCACCATTTCGGCTCCATCTTAGTGCCTATACCCTGCGCGATTCAGGGAACGTAGGAACGGGTGAATGCTAAATATTTTTTACACACTCTTGTACACTACGCGAACGCGCACACTTCGTGAATAACGCGAAATAGAAGTGTCCTTTCGCTAAGGCAGTTTTGGGAAAACTGCTCGCAGCTTCGAAAAGACCCGTTTTATGGCATTGCAAAAGAAAGAGCACATAAACACCCTTCCAGAATCAGCCAAGCGATCACATACGGTGATTACATAAACATCGCAACCTTCAAAACGAAAGCCAAGACCACCTACACGTTGAGAATATTCTTCTTCCATGGCAGCACAAACCAAATCACGATCCCCATACACAGGCCTTTTACATACGCTCTTGGTTTCTAGTATGCCACACTGTGCACCATTCATGCTTCAAAAATAAATCCAAGACGCCCTGTTCGTGAAGCAACACGCAAATATGATTTGTTGCAGAATAAACGGAGAGACCGACGGGGTCCTCAGGTAGGAGCACTCTTTCAACTTCCGTGGATGCACGAAGCCTCTACTGCGTTTATCGCCTCTGTCGTTACTAACGTAATCCATGAAGAAACTGCAAGATGAGCACTGAGGCACGAAATGTGCACGACGCAAAAATCGCGATTCACACGACCACACATTCCAAACGTCGTTTACAAACACACGACACGTGATCTGCCTTGGGCTTTCCTGCAAAAACCCCAATCCGAAAATAATAAACAAAGCCAAGCCAATCCATGGGTTGCAATAACGGTTTGCTTATTTTCACCCGGTTGCACCAAGCTTCTAGCTTATTCCAACCGGGTCGCAGCAACGCCGGCCCTACTAAAGTAGCCAATCTAATCCAAACTTTCAGAGTGGTCGGTAAAAAATAAATAGTTATATTAAACACAAATTATTTTTGTGTCATTGTTATTTACTTTATCGTGGTGTCTACAATTATATATATTTTGTTTGTTTATAAACAAAACCCCTACGATAGCGAAGAGTACAGTGACATGTAATGTTGCCGCCATATTATAGAACATTTTTTTTTCACTGTTTTTGTTTTTTTAGTTCAAAAGCACACCTAGGCAAAACCTTGGACAAGACTTAGGTAATCAAAGGAGGTTTGTTGGCACTAGTTAAACGCACAAGCTTTGGACCTAAGTTATCTGCAGTTGTATGTATGCAGTTTTGAGCTTGGGAAAGGACACACCTTTGTTTCGCGCTCCTCTCGCGTTTTGAGGAAAAAGAGGAGCGGCGGCGGCCATTTTCAGGTCAACTTCGACCACACCTGAACTTGCAGAGAGCCGGCTCCGTGAACTGCGCATGCGCGCCCAGAACCAAAGTGGAAAGGAGGATGCGTTGATTCTCTCGACGGATGTGACGTCAAACAACTTTCAGTATTTGCTTTTTTCTGGAAATAAGCCTCAAACCCAGATGCCAATTACCCTGTTTCTAGCCACCGCACCCGAGCAAAAGCTGGCGCGCTTTTCGGGCAACGGGTGCTCGCGCCTTGCGAGCCCTAGGTCGCTTTTCATGCGTCGGCTTGTTGTAGTTTGCGGGGCATCATCCCGATAGATGCAAATTCGGTGAAAATCTGATTCAGTTTGTGGATTGTTGCCCTAAATTCAACAGCGTAGCCTTCGTTCCTGTCGCTGGCCTGTCTGCAGCCTCCGACTACGGTGAGTCGTACGCGAATGATGGTGTTTCGTACATGCCCGCGAGCTCTAGGTAAAGCATTTGTCGGCGTTCTGCTACAGTCTTGCAGTTTTTTTAACGAGTTTTTACACGGCAGTGCAGCTATGCGGTAGTCACAATTACTGACGCGGCATAATCACGCGACAGTCTCCGGGCGAAGGCATGTGGAGACTGAATAAATGCGTCGATCCCGTTTCTTCGCGCTTGAAACAACCGTTGCATACCTGCTGCTGTGCACCGATCGGTCGCCGGTTGCTGTTGTCTTCGGGGTGCACTGGGGTATTGGGACGTACGCGGCGACTTACAGATGATGTGAAACTATTTGTGAGCCGAGAGTCACGGAAGTTTGTAATTTGCTTTTTTTTTTTTTTTGAAATTCTTCGTTTGTGGCCTAGTTTGTTTGGGCAGTAGCAAGCATTTTGGTGTGGTGCGCCAGCGTGAACGCGCTGGTTTATGATCATGAGGTTTTATTGCCTTCCTCGCAGCTTCAGCAGATAGAGTGGCTGGGCCCATAGAAACGGTCGTGCTTCTGTCAAAAAACTGTCGTAAGGTATTTATCTATGCGGCCCATACGTGGTGCTGCAGTGCAAGAGGTCAGCTTCTTTACAGTGTCGACGAAGTGCTAAAGAAGGGGAGTGGCTGGCTAGCTGAGAGATAGTATAAATGTAAACTGGCCCAGTGCAAAATGAGCCCCGGAGTGAAACGAGCCTACTGCTCAGCATAAAATTGCTACATGATACGGGCGTATACCCGCACGAATTTATTGTGCTTGTATGCTCACACGTTCCACTGTCGAGTACTCACATCGGTGCATGCAGCAATGAGGGTGACTTTTCGGCTATCATAGGTTCTTGCCCATGAGAGTATCTGCCCTTTTACTACGAAAATAACTGCATTGGTAGAACTCGCTGAGCTTATTTATATAGATTTAACACTTCAGATGCATGTCGATACCGCAGAGTTCCCTAATACTTTTGCTTGCTCCAACAGCGTCATCACTTTGAGAAAACTGGGATAGCAGAAACAATGCCTCCATAAATAGTGGGTAGTGCTTGGCTTCAAGCTGCTATCAAGGCCATTGACAGCTTATTTGAAAACAAAGCAATAATTAACCTGAGGTGGTACGTTTTGTTGAGGGGAGTGAGGCACCGTTGCATGTACAGCCTTTGTCAAAAGTGTAGAGCCCGGGGGGTCCGCTTCTGAGCCGAATAGTGGCACTGATGTAGAATTAGTTGAGGCCTTTCCCACTGAAGGGGGTAAGACAAAAAATCTTCTTGCCATCAACAAAGTTGGAATACCGGAAATTCATTACAAGCCGCAGGAACTGGCCCAGAAGCAGACCCCCTAGGCTCTACACTTTTGACAAAGACTGTACTTCGTAATCCTGTCAAAGAGCTTGGCAGTTGCTGCTATAAGCACTCTTGATTACAATTCCATGCAAGCCGCAGCATATTCCGCACTTACTGCACACGTGATTTAACTTAGTCTCTTTGTTTGCTATTTCAGTGTTTTGCAAGTGTGCTAAATATTTGTATTTGTGCTAGCATTGACTGCTAGTCTCGTTACTGCCTTTTTCCTTCTGCGGCAGGCACTCTCACTTGCTTTACTCAAATCAAATTCTACTGTGAGTGAGTTTGCTGAATTTATGCAAACTAAATGTAATTGCAGTATTACTCTCATTTATTTACATTTACAGAGGCAAGGAATACTCTGGGCCGACGTACGAGTTTCCTCCACCAGTTGGATTCCGCCGCTACCTCAGTAGTGCAGTGAGCTGTAACTGGTGTGACCAAATGGACACTCTCACTCCTACTGGTTTAGAACGTGCTCCTATTTAAGTTTAAAATATCTTGCTTGCAATGTATTTAATCTTGTTGTGGAGTATTGTCACCCTTGCATTTGCTGATATGTTATTATTTGGAAAGCATTCAGAGTGATTTTGGACGCATAATTTGCAGTGGCGGGAGGTGGAGAAGCACAAATGTGTGACTGCAATTTTTTGCCTCTCTAGTTTTCAGCCTTTAGAATTAAAGCAACAGATTGATATGTGAACAGGCCTGGCATGGATTAAAGAGTTTGTCATATACAACAACACTTGACCCTTGCGGGGGTAACACAGCTGTGGTTATCTGAGCAAAAGTTCTCTGTATGTGATGGTGTCCGAAACATGGCATTGTCTTAAGTAACTTGGCATGGAATCGGCCACTTCTTGCACTCTCTTGACAGCATCTATTGTAATGTGTGCTAGGCGACATGCCTTCGGATCTGTTGTATGTCTGCAGCAGTTGCCTTGATGTATCAAGATGGGGTGGTTGTTGCGAGTTGGAAATTCCCATTCTCCCGACTACACCAATAAAATGTAGTGAAGCCAAATACCAGGAACCAATGTGTTACGTGGTTCATTGTGAAGGCTTGCCATTCTCATAACTTTGCCAAATTGCTAGAAGCATTATTTTTAAGCCCGGTCTTCTTTTGCTCATAGCACAACTCATTTCGTGCATTTGTCAACTTTTTGGGGTTTATGGTTGGCACATTTTGCAGAGGGTGACAAAATTTGAGCTGGTGTGCCACAAAGGTTAAATATCTGTTTATTGAACTCTTCTCAGGAAGCTACATGCAAATACTGCCTAATGTGGCTGTGAGGGCTTTGCACTTGATTGATGTACCGGTGCATTACTTGTGGCAGCTGGTCTACATTGTACAGGACTGCCACTTTGAGAAGCACCAGCACTGCTATGAAGCAGATTCACAGCATTGTTCCTGGTGGAAGCAAACCACTGTAGATGTCCTCATTCCATTGCAGCTTCAGCCAGTGAAGTTTCACAATGCCCGTGTTGGACAAACAAGAGGCCTATGAACTTAAGCATTTCACTTAGTCATTTCTTCCAAACATCCGTCAAAACAAGCAACCTGTTGGTTTCCCCAAAATCCCTGTACAATCATATTTATTTTTATTTTTACAAATAGTTTGTATCATAAGCTGGAGAGCCTTCACTCAAGTATACACTAGGTTCCTATCTACGTGAAAACTACACGCTTGTGTGCCAGTGTCAGCAGATCGTTGCTAACGATTGTGGAAACCCTCCTAAACAGAGAACATGCAGCGATCATGTGTACATACTCAAAAGCAAGTGGGTACGGAAACTATGTGCACCTTTGGCCACTAGTTGGCATTACAGGTGGTTGTAGTGCCTGAATCGCTAAAAGCTGAAATCAGAGCTTCTTCTGACAGACTCTTTTGGCTTCTTTGCTGCTAGTGCGATAAAAAAAAAATCTGTAGCTGAAGTTGCTGAATCACAAAATTTCAGTGTTTTTTGTTGTGCGGCCTGACACGAACATTTCTCTATCTAAGGTGCCACCATTGTTCAGATACAGATCGCTTGTGTGTCACCACTTGGTGCGATGTTACTCTGTGTCACCAGGGGTAGAGACAGACAATTGGAGGAGGAGGATACGCTACAACAGGACATGTATTTGCAGACTAACAGGAAAAATAAGGAGGCCTTAGGAAAGCTAAAGAATACGGTAAATGCTGCCATGAGGCTCACTGAAAGAATCTCCAATCTAAAGAGAGGATTGCAGGAAAAGGAGTCAAGTCATTTGGTACAGGCATTCGTGATCAGTAGAACAGTTTTTGCGACGCCTTGTATGAATATGGACGTGACGGAGGAAAACAAGGTGGACGCTATGATTAGGCTGGCGTATAAGGCGGCCCTTGGGTTACCTAACATTGCTTCTACCAAAAGTCTGTGGGATTCATTATCATCAGCCTGACTATACCCATTGCAGGGCGAAGGCCTCTCCCATATTTCTCCACTTAACCCGGTTCTGTGCTAGTTGCATCCGCTTCACCCCTGCGAACTTCTTAATCCGCCCATCTAACTTTCTGCTGCCCCCTGCTACGCTTTCCTTCCCTTGGAATCCAGTTTGTTACCCTCAGTGACCATCGGTTATCCTCTCTTCGCACTACATGTCCTGCCCATGTCCATTTCTTCTTCTTAATTTCCACTAGAATGTCGGTAACTTGAGTTATTTCTCTGACCCACTGTGCACGCTTCCTGTCTCTTAATGTTACCTCTACCATTTTTCGTTCCATAGCCCTCTGGGTTGTCCTCAACTTAAGTAGAACTCTCTTGGTTAGCCTCCACGTTTCAGCCCCATAGGCGAGTAATGGTAAGATGCAACTGTTGTATACTTTCCTCTTGAGCGATACCGGTAAGCTGCTAGTCATAATCTGCGAGTGCTTGCCAAATGCGCTCTATCCCAATCCTGTTCTTGTTATTTCCTTTTCATGGTCCGGATCTGCGGGTACTACCTGTCCTAAGTAGACATATTCGCCTACTACTTCCAGTACTTCGCTACCTAATGTAAACTGCTGTTCCTTTCTGAGGCTGTTGAACATTACCTTAGTCTTCTGCATATTGATTTTCAAGCCTACCTTTCTACTTTTCCTGTCTAGGTCATCAATCATTATTTGCAGTTCATCCCCCGAGTTGCTTAGCAAGGCAATGTCATCAGCAAATCGCAGATTACTGAGGTATTCTCCATCTACCCTTATCCCTCACTGCTCCCATTCCAAGTCTCTGAATACTTCCTCTAAGCAAGCTGTGAATAGTACTGGGGAGATTGGATGCCTGGCAAGGTTAGCTTCATATATGCGTGAATCGCACGGTGAAGTCATCGGTCATGACCGGACATGATGTCATGTGGTGACCTCAGTTCTGGTTATTAGCCATGACTGGATGTGACGTCATGATGATGTCACATCGGGTCATGGTGACATTACTGCGAACACATTAAGCTGCGCAGAATAGATGAAACAACCTCCAGCTTAAACAGCATCACTGTTGAAAGTGGCCGTTGAGCAGTCTAGTTGAAGGTTTGGGCGGCTGTATGCGAGCAAGGAACTGAGTGCTGTGATTTAACTTCCCAAAATAAATGCCATGGAGTGGTACTTTTTTCTTAATACAGGTCATACGTTCACTAGAACCACCTTACTCTGTATTTTACAGCTGTAAATGCTGCAAAAAGCAAATTTTCTAAATTTAAGAATTTTATTCTGGCATGGCTTATATTCTCTAATCTCCAAAACAATTTTCTTGGGTTCCTTTACTTCTGGAAAACTTGGGATATTGTTGGAACAACTACGATGAGAACAGCAAATTTTACAAATTTGAAATTTAAGTGTATGAGAACATGCAAGATGGCGACCATGGCACAAACTTTTTTTTTCCGCCTAAAACAAGCTGGGGTAATGTTTGTCGTAGTAGCCCAATACAGTCCTTTTCTGAACTGATGGCGGTCAAGCGTAAAAATTGCATCAAATGGCATGATATGGGCCTGTGTGCAGGCTTCACACAACTCGTACTCTCAGGCAAGTCCAGTAAAAGAATCTGACTGCTGAGCTGCTACCCGGCACAACAGAACCCAGAATGCAACCTAATCCTACGTTAGCCTGAATACTTAATATTTTTGAGACAAAGCATTCATAGAAGGTTGAAAAAAACTCGTACATGCAGAATGCGATCAAAAAAATCTGGAACAAGTTTCATGACACGCATGCCATTTTTCACAGCATATCACACAACTTGGAAGAAAGTCGACAACTTCACTTTGAAAGCAAATTTTTGTGAAAATGTACAACACCACTGGGAAGGAAAACAATTGAAGCAGTTGAAACAAAAAAATTTGGTAGCGTATGTGTCAATGAACCCTCAGTGTCTATTAAAAAAAGTGAAATCAATGATCTTCGACACTAGTAGAACCTGAATAGCGCTGTGTGATAAGGCTGTCCACAAGTGGCAATAAGCAAAGTTAAAATCAAAACAAAACAAAACTTGACAGAACTTGCACCAATATCACTGCTATGCTAAAATAAAATACACAGACACCATATAACCACTGTTCACAATAAAAGTTCTACAAACCTGATGCGAATTTTTATATCATAGCTGTAACGATACTAGCACAGCCTGATAATTACAGTACACCTAAACAATCACTCTACCTGCCGCTATGCATATATTGTATGCATATAGGCACTATGCACATATTGTACTTGACTACAAAGTTCAGCATGGTAGTTAACAACCATGCACATGAAACAGCTCGGGTATTGAAAAGCTTCTTCCAATCTTGTTCAAAACCAATATATTCTGATCAAATCAACATGTAAAATGTAAATCTTTTGTAAAAAATTTCATTTTGCACACAAAGACAAAGGTAGCTTTACTGCACATACTGTAGCACGAGTTGAATGCTCCGGGTCAATTTTCATAGTGCTGCAGGGTTTTTATGTGTTTATTATATAAACGATGCAAAAAATAAAAAATCTGAACTCCATAAAAGGTGCCACATTAGAACAAAAATTAGCAGTGCTATGCCTAGATAATTCCACTGCAAGAATGCATCTGTGCTGACTCATGTTCTATTGCCATAAACAAAGTACAGTATGTGAGGAATACAAGGGATGAAGGTTTGATTCCCAGTGGAGACAGTATTTATTTATTTTATTTACCCCACTAATCACACATGTGCTCTGTGCTGTCGTACAGTACAGCAAGTAACAACATATGGTACCTGTAGTAAGACATAGTTCATGCTGGTTACATCGGCTGTCATGCAAAGATGTAATCAATGCAATTAACACTTTTTGTAGTGGCTTGAAATTGTTGACGACTGTGACCCCGAGCAGTTCGCACCTGAACACTGGCAACCACTGTGATTTCGTAGTATCGATGACAGTCGCCGCAGATGATGAGGGGAATGTCTGGTGCCCTCACAATGCATCAGCCATCTCGCAGATAAGTGCTGCCATTCAGCGCCACCATTGCAATTCTTGTTTAAATGGCTATGGGTTGTACAAACTGGAAACTCTAGCAGACTAACAATCTTGTGCATTCACAATGCCGTAATAACAACATTGTGTGGGTAGTAATTTAGAAAAAATAAATACATTCACAGTTAAAACTGGTTCACTGGACAATATTTTGTAATAATTCAACAATACTGCACAAGAATTTTCAAAACTCCTCTGAGCCTCACTAGGGCACCTATGAATGTTGTGCAGCCTTGGTGGATGGAACCGTGACAGATTATTGTAGATGAAAATGTAGCCATTAAATACTGTCCTTTTTAAAATGCATGATAGAGCGTTACACTGCAGTGCACAGGTGTAGAACATAAAAACATGGCTGCAGCTGCGAGCTATCAGGTGGCTGTCGCACATACTCCATGATAGTAAATCAGGTATAGGTATCTTCCATGGGGCAGGTAGCTAGTAGCAGGCTAGGCAGGCAAACAGGGTTCGTTCATGGCTCTGGTCCACCAAGAATGTGACAGTGCTGCAAGTCATCTATACTTGGGCAGATTACCTAACATGCAGACAACTACTGTAAAGTCAAACACTGAACTTACAAAAAAATTAAGTTGATAAATGAAATGTACTGCCTTTGGATCTGAGCAAGAATGAGAACAGAGGCAAGCCATTTGGCAAGCCTGTTTCGATGCATTCCCTAAAGCCACATCTCTATGCTGTTCTGACCAGTTTATTTGTTTTACAAGAATACACTAGGAAAGAACCAAGCGATCGCACATTACATCTACGTTGTGCACTACAGTTATAAAAATAAAAATCATAGCTAACGAGTACGTGACCCCGTTCGGTAATGCAGTACATTTACTTTGCTGTACAGCGTACGACTCGTCTCGGGACTGACGGACAGCGTGTCAGGCCCTTATCATTTGCCAAAAAAAAGCGAAGCTTAATTTCTAGTAAATCAACATTACACACTATTAAGAAGCGGTCAACACACTTGAAACACAGTTCTATATTCAGCTAGTCTGCAAACTATTACCACAGTCATCATACATAAAAGCAATAACAGGCGCATACATGCAGCATGTGCTGAAAAGGCGCGTCCGATGCAAGTGCAAAACTGACGTTGGCCTCGGTGATCTTACGACTGCTAGGGGAAAGCTACATGCCTCACATTGACACTAAAAATTAATTTTAATTCAAAGCACTTCTGACACAAACGTAAGCCTTCGATGTCTCTGTAGTCACTATGCCTAAACACTTTCAACGGAGCGCTTTATTTAGTTCTGCGCAGGCAAGCAGAACTTCTCTCAGACAACCTCAAGTGCAGCAAGAAAGTAACCTTGCTGCAATGTTCACAGTTAAACGTCCCGAAACAAATCGTTCCCAGCTAATTTCACACAGCGATTCGCGGAAGAATCGCGGTTCTAGCGCAGGCACCATGCTTACCAACATGTCACTCGAGTACGTTAATGTTCCACAAATCAATATATCAACTCATTTCCTTCCAAAGAGCAATCAGCTGGCTTTCTATTCGACTTACCAAAGTGATGCTCACCGTGCGAAGTGCGTCGCCTGTGCTGTATAAACACAGAACACAGCCATTTTATGGTTCGTTAGCATTAGCAACAAATAGATAAAGCGCAACACAGGCTCCGTAAAGCACTGGAAGGAGAATAACCAGAGTCAATAACGCGTCAAACATTTTTTTAAAACGTTTCATGTAACGCGCCGCAACTCAAATAATTTAGCGGAGGGGGCGATGATAATGATAATGGCGCACGCACCATCGTATCTGAAATTGTTGCAAATGAAACTATGCAGTTTCAGTTAAACAAAGGAGGTGGTGACGCATAAACTATAAGTGCGAATTTTAATTATCTAAAGGTTTCCTTTTACTGAATTAATTTTTGTTGGTATTGGACGTTTTCGCCACCTGCAGCGCTGTCACTCGACCGTTGCAAAGGCGCGCCATTTGAACCGGCTGGTTGTACGGTGCTCGCACAAGTCTCTGCTGTTCTCTGAGTTCTCTCTTCTCAGTTCAGCTCTCTCTGCAAGCCTCCCAGAGGCTGTATGACTCATTTATCTCGCCACAAGTAACTTTTAAACCACAGTTCAGCAATGCGACACTAGAGCCATTCAATGAAGGACTACACTTATTCCTAGTCTGGCATTTATTTCCTTTGCGCATTTTCACTCTGTCCATTCATAACAAAAACTTGGAAGAAAAATCAAGTGGCTAAGTGGGCTTCCCACAGTGCAGTTACATATCTATAGTTATTTCATAAATTGGCAACAGAGTTTTGATTCATCATCACTGCCTGCATTAGGTATGCTGAAGGGAATTAATGGTCTGCAATCATCGCTGCTTCATGCGTTAGCTGCAGCCGCCAACCTTGGCTCATTTGCTGACATTATCTCTTCATCCCAGTGTCTGGTATCCCTTGCTTGTTTCACTCCCTCGAAACCTAATCGATTAGCTGAAAATCCCTTTTTCCTGGATTACATGTCCCACTCTAATGCTTCTTTACAGTTTTCTGCATCTTCATACTCAAAGATGTGCACCATGTGCTGCAATCTCAACTGCAGGTACTCTACTGCAAGATGCCCAGCACTCTGTCATATGGTATGGTGTTGCGGCAGCATAGAAGTACCACCCACACAAACCATCAGATGAGGACCTGCTTATGCCCTCACCTTTTTGGACCAAGGACGCCACCTGCCCAGGGCAAATAGGGCCTGCTCATTTCAATAATAGCCGATCACTACTTTCTTGTTATGATTACCTTGAAACTGTACTTTAATCCACATCTGTGTTTGTGAAGGTTTTCCAAATTATTTTACTTTCTATAACCTGCTGCACTGTCCTTTGCTTAGGTATTTTAAACTAATGCTTAATTGTCCACTTTTCAGCCTTTCAAATGATCACATGATAGCAAGCTGCCTTTTATTACATTATATGTACAGCACCTTCCAAATTTACATTCACCTCTTGTTGCTCTTGGGGAAATGTTTCTCATGGTTCAGATTCAGAGTGACTACCTGGCTTAAAAACATTACTCCCTTCCTACGTCCGAAACCTTCCTACCTATGTGCAGCAGTGACTTTGTGGCTATGCATTCAACTGCTAATCCTAAGGTTTTAAGATTAAATACATGGCTACATTTTGGCAGAGGCAAGATGTAAAGACACCTGTGGGCTATACAATGTCAGTGCATATAAAAAGGACACCAAGCAGTCAAAATTAATTAGCTCTTTCCCATGCTTGCCGTCTTTCATAGACCGCATTAGGTTTTGGCATTCCCGATCCCTGTGTGCCATGTCAATACCTCTACCTGTTGTAAAGTTGCTCTCATCACAAAGGTTTGAAAAATAAACCTTCATCTTGTAGCTTCTTTAGGTCCTTGAGCATGTGCTGTTATTGAGGCAGTGGGCAATATTTGGCTGGGGCCTTAGACATGCAATAGCCCAAACCAGATTCGAAATCGAGGAAACAGTTTAGCTGAAACAAATGTCGATTTCAGTCTCATCAACATCAACTGCAATGCCCATTCTCTTTTTCTACAGGAATATAATGTAGACATGATGCAATGCTGTTCTCCCAAATGTTTTCCGATTGTCATGGCTACTACAGTTCAAAATAATGAGACCAAAGAGCACGACACACAAGGAATGCTTATTTGCAATGGAAGCATTTTATTGCAAGCTATGAAGTAAATACATATGTCGTGAAGAACAAGCAAAAGATTGCAAGAAACTATCAAAACAAAATTTAAAACCCCATCTAGAAAAGCAAAAATCTAATGCCATGTTTTCATGGAAAGCAGCCATTTTTTAAAAAAGGCTGCTCTTTGAAGATACTCACAAAATTATTTCAGCATAAATGCTCATTTGCTACAATCCTCTTTTTTTCCAACTAGACACAAAGTCTACAAGACCTTGTGTATAAAATGTCACCAACCAGCACGCAGCTGCCATGCCATCAGCGAAACCATGCGCCCAACTGCTCATTGCACACCGGCCAAAACTCTGCACTGCCTTTGGGCAAGTGGAAAGCAGCTGCAAAGCATCTTAAAACCCATCCACCTTTTGTTTCTATTTTAAGGTGCTATCATTTCTCCTGCTTCAATCATTCCTTTCGTTTTCAGGTGCGATTCCATAAACTGAACTTGTTTATGAACCACCCTAGATTCGAAAATGTGTTCAAACCTGCTGTCTATGAGGCAGCGCCTTCAGAATGCGCGATGGCCAAAAATACTTTTGCAGCAGACTCGTTAATAACAGAGCTACAACCATCAAAACCGGTATGTTTCTCTCCTTCCCTTCCATCACCAAAGAGTCTCTCCCTCCTCCCTGGTTGACTAGCCTCCACAAGAGAATACGCGTAGGGCTGGTACATGTAGGCTCCCTAAATACGCGAAATGTGGAGCGCCATCTCTTAGTGCTTTGAGAAACTATGCCCGCCATGTTGGTTTGGTCAACAAAATGAAAACGCTGGCTGCCCTGTGCTGGGTAAAAACAGCTACGAGAACGCATCAAATGCAGTCATTATGGCCCCGACTTTTACAGGCATTATTTTTTTTTTCTTGCTGGTTGGTTTGTGGGGTTTAACGTCCAAAAACGACTCAGGTATGAAAGACGCCATAGTGAAGGTCCCCAACAATTCCGACCACCTGGAGTTCTTTCTTTAAGGTGCACTGACATTGCACAAACACGGGTGCCTTGCTTTTTGCCTTCCATCAAAAAGCTACTGCCGCAGCTTTTTATTTTCTTGCTTTCTGCTACCCAAGCACCACCAGTGACCTTCGGCTCATCCAGCTACAATGCCAATAAGGAGGAGGACTGGGAGAGGCTGAGCTCAATGGGTGGCCGAAGCATAGGTGCGAGGCGTCTGGCCTTTCTTAGGAAACCAAGCCCGTGCATGTATGGATGTTCTGTGTTTTCTGTATTCATGGTTATGCATGGTGTACCATGGCTGGATTCGAGTGGCGACGGTGCGCTCTTTACGACCTATGCATGGAGGGTGCTTCCTGTCTGCTACAGCTGCGAAATCGTGGCACTGTGTGGCATTGACGCGTCTACTCAGTGATGCCGTCATTTGGTGTGCAACAAGCTGGAAAAAAAAAAAGTGGAGGCTGGCCAAGCCTGCGGCTGCAAGCCTGCACTTTCACCCGGTTGTGATTCTTGCCAACGAGATGTCATGAACTTGAGCGTTCAGAGCGACCTGCAGTGATTTTTGCCGCTGTACTGAGAGTTATAGATGATAGGTGTGCCGGCCGTGAGCCATCCTTACAGGCTCTGGCTGTGTATCAGCATCTTGCCGAAGAGCCAAAACCAGGGAAAAACTCGCATAAAATATAGCTAAATTATTGGAACAGAGTTCTCCATCACTCGGAAATTGATGAAAAGAAACACCGCAAGTTTTTCAAACTTGCAGGCGTGGGCACGTCGTTCAGAGGAAATAAAGTTCAAATGCGTGGCAGAAAGCATACGTATGGGTCCGGACCGAAGGAAATACCAAAAGCACACTGCGGCCGAGAAGCTCAACTATTGTCATGAAGTTAGCTTCGTTACAAACTAGCCGCAGAGCTTAGCAACATAGGTGGCAGGCCAAGACAAGGGTCGGAAGGCTTTCCTACTATCCTTATATGAGGATGGTGATGAATGCCTCCTGTTATTTCGAGGTGATGTTGCGCACGCCTCAGAACAGGAAAAGCAGTTACAGTGAATGCGCTGTTCAAAGTGCACAAAAAGTGCAATAAGAGCAGGTTACCTTTTTTTTTTTAATTTGCACTAACAACTTAAAACAGGTCAACGACCAGCCTGACTTGCAGACACGTGAAGGCGCCCGAACTTTTGGTACATGTGCAGAAGCAGACAGAAATGTGCCCAAAAGCGAAAAGATGCCGTCACACTGGCATATCATTTGAAACAATGCATGTAGGCAAAACAGGTACTCCTCCTTGCTCGGCCACTAATTTTAACAGGCCTGGCAGAACAGGCCCGAGAGGCCAAAAATGTTCATGTGATAAATTCTGTGCTTCTGTAGCCATGTCAATGCATTTTTGACAGTTCCCCTCATATCATGAAGGAAACAAAGTTACAGTAGGAAGAAAAAAATCAGCTTTTGTGCAGCATAATGGGACTGACCTTACAATAGTATGCTGCTACTTGCCTTACTGCAGACTGATAACCCAAATCACTGTTGTATTCAGATGGTAATTAGCACATGTTGCGCACTGTAAGAAATAAGACAAAGTAAGTATTACTACGATCAAAATGTGCTAAATAATACTGTTGCCTGAGCCTACACTGCACCGCTTTTGCGCACACAAAATTGAGACTACATAATTTCTCTAATTATTTCGCTCACTCCATAAACTGAACACTTGAACGCTTGAAGGCGCGAACGCAGGTGCACACCGGGCGCCGCCACAGAAGCGAGTGGCCAGGGTTGGGTAAATCCTGCACTAACTTCATGGGGAAGAGAGCACTGCTTGCCTAGAAGAGCTGCCATTATATCTGCGGCGAATGCGCAGGCTGTATGAAAGTGCGCGCCGCTGCCACTTGAGTCCAGCCGTTGGTGTATGAATAGCACAGTGCACAGAACACGCTGAAGCATGCATAGACAAGGGCAAGAAACCAAAAGCCTTCTTTCTTGTGTGAGTGTATGCATGAGTGAAAACGAAATGCAAGAAAAAAAAGTGCGTGACATCAGCAGACCAAGTGACACCCCTTGCCCATCAGTCAGAGAGAAACCAATGGATGCAGTATCTGTTGGTACCTCATCGACAAAGTTCGATGGCCAGCGCAAGGATGAGGAGGTTTGGCTGTTTTAAAAGGACCACGAGAGCTTTGGTTTGCATTTTGTTGCTTTCCAGTGTGTGCATCGCTGCAGTATTTCGCAGAGACCATGTCCAACGCCTTATCGGGCTTGGTTAAAATGTCAGCCTGGTCAGTAGCCCTTGAATATGTTAGCTCTCTTAAATGAACAATCTGAAATAAGCAAGGACATAAGTTGTGCTGGCCATATTGTGGACTGCTTTCAAGACAATGTGTGTAATGCCAAATAATCTGAGAAGTTGAATAAACCGTTTGGGGTGCCCTGTTTTGTTTTCTAAATATGCATTGTAATACCATTTAACACAGCTCGGCCACCCAACTTGTGCACACCAGCTAACACAAAGCTTTAGCTGCTCTACACTAATCCCTCTGTCACACAAACACTTCCGATCCTCATTGAACTCAATCTGCATTCAGGCTTTCAAGAAGGATAGAAGCATCCGATGCTACACGGGCGTTTTCAGTCAGCATTGAGAAATTTCCTACGTGGTCCGTCGTCTGCTGTCAGTCGCAATGAGTCTCAAAAGGAAATTTAAGATTGGGGTAATGATTGCACGATTTCAGTGTACACAGCAGCATTCCGCTTTTGGCGCCTCAGGTCATCTAACCTATCTTCCCAGCGGTCAAGTGCTACAGTGCAGTTTCTCTTCCACTCTACAGTTTCCACGCTGACGCAGTCGAAGAGAACGCCACCTTAGCTTCCACTGGCAGTAGACTACGGTGTCAATATTATAAAATTAGCCGTTCTACGAATGTTCTATCATGCCTTTTAATACATTTATGTGTTATTATGTGCAGTTCTATTGCATTTATTCGTTTTCAAGTTTTAGAGCTCGTTGATGACAAGGGTGTCAATGACCGCTTTTGAGTGTGCTTGAAATCTCGAGAGCGATTGAGGAAGCAACCTTGAGTCAAGCAGGCTCGAGCTCAACTGCACTTGACAGTTGCCGTGTGACAACCTCGATCTACAATGAGTTGAATGTAGATCCAGTTCAATGAGGATCGAAACTGTTCGTATGAGAGCGGTTTAACTCGCATCTCGCAGGAACAAGCAATCTATATACACCTTTCCAATAAGTTACTCGGTGCCACCATATTGTTCGCTCCTCCTCTCTGGACTGCTGCAAACCGGCTCTGCTTCCACTGTGCTAGCACCAAATGCACAAAGCAGTCCAGCAGCTAATATGGTGACACCCCGTGACCACTTATTGGAAAGGTGCACACTGCTATGACTATGCTACAGTATGCTAAGGAAGTGAACACACAAAAAAGCCAGGCAATCATGTTACTCTGGTAACGAATGTTTAATTGTGGCTGGCCTTGCATATGGCGGGCAGTAATGCATGTACCCCTGTCTTCGGACAGGACAGCAGGGTTGTAAGCATCTCCAGCAAACACTGTGCGGATGTTCGTTTTGTTATAAAAATTTAGGAGACACTTGAGATCTGTCTTTAAGAGTATAGCATGGTAGCGTCAACTGCTCCCGTCTGCAGCTTCCCTTGTGGATCCTTGATCGCATACATGCACCTTGCTATTTTATAAATGAAGTGTTTAAAGAACTTTGCTGCAACCTACAAAAAAAAAAAAAAAAAAATGTTGGAAGTGCTTAAGAGCTCTAAGATCGCTAAGGCGAACACAACCCAGCACCAGAATTAGAATATGTGACTAATAGGTACGGTGCAGGGAATGCAGCCTTCTAGTTACACACGTCAAATGACAGATCGAATACCACACGCCCATCCTCCGAGGTCCTGTGTATAAGCGCATAAGTGGCCCGAGTATGCATGGGGTTGCCATTAGCCTCTTTGTCACCTCTCCGCGGCGATTTGCACAGCCAGGATGCCACCTTTCCTCCTCTCTGCAACGCGGCAACAGAGCACGCACCTGCCAGAGCTCTTCACACGCAAGTTCCAGTATGAAGGACGTTTTTCGATGACAATTTCTGATCACACCTTCTGTACATGACGCACATGAGCCAATTAAAATACAGCTATTTAAATGCCCTCTAAACACGTGAATATTGTGAATATAAGCATAATACATAAGATAAATTCTCAGCACTGGGTAAAATATTCACATAGTATTGTCAAACATGAATATAAAAACAAGAAATTGTAATAAAATCTTGAGGATATACAAAAGGCAGAAAAATGCTCATTTCTTAAACTACAGCTTGAAACTGAAGCCAAGTCTTTTTTTTTTTTGCCTCAGCTCCTTCAGCACCATGTAATTTGTTTATTAAATAAAATATTTACACAATCTTGCTATTAGACAATACTAAAATGCAGGTATTTTGATCCTCAATTAAATAAATGCCCATGTTTTTGTTTTGGCTTTATACATAACATACAAACCTTTTTCTCCGAAATTTGCAGAAAAAATCCAAAAAGTGAAAGAAAAGGGGGCATGAATATCAAAATAAGCCAGCAAGAAAAATAATTCAGAATACTAAAAATATGCTACACTGCCTCTTTTATTACTAGTAAAGATATGGTGCACCTATCGGCAGATTTCTTTTTTTCGTAGTGCTGTTCGGAAGCAGTGGTCATTCTTGATTTCCTGCAGCAGTTGTTGAGAGTCTCATGTACCTATTCTCCACATCACACTAACAAAATGCAGCGAAGCCCAACTGCCAAGGAAGTAATAATTTACGTTCTGAAGTTCATTTTGAAGGTATGCTGTTCTCTCAGAAATATAGCTAAGTTGCTGAAAACGCCCATTTTTAAGCTCGGCCTTCCTCTACTCATTTTACAGTTTATAGCATTGGCATTTCGAAACCTTTCAGGATTTATGACTGGATTATTCGGTGATATGTTTTCCACAAGGTGGGAGAGTTTGCCATCAAATTTGAAAATCTGCAATAGGAGCTCGGTGTTCAAACTCCACTCAATTTGCTTGAAGAAGTTCCACACTTGAAGTTCTGGAGAAGCCATATCAAGTAGTACCAAGCTTTCATTGCTGCTGAAACCCAGCGAATGGAAACAGAACAGTAGGAACACAAAATGAGCACGCGTAACTGACCAAGAGTGATTAGAGATTGAAACTAAGCTTTTCTTGGCCACTAGCTGAAGTTTGAGGCTGGCATTTGACTGATTCATCATCTGAGCTGAACTGAGAGCTAGTAAAATTGTCTTCAAGAGACTTCGCTACTGCTCTCATAAAAATAAAACTATAGTAGAAGCAGCAGAATCGTGTGAATGGCGCCAAAGACCTCTTTATTTCGAATAATTTTTTAAATGTCACACCGTGCCAGAAAGAACAAAAATAAAATAAAAAAATAAACAAGCTGCACACAAACAGAAACTATGGTTGTCACAATAGCCCCACTGCGGTAGTGCAGTGGTTAAGATGCTAGATTACTGTGCCGGAGTACCCATGTCCGAACCCAACCGCTGGCGGCTGCTTTCGATGTAAACGAAGTGGCACCCGTGTGCTATGTGATGTCAGCGCGCGTTAAGGATCCCTAGGTGGTCAAAATTACTCCACAGACCTCCACTACAGCACCCATTTCTGTCTTTCCACTTTGACTCCCTCCTCCCTTCCCTTACGACACATTTCAGGTGCCCACAGAAACAAGTGACAGATTCTGTGCCTTTCCATCCCTGTGAACTAGTTACTATAATTACTTTTGTCATACTATCTGCCTAAATGGGGCTACATGTTCCAAACAAGAAAATTTACGTCTGCCAGTGTGTGAGAACCATCATTCATATATGAACGATTGGCTTAAAGCGGTCCTGAAAGGTATAAGCCCTAATCCCTTAATTTGTGCCGGTATTATCTCACACATAATCGTCAGCATACAACTATAATCTACCACATTGTGCCTAAGACCACCCAACATGAGTATAAAGCTCTGTTTTAACCAAGCTGTATGAATGTGGAGTAGCACGTCTGATACTGGAT
Organism: Amblyomma maculatum; assembly: GCF_055883805.1. Lineage (NCBI taxonomy): Eukaryota > Metazoa > Arthropoda > Arachnida > Ixodida > Ixodidae > Amblyomma > Amblyomma maculatum. Next base: position 38,775,652 of record NC_139354.1, on the reverse strand, counting down.
CCAAGGGTCTCGGAGGGTTCTATTCCACCTCACCCTCTCACCTCAAAGGAGCTGCCTGAGCTCCAGATAGCGTCGTCCTCTCTTTTCTCGATTCTTTGTCTCTTTTGCGCTTTTCCACAATATGAGCTCCAGCCAGTTCGGCCATATCATGTGGCCTCATGACATCGCAGAACCAGACAACCAATCAGTGCATGGCCATGTCACCTGCCAAAGGCATGATTGTGATTTTTCTCAAGGGCGACGCCTTTTACGCTACCGCAATAAAGCAACCATTCTACAATAAGTCACTCCTTGTGGAGCACTTTTCACTACTGCTGCTGCATTGTATGATATGGGCAGTTCAAATTATGTCCCTTCTGTAAAGAGCAGTTTGTTTGCACAGCCTCCTATCCGATGTGGATGTAGGCTACAATCCAGCACACAACAGCGGCAGGGCAGACACATTAAAAAACATGGCAGCCCTTACGAAAGCCAGCTGCTCTTTCAGCTGATAGAAAGTCCAAGATTTTCCCAATTCTATTATCTTGTAGGCAATGGACAGTAACCCGATCAGTTTAAGTTTGCAAGTGCTTGACAGCCCCTTTCTTATAGATTATGGTACTGTTAGGATCCTTCCAAGATTTTAATACGCTTGAGGTCGTGAGGCACTACATACACAAAGCAAGCAGTTTTTCTAGTACAATCTCCCTACCACTCTTCAAAGATCTGCAGTTGCCTATCCATATCAGCCGATTTCCGGAACCCTTTACATTGCTTCTAAGGCTTTTTTACTTCCTCCATGACCAGCATGACGTACAACCTGCTCACATTACTGCCCGTCATCCTGACTGCTTCAGGGCAATGTCATCAGCAAATTGCAGATTACTGAGGTATTCTCCATCTACTCTTATCCCTGAAGGCATATCACCTAGCACATAGTACAATAGATGCTGTCAAGACAGTACAAGAAGTGGCCGATTCCATGCCAAGTTACCTAAGACAATGCCATGTTTTAGACACCATCACACACGGATAACATTTTCTCGGAGAACCACAGCTGTGTTACCACCACACCGGATCAAGTTTTCTTCTATATGACAAACTCTCCAATAAATGTCAGGCCTGTTCAGGTATTAATCTGTTACTTTAATTCGCAAGGCTAGAAGCTAGACTGACAAAAAATTGCAGTCACACATTTGTGCTTCCCACCTCCCCCCATTGCAAATCATGTGTTCCAAACCACCCAGAATGATTTTCAAATAATAGCATATCAGCAACGGTGACAATATTACACAACAAGATTAAATACATTGCAAGCAAGGTGTTTTAAACTTAACTGGGAGCACGCTCTAAACCTGTGGAAGCAGTGAGAGTATCCATTTGGTCACACCAGTCGCAGCTCACTGCACAACTGAGGTGGCGGTGTAATCGAACTGGCGGAGGGAACTCGTTCGTCGCCACCAAGAATTCGTTGCCTTTGCAGATGTAAATAAATGAGAGCAATACTGCAATTACATTTAGTTTGCATAAATTCAGCAAACTCACTCACAATAGAATTTGGTTCGAGTAAAACAAGTGAGAGTGCCTGCTGCAGAAGGAAAAAGGTAGCAACGAGACTGGCTGTCAATGCTAGCACAAATACAAATATTTAGCACACTTACAAAGCACTGAAATAGCAACAAAGAGACTAAGTTAAATCACTTGTGCAGTAAGTGCCCAATATGCTGCGGCTTGCATGGAACTGCAATGGAGAGTGCTTATAGCAGCAACTGCCAAGCTCTTTGACAGGATTACGAGGTACTCGCAATGGTGCCTCACTCTCCCACAAAACATGCCAGCTCAGATTAATTATTGCTCTCTTTTCAAATAAGCACTGCCAACTATTTATGTTGGAGCAGGCAAAAGATATATATATATATATATATATATATATATATATATATATATATATATATATATATATATATATATATATATATATATATTAGGGAACTCTGCAGTAGCAACATGCATCCAAAGTGTTAAATCTATATAAACAAGCTCAGTGAGTTCCACCAATGCAGTTGTTTCGGCAGTAAAAGGACAGATATTGTCACAGGCATGAACCTATGCTGGCTGAGGAGTAATGAAGTCACTTTCATTGCTGCATACACCGAAATAAGTGTGAGTACTTGACAGTGGAAGGTCTGAGCAAACAAGGACATGAATTCGGTCATGTATATAACCATACTTTTGTAGCCATTTCATGCTGTGCAGTAGGCTTGTTGCACTTCGAGGCTCAGTCCGCACAGGGCCTACTTACGTTTAAACTCTCTCAGCTGGCCAGCAACCCTCCTTTTAGCAGTCCGCAGATATTACTCATGTATTGCAGCACTACCACGTATGGTCTGCACAGATGAGTGCCACTTACCTTCCAACAGTTTTCCGAAAGAAGCCCGACATTTTCTATGGGCCGAGCCGCTCCATCGGTTGAAGCTGCGAGGAAGGCAATAAAACCCCGATTATAAACCAGCGCGTTCACGCTGGTTTATACTGCCCAAACAAATATAAGCGAACTCAGAAATAGTTTTACGTTATCTTTTAGTCGCCTCATATGTCCCAATACTCCAGTGCATCCGGAAGACAACAGCAACCGGCGACCGATCGGTGCACAGCAGCAGGAATGGAAGTTGTTCCAAGCGCAATGAAACGAGATCGTGGACGCCATTAAGCAGTCTCGTCGTCTCCTCACGCCTTCGCCCGGAGACTGTCGCGCGATAGCGCGATTACGCCACGTCAATATGCTTGCGCTGCCGTGCAAAAACTCGTTAAAGAAGCTGCAAGGAAGGCGATGGCAGAAAGACGACAAATACTTTACTTAGAGTTCGCGGGCATGTATGTACGACTCACCGCAGTCAGTAGGACTGCACCGAGGGCTGCGCCCTTGAATTTAAGGCTATAATCCACGAACTGAATCCGCATTTCACCGAGTTTGCATCTACCGGTATGATGGCCCGCAAACTGCAGCAGACCGACGCATGAAAGACAACCTAGGGTGCCTAGGGCTCGCAAAGCGCAAATGCTCGTTGTCTGAAAAGCGCGCCAGCCTTCCTTGTTTGGGCCATACTTTGGGCGGCTCAGTGAACATCTGGGTTTGAGGCTTACTTCTAGAAAAAAACAAGCACTAAAAGCTATTTGACGTCACATCCGTCCAGAAGAGTAACATATCCTCCTTTCCACTTTGGTCCTGGGCGCGCATGCGCAGTTCACGGAGCCGGCTCTCTGCAAGTTCAGGTTTCGACCACGGCCGGTCTCGAGGGAGAGAGCGCGCGCTCTCCCTCGAGTCCGGCCGTGGTTCGACAAGCTCTTCCCTCTCCCAGGTCGCTCTCGTATGACATCCTTCTTCCTTGTGTTTTCAGAGCGGCCGCCGAAAGAGGAAAACATTTCGGACCTCGCAGTTAGCATCGGCCGCGTTGCGTTTGTACGACACTCGTCGTAGCCGGCGCTAAGGAGCAAGTTCCCTCTCCGAATAACCCTGTGAGGACGGGGCAAAAACACCGACCATGGCAAAGGACGGCTACTGTCCTGCCAGCGACGCCAGCATGCCGACCACGGTGACCGTGCTCGTTTTCTTGGGACTGTTTTTCGTGGTGTACCTCTTGGCTCGTATCCTGTACGCGCTATGGCGCGGATTCTACACATGTTACCTCGGCCGTTGGCTGGGCCACAACGTCGACTTCCGCAAGATGGGCGAATGGGCCGGTGAGTGATGATCGACACACCCACCAGTCAATATATTTATATATATATATATTTTCTGCTACGTCACTGCTGTCACATCGCGTGTTTCTCCGCGGTCTACTATCTTTGCAATCTCGCGCGGACTTTTAAGTGTTGTCGCGGCGTGGCCTTTTTTTGTTTGCTTTGCAGTAGGGCCAGTCGTGCTTACTTCCTTCCTCCCATGCGGACCTTGTGCTGGTTTTCTCAGGGAAAGTGACGCTGCCAATTTGGCGGCTGCGACAAGTTGTCTCGCTAAGTTAGAGATGCGATCCATGACGCGGTTTCGCTTTGACTGCTAAATCTATTTGTATCACTCCGGTCCCCTGCGTGTCTGCAGTGATCGGATAGATTTACCCGTGCTCGCCGGTGCACAGCCGCTGTCTGGTTGCATCGAAGCCCCCTTTCGATGCCGTAAAATTTTATTTCGGCGCTGCCTTCAATGCACTTCGGCGATCGCGCTCTTGCGTTCACCTTATAGCGGCCCATATCGCGCCACTTTAAAAGTGGAAAGCAGCACACAAATCCAGTCCGCTATCGGGAGTCTCGCGGTCGCTCGCATGCAGGCGTATGGAGGCCTCCGATGTGATATGCAGAGCGAGACGAAGGGCAGGAAAGAACTGGAGTGATAAAAAGAGTGCGCGCATGTGGATAGGTCACGGGTGGCGCGTCGCGGCAATTAAAGCGAAAGAAAACGGGTTCTTTTGAGGCCCAGCCGGAACAAAAATTAACCACCGCAACTACGCGCGATACAATTATGATAGGCGCACGATGGTGGACAAAGATAGCTGTATTCCAGCGAGACGTCGAGCGGAATCTGAGGTACCCTGACGTCCGTCAGCAATTGCGCATGTCAATTGCTGAAACTGCGCGATGAGAGACTAGTATATTTTGTTTTTTTCATTTTTCGCTGCTCTCGCCCAAGAACGCTCATCAAGAATGTGCTACGCCCAGGCGAGGTTTTCTTGCGAAAGTTTCCGCATTGGGAATTGGAAAAAAAAAAAAAAATCGGGACGTGCTGTCGACGGACGTGCGCCCGTCTGCAACGCCGCATTTGTTTGCCGGCGTACGTCTCTCTCCTGGCAGGAAGCTCAGTTATCAGCGGTATACATTATCCTATGAAGGAAATTACTGGTGCAGTGACCAAAAGGGCCACGTGCGCGATTCGGCAAATCCATTTTATGTCCCAAGTTCCTGCTTAGTCTGCAGTTCCCAATTTTGTCAGTATCTTGAACTTGCTTACACAAAACGGTTCTTGTGTGTTCAAAGGTGCTAGATCCAAGAGAATCACTCTTCGGAGCGGTCGTTAACGCGCATCAGGTGATGCTATGAATAGAAATGCCGGCAAGAAAGCGAAGGTTTGAAGGTCGTTCCTGCCGCCGTGAGGAAAAAAAGATACACAAAACGCTTACTGCTCAGGTGAACAGAGTGCGTGGGATAGCTACTAATTTGTGACCTTGAAAAGTTAGAAAAAGGAAAAAGAACAGCCGCGCTCTTGCGTGCGTTTGCGAAATGACGTCAGCGGATGGTTGCGCGCTTTTTTTCCCACGTAGGGGGAAGCGTTAGAACCTGACTCCGGGAACTAAATACATGCGCTGTCCGAAAGCGCATCGTCGAATGGACTTTTCTTTGGCGAGGAAAAACCCTGGGAGCGCTCGCCTTGTCGGCGCCTGGGTCTCACTTGACTCCTTGTTTACGCCTGCCCCTGGGGCTGTTTATCGGTACATAGGATTGCTATCAGCAACCTTGGTCTCTATTGGGATTGATTGAACTTCATTTTTTTTTTTTTTGAACAGCAGTGCCTATCTTTTATGACCGTACGGCTTTTCAGTAACGTAGCACATATCGTAATTAACAATAACAGTTCAGGTGTACTTTATGTGTTCAAATTATGTTATCCTTTGGCTTAGGATAGTTACAGTCAGTACTAATCACTCTTCACCAATGGGAGGGCAAATGCCCGGGGTTTTACATTTCACCAGTTTGAGTTCTGTGTCTTCTAGTGGGCGTCGAGGAAGAACATTTTCGGTCCACAAGCTCACTTCTCCACTGCATTTAAAAGAAGCATGAAGTTTGCTGGACTGGCCGCATTGCTTGCATTAGTTTGTGTGCCACTGCCATTCATTCATTTGGCAATACAAATGATCGCTTGATTGTCTCTCCCAGACAAAAGAATTACCCGTAGCAACACACCTTGGCAGGATAATTCCAACTTCTGAACGCCAGTGCCCTGGTCTTCTGAAGGTTTTGTAATGCAACTTATGGGGCAGGTGTTGTAGCGGCTATAGTGACGGGCTGTTGAACCAGACCTCTTTTTCCTCGCATTTCTTGTTTTCATAAGAAATTCTGATTTCTCATTGAGCTTAATACTGATCTGTGAACTTGATAATGTTCATACTAGATTATTTTCATACTAGACAGCAGGCCTTGCACTCTTTTCACATTTCTGATCTTACGGCAAAGCTAGATGGAAATTAGGGGACAGTAGTGCAGGTGTGTGTTAAGAGTGGGGTGAGGGGGATAAAATTTTGCCATCTATTTATGGGAGAGAGATTGAGGCAAAGTGGGGGTGGCGATCTGTCTTGTGGGGGGTGTTGGGCTCCTTCTAGATGGTAGGGGCACACATAAGTGCTGCTGAATTAGCAGCCTGTAAGCACAACACTGACATGTTGCTGATCTCTTGCTTCACTCTCAGAGTTAAAAAGAGAGCTGCCAACAGAATACTTCTAACATCTGCTTTTCTGAATAAATTGCTTGTGGAAGGGTTTAGGTGATATTTACCAGGTACTCATCATGTGTCTCTCAATGCCTTCACTCAGTTTACCATATTGCAAGGCGCATAAAAGTGTAATGTTCCAGAGAAAATAGATTCCGGATTTTTCTACAGCAAAATCAGTTGTACGGAACCATCCCCAGCAGATTAGTGTAGTCAACATCTAGTCATGTGACCAGTAACAGGCACATAACCCATTGTGATTGTTGTGATAACTCGTTCTAATTGCTATTGTGAATTTACGGCAGGTCGTGGATATTAGCAAAAGACAGGCAGCAGCAGAGCTTAAGCTTTGGTCATTTTATTTTCAGATTTCATCATGCAGAAATATGTGCAAGGAAACCATCTTTTCCGTTTTAAAAATTATAATATCATTGTTTCATTCTGGCTTGGTGGGCAGGCATTCAAAAGAAGGAAGGATGACCGCAATGCTTCATCGCAGATTGCTTCGCAGTTATCATGATGAGATAGTTGATAGATCGATGAGGCCACAGTTGTCACGATTAGATAGTTTCACTGGGCTGAGAACGTTCTTTTGCTTGCTAACAAGGCATGGCCGTGCAGAATAAATGACTGCTTTGGACCTCTTTTCCAGTTGTCACAGGTGCTTCAGATGGCATTGGCCGGGCATACTGTGAAGAGGTATGTCTTTTTTCCCAGCTGTTGTATTTGCAGCTCATTCCTCAGTGGCAAATGTGACACATGTCATTCACTGCTTTTCGTTGTTTATGTTTGCAGCTTGCCGCCCGTGGTCTCAACATCGTTCTTATCAGCCGAACCCTCGAAAAACTCGAGGCAGTGGCCCGCGACATTGGTGCGTAACAGTTTTGTCATCAGCGCTCCTTACTTGTGTAGGCTGCACGACTTGTACTTTACAAGTTTTGATTGTACAGCTTGATTTCAACGTTCCACTAATATGCATGGAAACCTGATTTAGGTGATGCGCTTTGAGCAACCTAAAGAACACTGCATACCCCAATACTCGGTTACTGTCAGTGGCTAGCTATATGTGGTATTCTTCCGAGTGGAGCCCGGAATTTGTAGCCAGCTCGGAGTAATAATAATGGAGTTGAACGTTGAGCTAGTTGGTCACACATCTCTTGCAAGAAGGCAGCAGAGCAGGTAACAACACAAAACATAAGAAGCACACACAAACACAAGGACAATGCTGCACTGACAACTATATTGACCATAACCCACACATCTTCTCCCTTCACTTCACATGCAGCCAACTTCTTCATTGTCTTAATGTCCTGCCGGTTTGCGCAGAAATTCTAATTCCTTCTTCAACAATACCACTGAAAGCATACAGACACATTGGTCTCTCGAGTCACTGATTGCATATGCTTCATAAATTTCTCTTGCTAACTTATCCTTCATCCTTTTCATAACCTTAACATTGTGAAGGTCAGCTGGACATTTTTGGAGACCAATGTGTCAGTATGCCTTCAGTGGTATTGTCGAAGAAGAAATTAGAATTTCTGCGCAAACCGGCAGGAAAGACAAGGGAGATGTTGGCTGCAGATGTGAAGTGAAGGGAGAAGATGTGCATGTTCTGGTCAATATAGTTGTCAGTGCAGCACTGTCCTTGTGTTTGTGTGTGCTTCTTATGTTTTGTGTTGTTACCTGCTCTGCTGCCTTCTTCCAACAGCTCGGAGTATCTGTTTTATTTGAAAATTGTTGGCATGAAGTTCGCATAGATCTGTACTGTGGAAAAGGTCTTTTATTGAAGCTCAAAGCTTTGTGTGATGGTTGGCACATTTACACAAAAGCAATCCTGGCATTCTGAGCAAGTGGTTTACTTTTGTGCGAGTCTCAGTAAGTGGCAAAGCACCGCAAATGACTTGGCACAGATTAATTCTGTGATGTTGCTGCACCATATTTTAATTGCAATTACCTGGTTGTTCATGGCTTGAAACTAAAAAGTGGTTTGAACTGATCAGATTTGGTTGTTAGGGTCCCACTTATAGTTAAGTGCACATTAATTTGACTCTGGTGGAGTGTATGAAGTGAGTAAATAACGAATTTGGGGGACCTGGTTATTACTACTCTCGCTTCACAGAGGAAGCATCAAATGTCAAGACCAAGGTAATCGCTGTGGACTTCACTGCTGGCAATGAGATCTACGAGACTATCCGAAGAGAACTGCAGGGTCTTGAGGTTGGTGTGCTAGGTAAGCTGCTCTCTATGGTTTCTTTGGTGTGCAGTTGATGGCTTAGGCGAAGAGAATGAAAAGCAGCCTGGTCATCATGGTACTGCAGTCATGCAAAGTTCTCGTCTTGTGCAAAAGATGTCTTGCATTTCTAAATTCTTGGTAGATGATGATGGCTTGTTTCATTTTTTATTTGGCCCTCTAGTTTCCCTTTGTTGTCAGCTTGTGCCTGTCTTTTTGCCTCTGGTGAATTGAAATAGCTTAGTTTGAGCAATCAGCCAGTTGAAAGCGCTTGCAAGATGTGAGGGCTTGTTGGCATGCACTTCTCTGCAGTCCAGCATACTGTCTAGTGACTTCTGTGCAGTCGTTCTCATATCTCGTGAAAACATATTATAATAATATTTGGTTTGAAATTTCCTGTAGGAAACTGCCTCATATGAAAGCTGACGCTCTGACTTGCCTGTCTTTCAATAGTTAACAACGTGGGTGTCAGCTATGTCTACCCAGAGTTCTTCAGTGCTGTCCCTGACGGTGACAAGGTAAGTTGTCATACTTGCTTGCATCCATAAGAATTAATGGTCATTTTCTTTTTTTTCTTTTTGGTTGCAGCATGTCATACATATTTTTGTTTCACTATTTCCGAAAGCCTCTCGAACTTATTTGCATTGAATCTGTGGAAAACTCAGTTAATGCACAGAGTTCCACATAGCAAGTTTTTTCTATGGTAGAATTTAATGATTGAATTAATGGAAATGATTGCACTGCCACATGGCACATGTAGCCAGACTACATTTCTTACACTCACTAACATCAACATGAAGTGACTCAATAGATTTTTGCATCATAAACTTCTTTGTGCCAGAGCTGCCATTGCGACTGACAGCCCTCCGAATGCGTGTTATATTTCACGCTGCAACATCATCTAAATGTGAGCAAAAATTCATGCGTTTCTTCCAGGTCATGGACAGCATCATCCGTGCCAACTGTGTTGCTGGAACTATGGTAATTCTCGTTTCACTTTTTTTTTCTCTGCTTCTTAATAATTTTCTGAGTTTGCCAGTAGATTTTGTAACATTTCCACTTGTGTCTCGATAAACACCTCAGATGACACGCATCTGCCTGCCCCAAATGGATCAGCGTCGCCGTGGGGTGATCATCAACGTCTCCTCCATCTCAGCCATGCATCCGCTGCCCCTACTCAGCACGTACGCTGCTTCCAAGGTGAACCTCATTTTATGCGTCACTAGAGACTTCAGTTTGTTTTTGCGGCAAGAGTTGGAGCACTCGGGAAAATGCCTGGAGTCAAATGGCAGAATAATGTTTCAAATTTTCTTGGTATGAAAACTGCATAACCAGACAGAACCATGACTGCCATCATTCCGCTTAGGAGGTTCAGAAGTAGTGATGCAGATCTGTACCCCGCACATACTTAATATAAGCAAGCGATAGCCAGCCATAGTTGTAAGTTTCTTGACTGAGGCGACATCTGCCCTTTGTAAAAATCGTGCGATACCTTCAATACTTAATTGCCATCATTGAGGGATCAAACGCTTGCAGCTGTGTTCATCACTCTTGCAAAGTTTGTCTGCCGCAGGATTCATTGTGTTCAGATTATACATGTTGAGCCGCTGTCCAATGGGGCTCAGGATGCACATATTTGCTATTTCCACCTTTTATTATATAATTTGACCAAGTAATTCAAGCACAGTTGGCAGTTTACCAATTACACCTGCAATTAGTAATGAAATTGAACTTGCAGATGCACGATAACAAACAGCCTGATGCATTTCTTCCATTCTTTACAAAAAAAAATGGCTCAAATCGTAAACTTTTGGAACATTTTTTTTTCCTTTATTACTGTGGGATTGTCGGGAAGCAACCCTTAAATCTTAAAATGATAAAAATAAGTTTCTATAGAAGCCTTCTTATGATAAACTATTTGCTGCACACGTCGCCTTCACTAAGGTTCCCTAAGACTGCGTGACAATCTTATCACTGTTTTGTTCAACATGGTGGCATACTAAAATGGATTTCTTGCCTCTTCTAAGTGCATCTTCAGCCAGTACATGTGGTCATCAGATTACAGTCCATATTTCTCTGCATATAACTATATACCCTATATCTAGGTAGTTAGCAAACTGTGTTAAGATGAACCATGCCCTGTACCCATAAGTCCGGTGCAGTAAGCGAGGCGACTCAGGCATTACTTCTGTGCCTGAAAGTCCAGTTAGAGAAACCATGATGTTTTTAACACATTCAGTGTGGCGGTTGTTTTTGTAGCCCTATTCTGTGTGCGTTGTGGTTGCTAATGGGTCGCGCCTTAATTTTCTTGGGTGTGGGATGACCCACCATTAGACAGCAGTGCTTGGCCTTGCATCTGTGCTTTTTGCAGGTGTTGTTTTTTTTTTTTTTACTCGCTGAGTTAGACAATTCAAGTACATCACTAAATGTTCATACCCATATACAGCCTGTGTATGGGACATGGCCTATCGGTGACCCACAAACTTGTTTCCATAAAGTTCTTTCCATTCTGGTGGCTGACACAAAATGCTGTCGCATTATGGGAATAACATGTGCATGTTCTTAGGCCTTGAAATCACTGGCTGATTTTATTTTATTTTTTTTTTTCAAGCATGTGTGGGACATTTCTATGCTAACTTTTGAACAAATGTTGTATGTTACTGTATATGTAAGTGTCTTCTCTGCACAGTGTGAAGAGTGTGCTGTAGGTTGAATTATGACTGTCTTCAAATGCAACTTGCAGGCCTACACGGACTACCTCTCTCAAGGTCTTCATGCTGAGTACAAGGACCGTGGCATCTACATTCAGGTAGACTTTCTAGAACTTTTCATGAGAACCTTTCTACAGTTACACGTGCTTCTTGATAACTACAATTTCTCTGGTTTCTTTCTGGTTTTCATTTCTGGTGCATTGGGGGAGGTAATTTAGTTCAGTGATTGTGTAACTCCTACTAAATTCAGAATCTGCACCTTAGCAATACACATGTCATGGCCAGAACCTTTATCTGCGTACAGAGAGCTATAGAAAAGGCCTTTGCCCTGCAGTGGATGTAGTCAGGCTAATGGTAATGACTATGATGCACAAGCAATTCGCTGCTATCTTTCCTTTGCAAAAAGCGTGTTGCTGTGCAAAAGTTTCTGCTTTAAATTTTTTCGCTCATTAACTGCTGTTTTGTGAAACCCTTATGTTTGGATTGTCAAAGTTTGTGGCTAAGACATGTAATTCAGCGTTGTTCGAAACTCTTTGCAACATTCAGACTGTCCAAGCATTTGCCCTTCTTTTTTGCATGTTGTTTATCATAGTTTTTATTTATTTTTTGTCACCTAAAACACTGCATCAGTGAAAGAAGTCTTGCTGTCTTGCCTATGTTTTCAGTCTGTGATGCCAGCATACGTGTCCACAAAGATGTCCAAAATCCGCAAGGCCACTTACATGGTGCCAACAGCCACCACCTACGTCCGAGAAGCCCTGAACACTGTTGGCATCGAGCATGCCACATACGGCTACGGTCCACACAAGTTCCGGGTATGTCCTTGGGTGTTTATTCTTTTTCCTCGTTCTTTGCCGCAAACGTGCATTACCAAACTTCACTCATTTGATTGGTGTGGCTACATAATGTGCAAAAATATTGCCTTAGGATGTGTGAGAGGTACCATTTTTCACACTGCACAAATGTGATGCAGAGAAGCTTCCTTAGCAGGCGCTCTACCCGCTGCTGTTGCGCGCTGGGAAGCCAGCATAACAGGAGCTCTGGTTATTGCGGGGTCTAGAGTCGCGACACGCCCCACAAAGAAAGTTGAAAGTTCTTAAAGGGTTTCTTCATTTTTTAGTAAGCATCACCCGTATTTTGCTGCCCTTACGAACGTTTGGCCACAGCGAACTATTTTATGATTTTTTACGCATTGGCTATAACAAGGTTTCACTGTAGCACTGTGAGGTGACCAGATGCTTCAGTGCTGAAGGAGTGATAAAATAAATGTTATAGTATTGCACTTGGGCTAGACAGCTCACATTGACATTGTAAATTTCTCATGTTTCCACTCCTGGAAAGGCCCTATAATAGGACTCGTACTTGAAAGAGAAAAGGATAAATGCGGTGCTGTCTAGTCCAGTTAACCAACAATGTTAAAAATTAAAAATTGCTGTGTGTGGGCTGTTGTTGCATGTTGGTGGCTGTCGAGTTTTGCTAATGAATTTCGAGTAAACTTGTGTGATAGGTTCGAGGTACTGCTGCTCACAAATGTTGCAATATATTTCAGTGCGACTTCAGAGGAAGAGAAAAATTGTTATTTCTCATTGCGGTTGGCAGTGAAATTATATGAATTGAATAGCAAATACTAGTCCTAGCTGTTAGAATTTTTGAATATTCTTACACCACTAATATTGGCTTTTTTAGGTCATTTGTATGAGTTATGACATGCACGAAAAACTGTCGAGTTGGAGTTGAAATACTATATTGAATATGAAAACGTCATTCTGTGGCAAGGCCTTATGTTTTTGGCAAGAAAATTGGCTGTCAGCTATCATGCATCTACAACTAATTTAGGGCTTAACCTTTTTTTTCCATGATAGCTCACTTGACCAAAAATGCGTCGCCGCCACCGTAACTCTGACACTATTAGGGGTGAAAGACGCTTCTATGTTAGCGCCTTCTCTAATTGCTGCCTCGTCAGCAGGTGTCATTGAGTTAAGGGACAAGCGCACATTACTGCCCTCAGTCTGGCTCTTCCTTAACAACATGTTGAGACCACAATAGAAATTTTATTCACAGCTACGTTGCAGGGAAGACTTGTATCGTAAACTGGCTTTTGTGCTCAGAGTACCGGGCCTTGTGCATTCATGCATAAACGTTAGCCGCTGATTCATTTGTTTGCAGTCAAAGTCGAGATTCGTCAATCGTACACACATAACAACCCGAATCATGGAATTAGCTGGTCTGGTGCAGGTCACTACTTTGAATTTGATGGTCAAATTTATGTTTAGAATTACTGGACCAGTATTTTGAGTTAACAAAGTTTAAATTATTGATGTTTTATCCTATCCCATTGGCTGGCTTAGAGGACATTTAAGGACGGACGTCGGTCTTAAAACTAATTTCATTTCCTGTCCCAATTTGATGGAAACGGGAGAGTTTTTGTTTGTTTGTTTGTTTGTTTGTTTATTTCAAATGTGCAAAAATTTTCCTCTTAGGGTAATTAGTTCAGGGCATTAGAAAATTATTTCTATTGTCCGCTCAAAGAGTATGGAAAGAAATGTGCATTAGAAATTAGTTTTTAATATACAGGTAGATAAAGAATGCAATGTTGGAAGCAGTTCTCAAATTGAGCGAATATTAGAGATTTAGCAGCCCACTTAACTTGGCACTCTCAGCTATGGCAACTATATTAGAATTTCAAGATAAAGTACAAAAAATTTATAGGTAAAAAAAAAATGTGCTTCCAACATTGAATTTCTTACATTTTATAGTATCCACTTGTACATTAAAAATTAATTTCTAATTAGCATTTTCTTCTGTTGTTTGAGCAAACAGTAGCAGTAATTTTCTGAAGTTTCTATAAGTAATTGCCCTAGAAGGAACATAAATTTTTGCATATTTGAACTTTGAAAACTGAATGCCATTACGTGGGGCTTCTCCCCTATTCAGTTGTGAGTATATGCAGGGTGTCTCAGCTAAGATATATCTAGACTAAGATTTCTTTAAAAAACCTATATATGTTCTTCCCAACTAAAAGCAAGTGAACTTTGTTCGAAGTAACATAAATTAGATATTATTTTCATTCCCCTGTTTGAATAATTTGTCAGCATTAATTAGTTAACTGTTTAAACATCACTAAATGCTGAGGTGTGAATAGGAAAGTTGTCCAATGCCACAAAAATAGTCCAGCCCAGAGGTTTCAGAGGGATTTTCATTTTTATGCTAAGTTTACCACTGGCTTTCGTAGACTTGATAAGGGTAGTGCTGAAATAAACTTCCCAGATTTAGAAACCTTGTCCAGACATACATTTTCTAGCAAAAAAGCTTCAACATGTCTAGAAGTAACACTTGATTTCACGTGCAGGCTTTGGTCCAGCGGAAGCTGATGGAGTGCCTTCCCCACAGTGTGTTCATGAACATTTCACAAGCATCCCTGCTCCAGATCCGCAAACTGTACTACAAGAAGAAAGGTCTCGAGGACACCTTCCTGGCCAAGCGCATTCCCGCCGGTGCAGCAGCGGGAGACGGGGCACAAGAGGTCAAGAGCCAGTAGTGTGGTCCAAGACTGTCTAATCATTTTTTACTCACTGGCTCTGTAGTGTGTGGCATTGCTGGTTTTCACATGCACTGCACAGAAGGTGTTTTAACTACATTAAGGGAAGACAGGTTCTGCTATCTTTATCTTGTCATGGCTGTTTGTTTTGTGTCGTTTCTGCAGTGTTCTTTGTAACTTAGTTTCGTGTTTAGCCCATTCTCAGCAGGTCTTGCCTCATGTTCCGATGCCGGCATTCCATATTTCATTTTTATAGAGATGTGGTGTGCTTGTTTTTCATTTTTTTTTTTCATTTGTGGTTTTTCATTCTGTGAGATGAAAATAAAGGTTCTTTTTTAATAAAAAGTGCATTTAGCCGCAAATTGTTTCCGAAGCCCTCTACTGTGGAGTCTCTCATGGACTTGGTCGCTTGGGGACGTTAAGCCCCCTAAACAAAAGTGGCTACTTATGCTAAACTGGGAATGACTTCCCATATTCTTATTTGTGAATTTTGTAGATTTGACTGAGCACTACTCTGAAAAATTCAGCAGCTAGTGAGACTTGCATTGCTAAATCTTAAAGCTTCCATAGTTCTTTATCCACATTGACTCCATGTCTTGCTTGATCTTGTCGGGCTCTATGCATCCATTTGCAATCTTGTGCACGCTGCCAAGTGTTTGTCAGCAAGGTACAATCTACTTGGTGCCTCAAGCACTGTGTAACTCGCTACAGCTTGTCATTACCTAGGCAGTTTAAGCACATGCTCCAAGGGGCACAGCAGGTGGCAATCGATGGACAATGCCTTTTTTTCCGGAGCAGTAGTGTAGAGGATTGTGCATGTAGATGCAGGTTGTGAGCAACATCTTCCTCTCCACAAAGCAGTGCCAAGGAAAAGATGAAAAGGGCACTAGCCTCCAGCAGCATCTTGGCACACCTTTCTTTTCCTGCAGACATCATCAGGATTATGTCTCGATCTGGAGAAAGGAGGCATTAACAGCTGTCACTTTATTTCCAACACATTTTTGAAGCACCAGGGATATTGGAGCAAACATATGGCAGATAGTCTGATATTTACATGTGGGATTGGTGACTATAGCTGCACTTGCTTCCATGCCAGAAGAACAGGATGTCAAAGTATACATCGTACTGCATGCATCTAGGCTTTTGTGTGTTGAGAAAATGAAAACGGATAAAACCGCAGTTGAAGAGTGTCTTAATAAGACGAGCTGGTGCAGTCCTCACCATCATGTCTTGTGGAAATTGCGCTAACCGCAGGACATGGTACACTGGGTCGGCAGATCGCCGCTAGATTGGACTTATTTTGAAATTACTCCTATGCTCTAAATGTCGCACGACAGCCCTTGCCAATGTGCCCCAGCTCAGTCTGTCTCATTATTGCACAGTACAAGCTGCTTCACGGTCACTCTATAAACGATTAACTACATATGATATTGGACTGTTTTCACATCATACATCCATGGCTAGCAGGTGTGCTTCTGTTCTGCATATACGAAACCATAATTCATTGTTCCGTAAGGCACCTTGAATGAGCTGCTCTTTGTTTATAGTTTTTTTTTTTCTGTGTGTGCTGCATAAATTATTCAAATACATGAGCCACCTTTACATTAGCCAGTTACGGCCGCTAAGCAATTTACAGTTGAGCTTTTTTTACGTTTCGCTGCATCAGCTGAACAGCAACTGTGGCAGGTGACAGCGCATGAACACGGGCGTCGCCAAATTCGGTCACATGATCTAAGCTGCGAGCTTGCATTTTATGCAGGAGCATACTGGGCTCATTCTGCTGAAAAGCAGTCGTCGTACCTCAGAATTGTCTGAGAAAAACTTGGCATCATTTAAATGTGCTGGAAAAAAAATATGCATGCGATTTCGCATCAAAATTATGACACGACCATTCTTTGTGCAGCGTTCAGGGTGATGTTATACCATCTTTGTTTCCCATTCAGCATCCATCTGCTTTTCAATCTGTAGGCAAGTTTACAATGCGAATTCAAATCGATTATGTATGCACCTTAAATTGCATGCCGTTAAATTGTAAGTGTAGGTGTCCACCGAGAAGTAACACGTTTCTTTCCTCAAAAACTAACTCAACGGAGAGGCATCCGTGTGCTGTGCGATGTCAGGTGGTCGAAATTATTCCGGAGCCCTCTACTGTGACACCTTTTTCTCTTTCCACTTTCACTTCCTCTCCTTACAGTGCGGTTAAGGTGTCCACGGAAAAAGTGTGTAAAGCAAAGTCATTTGACAAAAATATTTCAAAACTTCACAAAATGAAGATGCATTTTTAAGCTATCATGTCTACTCCTAAGGCAAAGCTTCAGAGTGAACTTAATTTTTTCAATCTTTGTTTTTTCAGTTCATCGCGTCAGGCTGTGGAGTTCAGTTTTAAGCTGCATAAATTATAAGCAGAGCGAGCGTTCTGTATTTTGGTCGAAAGGAGAAACAGTTTTCAAGGCTGTTTTTTCCTGCTCGAAACCCAAATCAGAGCAAGGCAGATGAAACACATTTTGCAGGCAGTGACAGCGCTCCGCCAACGGATACTTCATCCACCAATTGATCAAGCTTGTTTACATTGTTTGCCGCTCGTTCGCCATGGTATAATAGGGGCACAGTGGAACGGAACGAGATCTCCAGCCCACTGTGCATGCTAAGTTCTTCGCCTGTTTCATCTCGGAGCATCATTAGCTTTTCGTGTAGGTCTTACCCTTTTGATAGAACACTAAAGACAAGAAAAAATAGAAGTTTGCCTGTATCGACAGGGTACCATGTTCTGCTCAGAGCCTAACCCCAGCTTTTATGAGCAGAAAAAGACCACAAAATAAAATAAAAGTGTTGCCATCACTGGTCAATATCACAAGCATCGCCACCGATCTTATATCGCGAATCGCAGAGGCTACGCTAAACCATCATTCACTTCGAAATGGTGGCAACCGTGCATTTCGGTAAACTCATTAAAGTTTAAAACTCACTGGCTGGAATGTTAGCTAAATTGATTTTCTCACAATAAATCACATTTTGTGCCCAGACAAATGTCAATATAGGAAGCACGAGCCTGAGGATTGATATTTTGCTCAAGACATTACAGAGATGCAGTTTTCCTCAGTTCCCCTTTAAGCCTACTTGTGATGCTATGGTCGCCATGCGGCTACTTAAACCACAACCAAACATACTTTTAAGAAGTAAGGCATCGCTGATTTTCATGTAACTATGTCAACTAATGGACTATCCTATTGAATCTCTCTCATCGATACAAAATGAGTTTTCTCACAGCTGCCAACTGTAATGTTCATAAAGGGTAGTATGCATGGTGTGTTGCAGGTTTTGTCCTTGCCTCTTATATGTGCAGTGGTAGGTATGTAATTTTTTAGCCATTCTTGGATTCATAGAAATGTTCACAATATACGGCACACATGAAAAGTGCGAAAGCTGCAAAAGAATTTTTTTTCAGCAAATGTAGCGATCAGTAGTAAACCCTTTAATGACAATGTTACAAATTCGTAGCTGGTCAGATGCGTACAAACCAATGGCATTGCCAATTTTCGTTGGCAGAAATCTGTCACTGGCATAGGAACTATATTCTAACCAGTCCGAGGCTGCTTGCGAGGTGTAAACATATTTGAGAAATAAATTTAACTGCATTCGATCGAGTGCAGCTCCACATATCTATGCATACCTTGAGCCCTTTGTCATAATACAGGATACGCACTTCTTTGGTATACCAAGTAATCTGGAAATGGGCAGTTGACATGACCTCCACTACATAACTTGTGGCTCTCATAAGAATACTGTATGCCATATTTACAGTGCCACAATTTATAAGGTGGTATCTTCGAATCTTTTTTCAATGTGAAATCTCAATGCCAACATATATATACACAGACGCGTACATGATGGAATCTCTGTGAAATGAATGTCTGGATGACGCAAATTCCTAAAATTTCCTAGCAAGGCTGTATTTTGTGTGATATGCAGAATTTGAGATGTGAACAACTGTAAACAGATCTCCATAGATGCAGCTCCCATGCTTCTGCATACAGATTTTGTGTCGATAATAAAAAGTTCAGGATGACAATTTTTTTTTCTTTGCAAACCTATGTGATGCATATCATAAAGGTTCTAATGTATGTGAAAAATGTGTAAAATACACATATTAAGTTATTTTAGTATCTTGAACATTACAGTAAGAAGTCTACATAAGAATCCTACATATAGTACACATATTAACTGTTCTTTTTAATATCTTGAACTTTATAATATAGGAGTCTACATGAGAATCCTACATGAGCAAAGCAGCATAAAAATAATGCTGAATCAAAAGAAATACATCACCAGTATACCTCAGTCAAAAGTTTTGCTGACATGTTTAGATGCCAATACCTGTTTGCATCAAAAGAGGAAATATGATCAGTATGGCTAATTAACTAGTACAGCTTGATAGTCTGTATTGATGCTGAAAGTAGTACTTAATCCGTGCTGACAAAACTCACAATCTTTCGTAATGTCTAGTGGTAAACATTGAGAGCCTTAAATGAACATTTGTGAGGATTCATAATGTGCTAATATCGGCATCTCAGTTGGCACAGCTTCTAATCATCGAACTGCAGGTTCACAGCACCATGCATTTGCCACTGTCGGCCAACCTCGTTTGAGATCCCTCGAATGACCTCTCTGCAATACTATACCGCACTTACACATAACCATTTAGGCAGTTTAGTGATCCACGGCATCAAGTAAGCATAATTTCATTACTTTACAAGAGATAACTTCGCAGTCATGTACACAAACTGATTGTTAATAATTCAGTCAATGCTTCCTGCTACTGGTGTAATTGATGAGTCCTCAACTTTCTAGATAAACTTTGCAAGCCTTATAAGTAGACCTCTGCATAGAGCACAGTATGCATGTTGCATTACTTCAGTCAGCTGATAATATCAAGCAATTACTCAACCTCGGAGCTTTATGCTCTGACCACAGAGTAAGATGACTGAAACAACTGCTGAGGAAGATTAGCACCCTTACATGTGACAAAACACTGCAGCAGCTAGTGTTTAGTCTTCATTCAGCTATTAAAGGCTGTAAATAATATCTACTATGTGTCAAGGTGTACCACCGACACAGCCATGAGGTAAAGAATAGGTATTTTAATAATGCAAAGAATTTAAAAGAATCACTATCTACAATGAAACAAAGGTGTAAATACTAAATGACATGAAGTAGCACACAGGTCTGTTTAATAAAACGAAGTGTCTAAAGGTACGTCCGACGTATCCATTCGATTCTCGTAAAGATACGGCGGACGTCGATATACAGGCTCATGGCTATACGCACGTCGAACGCGGCCACATTCCGCTTGCTACGCGTGAATGAATCTTATCCTCTATGATATCAGCTAGCCGCGACTCTCGATGAGGTGCTACGAAGAATGCATCCGTTCTAACATAGATCACGGTCTTCACTTAGGGTTGTGTACGGCAAGCATCGCTGTCACGCACATAGCTGCAGGCGATGCTACGTACTGCACCCGCTCCACCAGCTGGCATCGAGATACGCACATTCACGAGCAGCTTTCGCTTCGCACTAAACTATTACCTCGATCTGCCCGTAATGTAAGCGAGCTACTCCTAGCATTTACGCTGTCTTAGGTCCTGCATCGACCTCCGAAGATCTAGCGCCGGCACAACACACACACACCTCGCCGTGCAGAACGATCGGCAGTCCAAAGTATGTATGTGAAATGGCATTATGCTCGTTCCTCACATGCAGACCGAGGAAACAGGATGTTTCTAGCTAAATTCTTCGTTTAAATTCTACCTCAGAGCCGTGGCAGAAGACATGCCGAATTTACTAGAGGCCTGCGCTGCTACTGCGGCGAGCTGCACATCGACTCGTCGAGGCGAAGACCTACTGCACCGCACCGCAAGAGTACACAACCGGAAAGCCGGAAGCGCGAATGATCCGAATTCCCTGTGAACAGCAATGTTCTTTGGTATTTAGGGGAAGACTAGACTAAAGTGCTTAGCCTGCATCTTTTTCTTGTCGTTGAATTTTGCGTACATGTAGTTTAAACCCCCGCATGCTCGAGGTTAGCATGACCCGACTGAACGGCCGCGCAGCTTTGAAACGATCGGGATCGATATGCATGCATCGCCGCGGACTTGGGTACGCGGTAGAAAATGTGCGCTGCACATTTCGTTGCAGAAGCTGACTCTTGGAATTTTGCAGAGTGCGCCATGCAAGTGGTCGTTGCTACAACCACACATCCATGTTCCAACGGCTGGCCTACCCCGAGGCGCATAAATGTTCAACCGTGGACGTATCAATGATCGAAGAGAGGACAGATTTTCACAATATTGGGCGCGAAATCGATAGCTACCAGTGTTCAGTGTTATTCTGCGTTGATCATGCGCAATTCAGTGTTTCAGGTGTGGTCAGTAGCTGTAAGTTTGAACAGTTCGCCTGTCAAGTCAGCGGCGCCAGCGATGGACCGGCGGAGCGATTTTCCACGCTACACCGCTGTCTTGCTAGAAAGCTTTTTGTGGGCCCCGTAATTGAAAGCAACGCCTTCAGAAACGCGTTAAATGTTCAAAAATGTATTCTCTTCAACAGTTTCACTCCAGGCTGTCAAAGCAGGCGGACGTTGATAAAACAGTTGAGCACTCCAGTCTTTAGAAATCTGTAGAATCGCCTTCAGTTTGTAAAATTATTGGAATAGGTCACTTTCCGATCGCTGGGACATAGACCCTCATGACAGCGCTTTCACGTGAATAAGGACCACACCAGACCGAAAGCTTGTCTCATATAACACAGCTAACCAAGGTATACCTTACAGCACTGTGTTGATTTTTATGGTGCATAAGCGACTAATGCTGCCATGCACCAAGAACAAGGTTTAATGTATTTATTTGTGTGTAAAGACTAAAATGTTCTTTAGGATGTAGCTTGTTTAGGAACATTTTAAGAAACCAAAAGTGCAGGAAATTTGCACGTCTCTCCTAGGATTACAGTTGAGAAGAGCGTGTTGTCGGGCTAGTTGGTTCTGCATAGTATATAAGAGAAATGCGCAACAACTTAAACAGGACACATATTCTCTTATTTCCTAGGATCATGCTGGGATGGAAAGGGATCTGTTGCAAAATTGTACAAAATGTTTCCTCTTATTTTCTCGACTCTGGCGCACGTGTAAAATATGGTTTATTGTTAGTTCATCTCCACACTCCTTGCATATTGGTTTTTCCTCTTTCATAAGTATGAAGCTGTGTGTGAGGTGTGGGTATGTGTTTTGTGAAGATGACCTAAAATGGCCTCCATGTTGTGTTTTTGATTACTGCATGATTTCCATTCCTTAATGACAGGTTTGACAAGTATAGTTTGTAGTTTATTTCAATGTTTCAAAAATCTTGCCATTTCACTCACATTTCTTTGTACAAGCTTCTTGGTATCTTCATGCAGCATATTCACCCTCTGTAATTTAGCATTGCGTCAAGGTAACCTGGTTATTTCTTTTCATCACCTTTCAAGACAACTGTCCCGATTTCATAAAGTGTAGGGTTTCTGACGACAGGAATTCCTTGGAAGTCATAGAAATAAATGAGATCCACAATCATGAGCTATCTAGGGTATGCATATACATGTCCATCGCTCAGTGGAATGGTGTCAGTACGCTGTTAGAACAGGTCTTGTGGTAACAACAACCATTGTCTGAGGTGGTCCTTTAATGGGCATTGAAATGCTATGTAACTACAGGTACTGATAGAACTCTTGATCATGTTATGCGATGATGCGATCCTTGCATGCATATAGGTATACATTTCAGAATCTGCAGTGCACCACTTGACCATTTGCCACCAGTTTGTGTGAAAATGTATTTTTCATGCATGTTAACCAGTATTTAACAGATGACCCCTGTGCACAAGCCAAAAGTGCCACGAGCCAAATGTCACGAGGCCACACGACATGGCAGGAGCTGTTAAGTCAAGCTTACAAAGTTATATTTGAAATATGTTCTGGGACGTTTCAGCTCCAATTAAGAAAGGTTGAGGCTTACAGAGGTCTATGCCAGGTTGTCTATCACCTAACAGGGCAGTCTACGACCGTATGCTAATGAGTATATCTGAGATAACAGAGACATGAATTAAGGAATTAGTAATTATGTTTGTAGCAAAGGGCATGTAAATTAACGGGAATCCACAGTGGGATCTGCAGACAAGAACCATTAACGCTGGCACACCATACCCTTACAGGTGGAGATTAGGAGTCTCCCTAATTTTTTTTTCTGCTCAAAGCTTGTCATTTCCTTCATTCTTCCAGATGAGGAAGATGTGAAAATGATAGCATCGAAAATTCCAGAGACCATCGTTAACAAGCATGCTGATCCCAACAGCGTAAAAAGGAATTTCAGAAAAGATGGGTGACTAGTAATGCTGGCAACAGTTGAAGCTAAGTGGAAAGGCATGAAATTGAAATGCAACATATGCAGAGATATGTTGCGAGACGACCAGTCTGTGGTGTGCGACATCTGGCTCCGTTAGTTTCATCAAGTGATTGGCCAAAGCAGATAGGGCTGGTGGTTTTGTGATAAGTGCAGTGTAGTAGCATAGATGCAACCTTGCCCATTAATAATTGGAGTGGAGTAAGTGCATTGTTTTTTTGTAAGATGTTCATGGTTTCCATGCAAACATTATGAGAATTTTTTTCCTAGAGAATGTTTGCTGAAATGCGAATATAATGTGCAATAAAACTAGTGTTTTCTTGCTATTTACTTTTCCTTGTATACATTAGTTCTGTGAAGAAAACCACAGGCTAGAAGGAAATGTAATGGCATGCATTTTGATACTTGGCCCCATTGTGCTGGCTCAGTAGTTAGTGCTTGGCTGCTGAACCCAAAGATGCAGATTTGGTTCCAGCCAGAGCAGGAGCATTTCAATAGAGGCGAAACAATAGGCCGTCATGCACCGTGCGGTGTCAGTGCATGTAAAAGAACCCCAGGTGGTCGAAATTATACCGGCGCCCTCAACTATCGTGTTCCTCATAGCCGTAGTTATTTTGGGATGCTAAACCAGATATATATCACATCATACTCTGAGTAAGATGCTATTCATGGTCAGTTAATCATGCACTAAACGATCAATTTTTTTCTGCATGGTACAGCAGCTGTTGTACAATTCTACTTTAGCCTTCATGAAGAATATCACACTGGCTCCACATGGCCTTCTGTTGACCCTTGATATGCGTCACAATCACACACCCGAGTATGTATTTGTCTAAGGGCACCTATGCATGCAAGGAGGGGACCGTTACTTTCTATTTGTCCGAACTGATATGCACGATCCACATCATTTCTGTAATTCAACTGCCTGCTATTTGAACTGTCCAGCATTGATGCAAGTTTCAAAGAACTGCAATTAGCAAATTAATCCAAGCAGGAAACCATGCCAAGAACTGCTTTGGTTTCATCTTTAACAACTGTTTGAGAACTAAAATTAGCCAAATGTTGCAAAACATAGATGAGAGGTTACACAATCTAAAAAACAATGCAGCCTACCTGTGGCATGTAGGGTTTCACATCCTAAAGTGACATATGTAGCTATGAAAAATACCGTAGTGGAGAGCCCCAGACTAATTTGACTGCCCGGGCTTTGTACTTTGCGTTGACATCTTGCAGGAAACAGAAGCATTTGCATTTCACCTGCACCAAAGTGCGACTGCCATCACTGGCATTAAACATCACGACCTTGGGGCAAGTAGCCGAACGTGCCACTAAGATGTCGCAGCGTCTACGTACATGCTATACACGTCAACCTTTCTAGCATTCAAGCTGTCACATGCATGGCAGATATTCATGTTCAGCTTTGGACTGACAAGTTTAAAAGTGTACTATTTGTGTTTTTCTAGCATGAAAAACAAAGAAAACTAAGGAAAAACGAAAAAAAAAAAAAATGAACATATGTTGAAAAAGCACTAGTCATTAACACATAAAGCATATTCGTTCCTTTATTAATAATAAAGTGGCCTTCAACAATAGTACAAAGCCTGAACATTTAGGAAGGTGCTGTGCCAGGCAGCTATTTTACAGAAACCTGAACCATTTCACCTGTAGTAATGCGCATCCCGGCGGTGTGGGCTGGGCACATATTTTTCGGTCCACTAGCTCCAACATGCGAGAACTGCATCATGTGCATTCCCATTTTCCGAGTTTTGAGCTCTGTAGTGCAGGCTAACAAATTGTCGATGACTTATTTTCGTCTGATCGTTGCACAGCGCGTGTAAGTAAATTACCACCGCACCTAATAAACACTGACATGCACGTGCAACATCGCCGATCATAAACGGACACACTGATGTCCGTCCGGACATCGGCGCACTCATCACAGCACTCTTCGTAGTCTCACACAGCACTCTAGTAGGACGTAATCCGTACATCACAGCATCTCACGGTAAGCACAAACCACACCTCCAACAAACACGAATGACGCGATGCTTGGGCTAGAGACACGCCGGCGGCACACAGCTTTTTCAGCGACTACGTAGAACTTGCAGCACCAAGAAAGCGATGCCTTACGTGACGCATCTCATCACAGATGGAAGTGACGAAACTTTGAAGAATCAAAACTACATAACTACATAACGACCGTCGTAGACGTTAATGCACATGATAACGAGGACCAAATGAGCGGGCGTGCGGGCCGCGGGCTGGCCGTCAACACCGCGATTACATGCGCTTGCGACCGTGCCGCGGTCCAACTCACGTAAACCTATCATTATGCCATCACGTAGTATATCACCCATTCTAGGCACTATTCTTGCCACTGTACTATTCTTTGTAATTTCACATTTCACGCATGCAGTAGTAGTACATACTTCCTGCACCTCGCACGTACTACACCTCATACCAACTTCGATTTGGCTACATGTGGCTACCATGTTGTTGTTACAACCACATCTGGGGATATCTCGGATCCGTCCGGCTTTCCCGACGGATCCCAAGGCCCATATCGGAGAAAAATGCGTTGGGTCCGTCGGAAGAACCCTACCGATCGGGTCCGTCCGCCGTACCTCTGAAAAATATTTCCCGGATCCGTCCGTCGTATCCCGAAGAAAAACGCACCGGGTCCGTCGGACGTACCTTTAAGACCATTGATCGGGTCCGTCGGACGTACCTTTAGCCACAGCCTTAATAAAAAGCAGGCTTGCGAGATTTTACGTGCTAGACTCCTGTCCTGAGGTAAAAATGACCCAACATCCTGCACAAAATATGAGCCAGAAGTCACCTTGGTAGTCAAACAGGAAAGTACTTCTATTCGAAAAAGTGACAACAATGGCCAGTGCTAGGCACTGATTATGTGCCAGAAAAACATATATTAAAAATACTATGTATGGTCCCCAAAAATTATTTCACTTCAGGAAACCTGCTAAAGTGCCAGCCCCTGAACGTTGCAATTAAGTGCAATTCTTTCTAGCAGCAAAAAAAAGTGCGCAACGCAAAGCGTCACCAAAAAGTTGCTTACAGACTCGCCATCACGACACTTTCTTGGTCCCGAACGAGTCTTCAAATACATCGCACATCACGATAGCAATGCCACCGCATTTATCGGAACATCCCCTGAGCAGCATATTTGCCGCTGTACCGCTCGGACAGCAGTTGGCGTCTCCCGCAAATGCAATCATAAATGTGTCCAAGGTCACACAGAGGTCACACAGATGTCACGCTCAGATGCGGTATCATCGCAGAAGACGTGCCCATCGCTGCATAATTGGGCGAGGTGGAAGCAGGGCTCTGTCAGACCCTCTGGTCCCCCTGAATTTGCAGCAGCGGCTCGCAGGGCATTATACCAGGCGAGGCATTGCCCGGTGTCGAGCCCATCATGCTGTCAAACTCGAGGGTGTACGCCTTCCACAGGAGGCGCATGCATTTGCGAGCCTCAAGCAGTGAGCTCTTCTCCATGGACGTCCAGAAGAAGGCCATGATGAGGCAGAAGCCCAACAGCATGGCCGCAACTGTGCGGCTCAGCACCAGGATCCAGTGATAGGCCTGGATCGGGACGACAGGTGCGAGATGAAGGCTCATTGTTATTACCGTTTTTGCCAAGAGCTCCACTAATGCGCATTCCCAAGGCCGGGGTCAGCTGCGGTCACCCGGAACAGAAAGTTCCCTACAGCTGATATATCTCAAGAACGAAGTAGAAATGGTTGCGTTTTCACGGCACCAAAGTAAAGTAAAACGGCCTAGCGCCTGCCAGCATGGTACCATTAGGGTGGCTGTCGTATGCAAGGCCATGGTGTGCCATGGAGTGAAGAGGTCCATGCCCTTGACTACGGGGCACCCTTTGAGAGACGTCTGCCCCTTTGTATTCAGCTTGTATGCAACAGCAGCCTCATCACTATACCTGACTACTATACCATCGTTGAGAATATTCCCCTTCAACTGTGCCCTCCCTACAGCTTGCACCTTGCTGCTGAACAAAAATCAAAATGAGTAAAAGTGGCCGGAAGTAAATGAGTGGGATTTAAGAAGGTGCATAAAAGGACGAGTAAATTGAGCACTCAGCTGCTGGCGTACTGTTGGCAAAATTTGAAAGGAATGTCCAACGCATGGTCCCAGTTACTAGTTAAATGGGTGAGCAGCAACAACAAGAAAGCTGTGAATATGTATGGACTGTGCAGCCACCATTTCAAACTGTCTGTTTCTGCACCCGGCAGGAAATGGCCAACAAATACAAAGCCAAAAACCATGTTACTCAGTACAGGGCCTCATAGGCCTCATGCATAAGCTGCAGAATTCTGAGAGATAGCAGGAATGTTAGCTTTTTTTTTTTTTTAATCCAGGCCTTTTTCACTCCTTTTTTTCTCTCTCCCTTCACAGAATAGCGCAGGTGTCTGCCCACTGCAAGAGTGCTACTACACCCCTACGGTTTCGGCACAGCGAGAACATCGCTATCGCTGAGTTCCCTCGCTATGTACTGTCGCTGCGAATGTCTAGTGCGCACGTGGGCACGTGCGCATGTGCACCACAACATGCCTGATCAATCGATAAAAAAAATTCCAGGCTTGAATTGAAGGCTTTCTCATAAAAGCATTCACTGTCCTTAGCTCGTTTCTAAAAAATGCGGCGGAGGTGACGCCATTCGCGTAACCCTCCAGGCTCTGCCTCCACTAGAGCACCCTTAGCAAAAAGTGCAATTTACATCCACTGGCGAAGATGTAATCACACCAACCAATTCTCCTGCTAGCATTAGAACATTAATAATAATATAATAATTGGTTCACAGGGAGGGAAAGGCACAGTATCTGTCACACTTTGTTCTGTGGACACCTGAACCCCTCCCTAAGGGAGGTGAGGAAGGTGGGAGTGAAAGTGGAAAGAGAGAAAGAGGAGCTGTAGTGGAGGGCTAGGGAGCAATTTAGAAAACCTGGGGATCTTTAACGTGCACTGACATCACACAGCACACAGATGCCTCTTCGTTTCACCTCCATCGAAACGCAGCCACCGGCAGTCGGAATGAAACCCAGGTAAACTCGCACAGTAGTCGGGCATCTTAACCACTGCGGCGAGGCTAACACTGGATCATTCATGTTTAAAGCTCGCCGCTGCCCTCTAGGTATGCGCCAGTAACAGCTCTCACCGGAATATGCTTGAGTTCAAACCACGGTGTGGTACTTAGGGCTCCATTCATCACCTGTGGGAGGTGCAGGGGCACGGTGGCAGCCAAAATGCAGGCCATGAAGCAGCTGGCCACGATGTAAAAAATGCGGTCGAGATGGATGCCGTCCATGCTCTGTTGCAGCTGCTCCTGGCCCCTGTGGAGTGCGTCCAGCAACCCCGTGGTGCGCTCCGGCGTGCTCAGGCCGCTCATAGTTGCGGCCCCACTGCCGTTGGCGCCCCCTAGCCGGGGCGTCACAAGGCCGCTACTAGTTACCCCTGCAGAGACGCGTACCGCAAGCCACACAAACAGAAGGATGATGCAGTTATTGAATTTTGTAGCTTGAAACTTGCGTCTACACGCTCATTTTAAAACTGCAATGAGGTAAACACACGGTGTATGAAAGTAACAAGTAACAAGCCATAGAAGAGATCACGAGACAAAACGCAAGTGCCGCCACCACCAGCTGCTTTAAAAAGTAGAATGTGCGCATTAACACGATTTCCTTTTTTTCTTTTTTTGCTTCATGCACGGATCCAGAGGTTGCACCGCCGTTCGCTTCAAAACGGCAACTACCCGTTCTTTTCGGTAAGAACGTGAAGAGTTTCAATCGACTGCATGGAAGACGAAATAAAATTTTTGAGCCAATATTATGTGTTTATTGCTGCATGGCAACTGTCAACACAGCAAGAATAGGGGAGATAACAGATTTTCGCTACCGATTACCAATCCTTGGAACATAGGCAGCACAAAAAAGGACAACCACAGAAGAGGACACGACACAAAGAGCACTCTTAGCGTCCGTTTCTGTGGTTCTCCTTTTTTGGGCTGTCTTCGTTCCAAGTATGAACCACCAAATAGCCCAGCATCACGTTTTATTGAATTACCATTGACTGAAAGGACGCCGAACAGCCTGCTGTCTTGCTGTTCTTGTACCAGGCGCACTAAACAATGTCAAAATGCTGGAATCAAATAAAGCGCTACTGCTAGCTGAAATTCACTATGTACCAAGCGTGAAAGCCACAGCTGTGATGCAACAGCTGAGCTTGTATCGCACAGGTTTCGATGTGAGCCAAGGTAGCGACCGGATTACGAAAATGTAGCAGACAGGAAAGAGGAGTACAGCAAGTCTGGGTTCTTATGTATATATGGAGCAAAGCAAAATCAAATCAAACGTTTGCCATACTGCAAACAAAGAACCAACATACAGGGTGTAACAAAAAGCATCAGAAACAAAGATTAGATACATTCCTGTGCCTGAGTAAGGCGATATAACACTGAAGCATGCCAAACGAACCGGAAAGCACTGCGCTGACTGCAAAGAATACGTTACAAAGCTTTCGGTTCCCTCGGATATTGACTGCAGCTTGTTGGTCTAGAGACACAGAAACTAAAGCAAGCCATAAAGCCACTCACATTCGTTGGACTTGGTGACACGCATAACCACCTCAACAGCTTCGTGGTCAGAAAACGGGATCCCTGACGGAGTCTTCAAGTTTGGAGTCGTGCATGATTTCGTTTCAATGTTGACACCTGTGCAAGAGGTGAAACGAAGAAAAAAAAAAGACATGTCTAGAAACACGACAGCTTCCCCAAGAAAGTAGCACAGCACAGAGACATATAAAACATATTCTGTTATGGTCTGCCATTAGGCAACCTTTATACCATCTTGAGGGGAAATATAAACTTTGATTTTTCAATTTTCTCGCAAGTTTGTTCAGAAAAGGTGTCTACCTAGCTTAGAAGGGATATGTGGCAATACCATCATTGTGCTCTAAGCATACTTAAATCCATGCAGCACGAATTACATATATTGAAGGTAATTCACATGATTTTTCCTGCAACCCGACAAAAAGCACTGTACAATTTCTTACTATGCTTTTTGCACGCATGTCTCTGGCAAATGCTCTCGAAGACAACCACACAACCATGCGTTTTGCTTGACACATGCAGATAGCGATTTTACATACTACCAGCAAGTGATACTGATACAATGGGAATGCATCAAAGCAAAATGATATTTCTCACCCATTCCAAGATAGCCCTGCGATTGGGTTCCTAGCTGAGAGGCAGGACAAAAGTTGGACTTACCTCGTCCAACCTTGTACATGACATAGTCTATCCGCTTTCCTGTCGGACAAGTGCTCTTCTCGTACGAGGTGGTGTACGCATTGTCGGGGTGCCCGCACGTAGCACCTACGCACATACTATCCTGAAAGCGTCAGCACAAACCCAGAATTCAGTGCATCAGTTACACTGCACTGAGCACAACAACAAAAAATTCTATGCAGATGCATGAATACAACATTCTGCTCTTTACAGTGACTATGCAGTTGTTAGAGGGTTGTAGAGTCCGAGGGGAAAATAGCACTGACCCTGCTGACTTTTTCCTGGTCCACAAATGTATCCACAAGGTCCGTGTTATACAGGATGATGTTGTAGGGCGGGTCAAGGGGCTCCGTGTTGAAGTCCCCGGCCAAGATGGCCAGATCGCAGCTTTCGCTTGTGTGCTTCACGTATTGGCTCAGCTCAAACGACTGACAGATGCGGTGGGACAGGTAGACATCGCAGTTGCGGTTGTACTCCGCATGAAGCTGCAGTGAACAAAATGGAGAAGAAAACTAAACAGCAGAACCACAATGTTCAGATTAGTGCGGAAAATAGGCGTACAAGAACTTGTCATTTGCTTTGCACACTTGTAGAGTGCAAACGATAAGACATAAATATGCAGAAGGCTGCCTTAGCATACAGCCACATGGCCTCCCTGTATATCTATGAGAACACCTATAATAACGCCCATATCCCCATGTCGTAGCGCATTCTCACCAAACCAGAAATGCCACTCCTAGGTTTTTTTTAGTTGCACAAGTGACTTCCTATGTGATGCCTAGAAAACACGTACATATCTCAACCAACCAACATTTTATTTTCACTTAGGGTAACACAGCTTTGAAATATGAAACAAGGAAGGATTCTTTTAAACTTGCTCAACCTCCAGCGCAGCCATCCTCAAAAGTACATGGATCAGTTTGCACTTGGCCACTCCTGTTTCTAGAATGAGTGGTGGCTGTCATGATGCAGTAAAGATTTGCGAATTTGTGACCATTACATGCTCTTGATGGCTGAAGGGTCGCAAATTATCTATGTGACTATGTGACCAGCAAACTCTTTATAGCGACTGTATTTTAGCCACCACTCGGTATCCTCGGTACACTGTTTAGGGAATTCCCCAAGCTGGAGAAGATTTGTAATAAGAAAGTAATTGAGTAATTGCTCCCTCAGTGCAAATCTACTCCACCTTGGGGGATTCCCTTAAACATTGGACCTCCACCATTCGGTTTGGTTTGGTTTGTGGGGTTTAACGTCCCAAAGCGACTAAGGCTATGAGAGACGCCGTAGTGGAGGACTCCGGAAATTTCGACCACCTGGGGTTCTTTAACGTGCGCTGACATCGCACAGCACACGGACGCCTCTTCGTTTCGCCTCCATCGAAACGCAGCCGCCGAGGTCGGGTTCGAACCCGGGGGACCTCCACCATTCCTACATTCAGTTGTTGATCAGTTCGCTCTCACTCTACCACATGGTCTGCTAGCCATTCCGGTTAGCTCAGTTGGTAGAGTGGCTGCCCCGAAAAGGCGGTGGTCGTAGGTTCAAACAACGGACCAAATAATTACTCCCTTACTGTCACAAGCTCACGCATGGTCAGGATAGTGGAATACCGAAATGTAGACGCAGAAGTTACACTAGGATTTTCTTACGTTAACTTTAAACCAGGACTGCGTTCTCTATACCTGCAGTGCAACTTGCACAATTAACACATCTACGCCATCCCTTGAAAACATGGCTAAAGCAAGGCAGTGCACGACAGCTCTGACTTGTGTAAAAATTTGGGCGTGCGTGATTGCGAGTATAACGGTATTCCCAAACTTCACAATAATTGCTGCACCATTGAATATACAGAAACAATGGGGCACTTCCCCCTTACCCACCTGAAAATGCCTGAAGAAATAGACATCCGATAACATGGGAAAATGGAGGCGAATTTCGCCTGCTCCTGTTCACAAATAAATATCAAACCAGAAAAAAAAATAAATCCTACAGACACAATGCTGTTTCAAATTGCTGGCTGTAGACAATACCAACAAATAAAGGTAGCGCGCCGCGTGCCACCGGCGTGGAGGATAATCGTATTTTCGCGATTCCATAATCCTCTCCCCTAATTTCGCAAAAAAATAAATAAATAAATAAAAAACAAAAAAAGACTGAAAAAAAAAAAACGAGCTTTCCTCTCTCTTTTTTTTTTTTTTTTTTTTTTTTTTTTTTGCGAGGAAGAGAGTGCAAACTAGGCTGCCAGTGCACTTGCTCGAGCCGTAGCCGCCGGGGTCCCGACGGGGCGCGATCTGTCTTCTTGTGTTGGTGCGTTCCGAAACTATACAGCACGCAGCAAGCGGCACAGAATGCCGGAAGCCGGCCGAAAGCGACCCCGATGACCCTATCGGCTTTTGCACGCATTGCGGGCGCGTGCCGATTTGTTTGGTGTCAGCTGTTTGACATTATATGCTCCGAGAAAACAGCGAAAAGACGGGACGAAGAAAGGCGATGACAGGCAATCTAGGTGGTGTTGGGACAGGATGGGTGTTAAGGGTATAGCACCCGTCTTGTCAAAATATTGCCTTGAAAACAAGGGTGTGAGGGGGGGGCATTAGATCTTTCGAAGATTTTTATAGGCATCCCCTTATAACTTTCAGGATTGCGATCGTGAAAAAAAAGGGGGTGCCTAGAATTCGAATAAATGAGTAAGTTTTCGCGACTTTCGCAAGCAGACTTTCGCATATAGTTGGTCTACATGAGAAATGTGCACAGCAGCCAAAGACCATGCAGTCGCGGCGCGTTGCCCGCGATTGCCAGAATCAGGTCGAAATCTATTCGGATGCTTATCTCGGCCCTCGGTTATAGATGCCACAGGCGTTGGCCTCGCGCCTGAACAAGCACGTACAAAGAGAAACAAACATTCGGGGAGGGCGCGCAACAATGTCGCTTTAAAAATGGCTCGGAGCAGAAAAAAGAAGGAAAGAGAAATAAGCAAGTGCGAAAGACAGAAGGGAAAGCGATAAAAACCGCCGCACAAGCTAATTCCGTCCGGAGATTTCGGCTGCGATAACAGGAGTGATAGCGCTGCCCTACGAGGGGATAAAAAGAGCGCGGAGACCTTGACATCGCGGTGATAGATGCCGCGATACGGCGCAGCAAGGAGCAGCACTGCAGTTCTCTTTCTTCACTTTCGATCAAAGCTATAGCAAACCTTATCAGCAGCAAAAGGGCGCGCCAGATAGGAATCGGGAACACGACCGTTTGTCGCGCCCCGGAATCTGAAAAGAAGGCCGCGGCGAATGCATATGGCGGGCTGGCAAAAGTCGTTCCTGGCCTTGAAACTCGATAAACAAGCCATATATATACAAGGGCGACCTTACAGAGAGCTCCCGTTTAGAAGGGCGGTATATCAATCAGGTGTTTAGTGGAGCGTTTAGGGGATTACGTTAACGCGTACGCATCCGCCTAGCTGCTGCCGACAATACATGCGCAGATATATATGGCACCGACGAAGGTTCGCATATGCGCTCTTGGCGGCTATAGCTCGGTAAAAAACGGAAGGTGTAAAAACTTTTTTTTTTTCTGGCCTTGTTTGTCAGACTGCATGCGGAGGGGGGGGGGGGGGGGGGGATATTGGGAAGGGGCGAGAGAGAGGGTGGCGAGAGGACGAGGACAAACGATAACGCGCATGCACACTCCCCACCCTCCTGCTCTCTCTCTCCACCACACGCTCCTCGATCGTAAACTTCAGGATTGATTTACTAATATTGCTAATATTAAATCGAACTCGATGAAAATTGTATCGATATGGTATATAGTAGAAGTAATTGTAACCATTTTTCACTGTCGGTATTATGTGCGTTTTTATCCTTAATAGTGTGTGAAATGACAAACTGCTACTGATACATGTTTTTAATTTCTAATGCCAGAATCTGTGTGGGGGGCAGGGACCTCTGTCAGGCTTTCACATAGCCTTTAGTCCCTGCCTCCTCTCGCTTGTACGAGGAATGAATAAACCAGTTCCAAATTATATACCTTTATCTATTATTCTTTCCAGGTCTGTCTTTTAGTTCTAAGGTCGATCAACGCTTTCAGATCCTAAATGGCATACATATAAGCTCAATATATATTATATAACTGCATGAGTAGCTGCTGGCCGTGACACATCAAGCATCACAGATCGATCTGTGCAAAATGGCTTTTCAGGAATCGTTCCACAGTGTTTACTAAAATTAGTATCATTCACTCCGCTTGCACCATTTTGAGCAAATTTTATATCCAGTGTATCCTTTGGCCTGTAAATCTAAAACCTGGAAACTGTCACTATTTGCATTATTGTGTATAAGCAGTTGCGTTTTACGCACCTTAAAGATTACGCGTGCCAAATTTAATTATGAAGTGATTAAAATGAGTGCTTGTGTGCAAAAGCCATATTGAGCTACAAATAAGTTGAGAAAAGACGATTAAAAGCTTAAAAGAGTCCAGTGAAAGAGCTCGATCGGTATTAGCGGTGAAGATGCGAAGATGTTTTTACTACTACTACCCGAGATTGCAAACCTGGACTTGGGGAAGAAAGCATAGGTCCTCCCAGTGTATTCCTACTTAATAAAACTAGAAAACGCACACGGGCAATAGGTATATCCCATCAATCACCTCCGTTAAGCTAGCTTCATTATAGCACCGCACATATGGACGATCGAAAATGGTGCTGGAGGTTGGAGGTTGCGGGAGGCAGCGCGTGGGCCCATACAGGAACACTGTGCAGCGAAGAGATAGCAGCGACTGACTGATGCCGCTAGCGAGTTAAAGACAACGTGACTCTGCGTTTCGGCTTGGGATGCACGCACTGTGATCCGCTGATAGCAAGCCGGCGCTTCGGCAACCGGAGTAATTGGTTTATAGGAAGGGAAAGGCGCAGTATCTGTCACACTTGCTCTGTGGACACCTGAACCAGGGAAGGGATGAAGG
Source organism: Amblyomma maculatum (assembly GCF_055883805.1). Taxonomy (NCBI): domain Eukaryota; kingdom Metazoa; phylum Arthropoda; class Arachnida; order Ixodida; family Ixodidae; genus Amblyomma; species Amblyomma maculatum. The sequence goes on along the minus strand of NC_139354.1, from coordinate 38,740,029 downwards.
TGGGAGTGAAAGTGGAAAGAGAGAAGGGGGAGCCATAGTGGAGGGCTATGGAGTATTTCCACCCCCTGGGGATCTTTAACGTGTGCTGACATCGCACAGCACACGGACGCCACTTCGTTTCGCCTCCATCGAAACGCAGCCGCCGAGGTCGGGTTCGAACCCGGGTACTCCGGCACAGTAGTCGGGCGTCTTACCACTGCACCACCCCGGCGGGGCTCGGCAACCGGAGAACATCGTCGCCGCCATGCAGAAAGAGAAGGGGGGGGGGGGGGGGGGGGTACACGCAGCGAACGGTGGCGGCAGGAGCGATTGATTCGCGCCTCTGTTATCTATCTTTAGTATTACCCGTACGCCAAGAGATAAACGTGCGCACAGTGTCACTGTGAATGAACTTATAGTGGCGGTGACAATGGTTGGTATCGTCTGCTAAGAGCAAATGATGGAGGGAGCTTGCAAAGGTCATGTGACCATCCCACTGCTTCCTGTCACAGCGAAAGCAGACACCTGTCAATAGGTAGTCCGAGAGTGGAAAATCGAATGTACCCACCGTCACTGCCCTGTTTGGCAACTGCTTTGTTTCGTTTGGTGACTCTTGCTGCCGACTGTCAATTGTGACGTCATTGCACGTGTACAGTTATGGTGGCTACTAGGTGTCGGTTGAGGTTTGCGCACGAGGACACTGCGCATGGGCAGTGCGCGCGTTTAAGATGTCTCAAAGCTTACCAAGTGTCATTGACTAATTAACTAATTAACATTGACTAATTATAGTTAGCTAATGTTCATACACCTACTACTGCATTATTGATTAAATAAGTACTGAAATCATCCTAATCCTTATCAAGATGACTGACAGCTACCGCGGACGCTAATCACTCCTAACTTGGGAGTGTCCAATGAACAGGCGCACCCAGCAAACCCCAATGACGTCACAGGGGAGATTTGTGCGCAGTACACGCGAGGACGAGTCGCCCAAATCGGCTGCGACGGGACTTTTCGAAAATTATTTGTAAATTATAGGCAAAGCTTTCAGATTTGACTTGAATACTCACAAAAGGCACTTCTATGGATTTCTTGCACTAGAATATTGTCACAAGTCACATTTCAGGGGATGAACACAAAGAAGACACGAAACGCTTGTTCTGTTTTTTGACTCAGTGTTCATCAAATCACACGTCAACTGTGAACGAACCTACATGAATATTGTTACGGTGAAATAGCAAAGGGGTGTTTATTTACAGTGATATGGCAGTGGGATAAGGTGAAGCCTACTAGCCCCAGGCACCAATGCTTTCTCCTCTTCTCCGAGACCAGCACAATATCCTTCCTCGTCGTCAGTGGCATGACAATATGTATGATGAAACGAAAAAAATTGTTCACAAAATTTCGTCTGCGCGCCCATCTCTATGGGTCGTAATCCCGTCCGGTGCCAGCCGCCGGGGGACCCACACACGCAAGTATCGTGATGTTTTCAATATGCATCGTCTTTAAAATCGGGTATACAACTTTTGCAGTCTGTTCTAGGGTATATACTAGGCTTTTCTTCACGAAGTGATGACATCAAAGGTGCACTTTGAAATAAAAAAAATTCTCTTAAGAGTGCTTTGTATCTCTATTCCAATGGGGTGCCTTCCCATTCAGAGGCAGAAGTGGCCACCAGTAGCGCGCATGTTGCTCGCTCTGGAGTTAGAGTGCTAGAACACAGAGCGCACGTAACCCGGGTCCGAACCCAGCCGCGCGGCAGCTACATTTCAATATGGAAACAAAATGCAGCACGTGCTCGTGTGCTATATGATGCCACTGCAGCTGTTACAGATCCCCAGATGGTTGAAGGCAATTCAGAGCCTTCCACTAGCCACACCATACCAAATATTTCATGCAACATTGACCGTTCTAAACAATTCTGCAATTCCAAGTGCAGCGGCACTGTCGTTATTTATGGCTGTTACGTAGAAATAATGTTAGCTGTTGCTGCTGTAGAGGCACAAAACTTGTCACCATCAGGGGTACGCGACGCTGGGTCAAAGATTCAAGGGGCGCTTTGGACCGGTAAGTTTGACGAGGCAAAATCTTTTATAGCACGGTGGTTGTGCGATCTTTACCGAACTGTGGCTAATTGCTTCTTTAGCGCCTGTTAAATGATTTGACAAAGTCTGACATGAGAGGTTCATATTTATTCGTGTATGTGGCATTTTCTGTGGATGGACGCACTCATGAGCCTATAAAGGCTGTTGCCTAGGCGTTCACTGGCGATTGGCACACGTTAGTTGCAGTGCTCAGTTAATTGTGGGGTTGGCGGTACGACATCACTCGTAGAGTGTGGCGTTCTCATAGCTGCGTGACATTCTGACACAAGTCGGAAACGCCTGAAGTGGATTCAACGCGCACAAACTTTTTAGACTTTTCTTTTTCGATGGTGCCACCGCTCTCTCCACATAACGTAATCGCGCAACACGTTGCATCGCGCCGCAGCCCTCTCCCATGACGTCACGTTGCTGCTAGGATGCACCATAAGACCAGCGGTGGCTATCTTCATGGAAACGGCATTGGCATGACGCTAGTTTCTCATGTGCTGGCTTGTCTCTGTTAAACCGCTCGGCTGGTGATCGGAGGGTTAGGGTTTCGATTCCCCGTGGAGGATTTTGTTTTTCTTAAAGGTTAAACAGGATCCCACAGTCATTTGATTGACAGGTTGAATATGACACTTTCTGCGGACAAACACACGCATGGACACACACTAATGAGCCTTAAAGGCTCTTGCGTTAACCACATGCTTCAGAAAATAGCATTTTTTTACTGATGACAACAGAACTCAACCGCCGGCGGTTGCGTTCTGATGCAGGCAAAAAGCTAGGCACCCGTGCAATGTGCGATGTCAGTGCACGTTACAGAACCCCAGGTGGTCCAAATTTCCGAAGCCCTCCACTACAGCGTCTCAGCCAGAGTTGCTTTGGGAAGTTAAACCCTGCAAGCCAATTCAAACCATCTTCTAAAGAGAATACAGACGAGCGACGCCTCAATCCGAGCGCAAGATGGCACACAACTGGGCTTGGCTCGCTGATGCTGGCAACAAGCTCTCGACACATACGCTACTATGTACCATAACACTACAGCACCAATCCACACATCTTTCACCAGCTCTGGACGTTTAGAGCCACTAAAAGAAAAACCTCGAGCTGAGAGGATAGAACGAATTGAGACCGGAAGATGAGAAGATCATGAGATGGACTTTAGATTCCAAGCTCAGCGTAGGAGATTTCTAACGGAGCGAGTCGGAGGCACAGTTCCGTGAATCATCATGTAATCCTCTATATAATGCAATCCAGCTATTAATCATTCAATTTGTTTGCGTGCAATCAGATAATTATCAATTAATACAACACGCGACTGGCAATACCACAGATCAGAAAACGAAAAAAAGCGGACATCTGCAATCGCTTGATCAGACCTAGATATGAGCCAGGCTATTGATGAGCCAGTCGGCATCATAACGATGAAATGCTGCGCCGATGGGTCAGTGATTCTTTCCGTCATTGGACAACCATAAGTCCGCCTTTGTGCAACGAAAGCCCACATGTGCCCCTGAAGACGACAAACAAGACGGGCCAGGCCTTCCGTGGATCAAAGAGCGGAATGTTTTCTGGATTTCAAAAGTGACTCCTTGAGTACATCAAGGCTTTACGGGCGGGTAGTTGTGCCGTGTCGATACAACTGATAAAGAACCAAGCACATACAATTGCAAGGAAGGAGGATAACCCGGAGCAAGATTTCCGGGCTAGTAACGGGTGGGTCACATGATACATGCGCCGCAATGAACTTTCCTTGAGGCGGACGACGCTTTGCTAGTGGCTACCGCCAGCCTATGAGGATAAAGCCGTCATCTAGATTCTTTATAAAGATTTGACAGGAGAAAAAGTTCTTGCTCTCTCAAATAATCAACGCGGACCAAACTCCACTTAATTTTAACATGTAAAGCAGCAGAACAGTAGAGCAGAAAGGCACGCGGACTGTACACATCAGGACGTGATGGCAGATGGGCAGAAGCTGCCATCTTATGTCATTTCTAAGTGTAAGACCCTCCCGAAAGGAAAGCTCTCCTTGGTGTGCAGGTGTGGGTGCAAGAAAAAGGGCGGATGACTGGAGATGTAGTGATCAAGCGGATCAAGACTGTGGGAGGAGCGGCAACCGGGAGCGCTTCTTTTTCCGTCGCTCCTTGTTGTGGGTAGCTTTCGTGGTCATCTCCAGGAGACTGTTCGGGCCAATCTGAAAGAACTGCGTGTGGACCTGGCTGTCATTCCAGGTGGCCTTTTGACAAATCTTTACGCAAGCTGTGTAAGATAACATTCGGAGGCTGTATGCAGAATGGATGGACGAAGCCAAACATGCTAGACGCTGGGCGGAAAGATCAAAGGGCCATCTGCGGAGCCGCTGTGCAGATGCATGTCGACGGCATGGGACATGGCTGCTGCAAACGTGTCCATCGGAAGCTTTAAAAAAAAACAGATTTCAAACACTCTGAATGCGACTGAAGACCACTTGGCGTGGGATGACGGTGAGGCATTGGGAAACGGAATGTGGAGCAGATACCAGCGATTGCAGAGTCGACACAAACTCAGATCAAGACTGATCAAGAGTAGAACTGCATGGTTGGCTGTGACTGTTATACCACGAAATGCGGGGGTGAGGTTGCATGCGGCAAATAAAGTGCTTCAACAATTTGTGCTTTTGGCGATCCTGTATACTTTTATACCGAAAGTAAGTTCTGCTTGAAAGCAATGTTTTCGTTATATTTACAATAGCTGGCTTAAGAATTCCGATTCACACATATTTAAATTTGCTTGTAAGCACACAAAAACATTTGCGCGAAAATTTTCCCCGCATAATTATCGTATCCCCTAACTTTGCATCGATTTTTCGTGAAAAAAAGTGCGAGCATTATGTGAGTAAATATGGTATGCAAAGAGTGGGAACATCAAGACACTTTGATAAGCAACCTGCCATGATGACCACACTTGGTCATTGCAAAAACAGTGATTGAAACAGTGATGCTGCACATAAATCATGGTACTTTAAGGTAGAAGAAAGAAAACTTATAGTTACGAATATATAGTGGGGAATACACATGATGCAGACAAATGGTACATAAAAGTGCTAAATGTAACAAGGGGTTATTATTCATTGACATCCACCCAAGCACAGCATTGGGGCTACAAAGGAAAGCTCTACAGCCTTCTCAGAAACTTCATAGTTGAAGAAAAATTTGACCTGGATCAGAGATCAAACCTGGGACCACCGCAGAGCAGTTGCTCTATCAACTGAGCCAACCAGGATGGCCAGCAGATCAGATGGTAGGGCGACAGTGAACTGATCGAAAGCTTAAAGTGGGAATGGTGTACACTCGACTAAAAGTGTTAATTGCAGCACGTTTGTTGTTAACTGCAAACAGTAGCTAACCAACACGGCTGCCTCTTGCACATTTCAGAGCACAAAATGGCCAACAAGTGAAAACAAAAATGGATGCATTCATCAGTGACCATACAGGGCACTGATGACCCTTGGGAGCACTTATACCTCAGCCCACACGAATGTCAATTTATTGCGATTAAACATAGTTAATTAAGCATACGCTTTGATAACTCCAGTATGATACGCAATCATACTGGTGCTTTTCCTCTATGTCAGCTTCTCGCTCTTCGTCGATCTATCGAGCCAGTCATGCTTTCTTTTCGAGCTATATTGGCTGGATGATGAGACTTGGCCTGATGCCTGCATCAAAGCGTTGGCACACTCCGAAAGGCACACACCTCATCCATGGTGAAACTGAGCAACCAAGCAAAAGCAAAGCAGTTGTTAAACTCCCTGCCTAGTCACGTGACATCAAAGCAGACAGCCTTCATGTCCACACCTGGGATGGTTGCTTGGTGACCCCGGCTAGTGCTACGAACAGTGGCATGAGCAGGGGTGCTCACGCTAGGCCCGCTCCCCGCAGGGTCAAGGTCAAATGCGCAAGTGAATGATCCCGGGAGTTGCAGTGTGGACAGTAGAGCTACGCTCTAAAAATAAGGGCTTACAAGCATTTCATGTTCCTCCAAGCCTAAAAAAAGAAGAATAGCTCAAACCACTACGTACGGGGCCCCGAGACCTTTTCCAAGACCAAATCAAACACAAATAGCAGTGTAGAATTAAAGCAGGATAAAGTGAATCGAATAACGAAAAGATTGAATTGAATTGAATTCAAATAAAATGCCTGGTTGCATGAATATTTGCTACCTGTAGTAGTAACACTGCAGTACTACAGAACTAAACTCATGCAGCTATGCAACTGTCAAAAAACAAAATACTTATCTCCACAATGGGGATACACAAAATGGAGTCAGTGTATTGACTCTACAATAGTCATTAAATTAACTCTGGCTGCTCAAGACGAGAGAAAATATACTAGTCCCATGTATCAATGGATAAGAGAGGCGCAAGCTATATGAGCCTCGGCCTTCAAATGAGTCCTGATGGTAGGGCTAGCTTTTTCGCTCCACTGTTCAACCTTGAGTGCCATCATAAAACTGTCTCTGTGATCATGCCACGGATGACACGGAACCCTCCTTGTCAAAAATGATCAATGTCCTCCTTTCAGAGCAGACCAAATGCAGTAGTGTAATGTACAGTGTCAAAAATGGTCAATGTTTTCAAAACAGCTGTTCAAGAAGGCTAAGGCATTTTTTGACACTAACTGCTTTTGTACTACACTAAAAATTGCACACAAAGTTTCAAACAATTTTGCGCTTGTATTACTCAAGTCATTCACCAATTTTAATATATAGGTTGATATTTAATCTGTTATTTGGAAATTGTAAATATTCGCACACTCATATTCATAGTCACGACGTTGAAGTTAATCCCCTCGTACCTACTAGTGTGGCGTCAGGTGCAAGGAGATTAATCTCAGATTAGCTGAATTAACCGGATCGATCACGGTGACTGATCAACCCCATTGGCTGAAGGGTCCTCTAGTGAGGGGCATTTACTGCAGCTTTCTTGAGTTGCGCCCACCTACATCTACTCAACATCAGTTTGCAAGTGAACGAAAATTCCAAAGTCAGTCAGAGATCGACACTGATCGAAAGCTCCATTCAATGCCTGCGACTGAAACTTGCCAAGTGGCATTTGTGTATACTGAGGAAACAAATTACTCGTATACCTTTTTTCGGTCTTTCACAGCCCCCTTCCAGTGCCATGAACATTATTACAGACAACACTCAAAGTGTGTTCTAGGCAACATATTTAATGCCCTACGCAAGTGCTTGTAGTCAACACTGTATGCTCAGTTTAGACAATATGTTATAGAAAATTACAGTATAAAGCTACAAACAAAAACCTTGCAATAGTATAGCTGGAAATCATGGTTGACAATCAATCAAAAAATGTAGATGTCTTTAACCAACCCATCATCATATTTGCTTTTCGATGGAGGTGAAAAGCAAGATATCAGTGTGTCCCTCATAGCCTGAGTTGCTTTGGGACATTAAACCCCATAAACCAATCCAAATCATCATCATATACACCATTATACACACTCGTCGGCTGGATGGTGCCTATTATACACTGGCATTCCAACAGATCAGCACTTTAATACTATGGATGCACATTGCAGCAAAGAGGACGACGACGATGACGACAGCCCTAAAGAAGAGATGTGTGAAGAGAAAAAATAGTGTACTCACGTGCGTGACATAGAGGTTGACGTTGAGTCCTCGGTGCCTGACTTTGCAGAGGCCAACCACCTTACCACCAAACCAGTCTCCGTGGAAGATCTTGTGAGCATAGCCGTTGAGGTTGTACTTGAGCAGGCCCGCATCCACAATGATGCTCTTGGAGAGGATGCACACGCCACTGCCGATCACCCCACTGCACGTGAAGAGATCACAACTTTCAGGCGACCGCCCATGAAGCAGGCGGCGAGGAGAGTGCCCATCCCACGCACACTGTAGGAAAGTTCTTTTCAATGACGTTTTCAATGCGCCACCATCATGGTAAAATAAAGACCGAACAAGACGTGACAGTAGCTAACAGAAAATAGTACAACATGCTGGCACACAGAATGCAAGATAATGACGTTGCATAATAACGTGCTGCCTTTACATGCATAATGGACAGCCTAATTTGATTGCTGTTAATATGAGAAGTGTGTGTGTTACAGAGGGTAAAAATTTACATACTGCTCAATGGAAATTTTCCCTAGTTTCAGCTAGTAACGAAAGGAACACATGTAATGCACATATACTCGTTATGCAAGTAAATAAAGTATTAAGCAACCAGCTAGAACAATCCATATAGTACTATACTGGTTTTCGATTCTTCTTGTGTACAACTGAACCTTATAGCAGAAGAGGAATGAATTCTGAAATGGTTTTGTTAGGAAAGCTGTTGCAGGTGTATACTGAGCATCTTTCTATCATTGGATGCACCTGTTTGCATGCATCAGGATGTTGGATACCACGATAGACAAGGGCGGAAGCAACTGCGTGCTCATGAAGTTTCAATTGCTGGACAGTAACCAGGCAGCTTTAGTATAGCGTAGTGCCCGTTTGAGCTTGCACCTCCACAGCTGTCAGAGCACAATGACATATGCCTCGTCGACAACTGTTTGTGTAAGTCACAGTCACTGCTTCTACCAAGAAATGTAAAATGCAGTGTGGTGCCATCTAGTAACGAAACTTCAAAGCATTTCAACAGAGATAAGGAGCAAGCACCCCTATTCTTCGAAGGGCCCAACCAGAAATTACAATCGAATGTGACGACAATGCCTAGAATAAAAAAAGCCCTGTGTACTAAACAAGACCTGATTAGTACTTAAATGTGGTCGTGTGATGGAACGCACTGATAACGGCAAGGTTTCACCAAAACATGTCGCACCAGCTTGTTTTGCGCATTTTAAATGCTAAAATGACTTTATAGAAGCTGGTTTCTTTCAGATTTCAGTGCTAGATTCTTAAACCAGGAGGAGAGACCATTTCCTTAACATAATTTCTCAAAACATTTTGCTCAGCTGTCATGTCTTAAAAACAAAAAGCACAATACCACAGAATGTGGAAAGAGCAAGCGCTTTACAACTGAAACACATTTCCAATGAAAACACAGGACCCATGAAAGTCCAAATAATGTTACATTTATCCTACATTATGGTATTTCCTATGGACATGCTGTAGGTGTGCTAGTTTGAGAGATCCTGCAGAGCAAATCCATAGAACCCATTCTTGGGGTCAGTTATTGCAGTAGCTGCAGCACCACGGTTCATTGCAAAAAAAACTTTTGCAGTGAATATTAACCGCATTGATCCTATATCACAGCTTTCATGGGATGTCCGCGCGGCATTGTCAGGAAAAAAAAAGTGTATATGAAACGGTGCTGTACAACAAATGGGGGTGGAAGCAGGCTCGAGCATTTTGGAGCAGCTTTGGAGTAATAAAATGAGTTTTGGAGCATTCGAATTATGATTTAGAGCATGTTTCTAAGGTCATACGCCGTTCATAATTGCAGTCTTTGTTTTCTGAACAACAAAATCTACAATCTGATTCCTTTTTATGCATGTTCAATGCCTTTCCAACTTCACATTCATCTCTGACAAGACAAACAGCCAAAGCATGTAAAGATATATATATATATATATAACACAGGCTGACCTTAGCAACAACTTGGAAAAGACCAGCAGCAAACGCAACGCTTGCTGGTGCACTTCATAACTGAACACCTAGTCTGGCCTAATGCATTTACTTATTTTATATTGATGGATTCAAATGCCAAGTCTACCACTTCCATGCGCTTGAGCAGTGATACTAATTTGGAGTACTGATGAATGGGCAGGATATTTCCGCTCAATATCTTGTGCATATCTACCTATTTTATTTAGAATAGAGCTCAAAGCCCCCAAATATGGGCTATTACATGATTCTTTTCGATCCTATGTCTGGTCTTATCTGATAAATTCCTGAGAATCGGTTATTCGGTCTGCCAAAAAGGAGCCTTCAGACCACAATAACTCGGCTTGATAAGCTTGGCACCAGTTCCGTTTTCATACTTTTTGCCTACTGTGGGATCGCAGATGTCTGCAGCGCCACCTCGATTACCTTGTTTGTTTGTAAACATGGAGGAGGTCTGCAGGGGTGGAAACAGCTTGAGCATTTTGGAGCAGCTTTGGGACACAGCCAATGGCATTGAAGGGTATAGCATCATTCAGCTTTACTTCACTGCCTCCTGCCAATATGTTATCAGTCTTTGCTTGAGCAATGCTGGGGCTCATTTTTAATATCTTGGCAGTAGGCCATATGCCTTTCCAACACTCTTGAGAAGCTTCCTAGTGACGGACAGCTTTGGCATTCGAGCCCATACCACTTCAAGTACGATTTTGTCTGGCGTAGGCCTGACATGCTTCTCAGGGACAAAGGAGCTCGATGTTGAAGTATTGGCTTGTTTTCATAGTAAAAGCACTACAAAGACTTGTGTATTTTTTGCAGCCGGACAAGTTTCCTAATAGCTCGTGGTAGTTTACGCTATCTTCTTCATTTGCTACTCACGCTACTTTCTCCACTGGTGATTCAAAAGGCCACAGGTAATTCAATCACCTGTGGCTCATACTAAATTTACTTGCGAACAAATATTTATTATGCTCCATGCTTCCTTCCCTTACAAAAATTTAATTTGTGTTAAGCCCAGTGAAAGATGTGATATCTTTGGCCCTGGTGCTGTGAAATTGTTCCAGAGTTCTGCTAAATTTGATGGCAGAAAATCAAGGCAGCCAGTTTGGAGCTGTTTTGGAGCAATATTTCGTTTTGGAGCAGGATGGAGCAGGCAAAGCAGTTTGGAGCAGAATGGAGCAATTGGAGCAGCGCTTCTACCCCTGAACAAAGCAAAGCACACTCTGCAAAATGGCTTCCGTGCACCTTCGCTCCAGCCTTCGCTCCTTAATGGCTCCAGCCTGTGGGCCCTCCCTCAAGTGCTCACTCGCGTACCACTTTTAACCACTGAACCCCTTAATTTGTACCTCTATTATTTCACACGCATCCATTAGCATGCAGCTGTGAGATACTCGATGCTGTGATAGAGCACACCGACATAAATACCTACAAAGCCTTGCTTTAATCAAGCAGCACTGACATGCCTGTGTGGCTGGGAGTAGCATGTCTTGCACATCACCCAAGATAGTCTGTTGGGCGAGTTGGTAAACATCCATTATTAATTTAAACAGCGCAAACAAGAAGACATAGGACCAGATAAAAGGAAGCCACAGTACAAACGCTGTACTGTACTGTGGCTTCCTTTTATCTGGTCCTGTGTCTTCTTGTTCGCGCTGTTTAAATTAATAATGGACATCACCCAAGATTCCCAAAAGGCTCAATTCCCATCTCACCCTGCTATATCAATGAAAGTCTGCAATACTATCAAACAGGGTCTTGAATACTGCCCCATTAAAACACACACATAAATAGCAGCTGCTATGAGATACAGTAAGAAAGAAGAGCGGTAAAAAACAAAAAGAACTATATTTCGTCTCACAACCTGTTTGCAACACTTTGGAAGACCGAGTTTCTCTCGTCCGATCACTGCTGGGGGCAAGACAAACTTTCGACAAACAAATTTCCTGGTTCGTTCAAATCTTCCTTAAAGGGAGTCTACCATATATGCTTGCTAGAATGCAAGGCACACTGCCTGTGAAAATAATTATTTCTTTCTTGCTTATACTGCTTTCAGTAATCTTTCAACTGCGAGTTTTTAGATCTACCAAAGTAATTCCTGTTGTGCCCCCCCCCCCCCCCCCCCTCACTCTTCTGAAAATAAACAACTGGTTACAATTACAATTACTCTATCTTAAGTTACTGTGATCAACTGCCACCTCTTGCAAGTGTGGCCAAACATATAGATGGAGAGTAAAAAAAGACTTCTTTTTCTAAGTGCTTCAAGTAATGAAAATACTGCAGGTGGTAACAAGTGCGTAGTGGGAGGCAAGCTTTGACATCATTAGACAGGACAGGTGTTCTCTACAGAGGCACGTGCGATGTGTGTCATGACTGGGACTGGCGTAGGTTAGCGCAGGAGAGTGCGGTGATCTAGTCGTGAACGAAACATGATTCGGCGCAATGCTTCTCGCAGCTAGAATACTTTTCTCTGTCACAAAGCCCTCACTAGCACTAGTGTATGCCAACAAGCAGAGGTTCTCAAAGCTGTACCTTTCGATACAACTTATATTTGAAAAAAAAAAATTGAGCAAATAGTTACAAGAGATCAACTACAAAAAAAATAGTTATTCAATCAACCGGGACGCTACAGTTTCAGAAAAGTAATTGATTATTAATAAATAAATAAAAATTAAGTCACTATGTAAAGCTTCTCTGCTGAGTGACCATATCTGTTGGTTTTCCTTTTGTGCTCCTGCGAGTATCACATATCCTATCTTTTTCAGTTTTGACAATGTCTCAGCTGGGTTGTTCAGACCGGTACAGCTTTATTAAATGTGGCTGTTTGGATGGGCTTATAACAAGAGTGCTAGAAATTCACCTCACTGAACTATTACCCTTGAAGTATCCACAGGGTAAAGCTCTAGATGCCATAGATAAGTGTCACACACACACTGGAAGGAATATTCCCATTAATGCAAAGGCAGGGAAATAGCCACGTATACACTGAGATTGTTTTTGCATCTTTCAGGAAATATCTAGCTGCCTAACCAAAGCATCTGTGGGACTTGCCACGGATGTAACCTTTTTCAATACGTGAAAAATTCATCTGTGGGACTTGCCACGGATGTAACCTTTTCAATACGTGAAAAATTTAGCTGTGTCAAAAAAACACAAATACCTATTTCAAAGCGCTGACAATAGAAACTGAGTCTACAAATGAAGACAAAAGAAAATAGCAATGCAATGGTAGATGAGTGACTGTTGCACCATACTTCCCTCTTGGAAATCTCTTATAAAACTCTGTATGCAAGGACAATGGTGGTGAAAGAAACAGCTACTGATATAAGAGCAAACAAGAGGTGACACAAGCACCAACCTGTAGAAGTAGTGGCCATATGGCAGGTTGTGCTTGGTTTTCTTGCGAATGCGTTTGTAGTCCTCCTGGCTCCAAATCTAAGTAAAAAAAAAAAAAAAAGGCTATCATCAAAACACGGTCACACAAAACAGTGAGATAGGGTTACTATTTCATGGGCAAGACACGAGTCAGCCTTTTTTTTTTTTTTTTTTGACAAAACATTCAGTCACCTTGGGACCCATGAAGGGAACTACAGATGTAAAAGTGAACAAATATTAGGCAATGAACAAATTGTGTACCGCAGCATGAATGTGAATATCTTGTTAAATGAAGACACTGAACACTGCATTTTAAGTGTCCCATTTTTTTTGCTGAAACAGAAAGCTTCCTGTCCAAAGTAATCAATTCCACGACATTTTCGCTACAAACACTGTAGAAAAATTTATCCAAAAAATTTTCAATCAGTTCATGCACCATTTTAATGTGACCCAATGCTAGAAACCTCGAACAGCGATCGCAACGACTGGGCATCGGGAGAAGTCATGGACCGAAAACTAGTATAAATCACAACTGAAAGATAGTAATTACACATTTAATGCAGAATATCATTCATTTACATAAAAAAAGTTCAAAACACTGTGGCACCATCTAGTGACAAGTACTAAAAGCATGGTATAGACAACGTGAAAAGAGTGTTGTTTTTTTATTAGAGGGCCCACTGGAGAGAGACCATATTATCTTAAAGCATGGCAAGCACTAAAAGAAGAGAGCTCTATGCACTTAAGAAAATCGGGAATAATTTCCCAAGATGTGATCACAGGGTGTGCTACATTGATAATGATAGTGTTTTGCTGCAAGAGGTCACAGCAGATTGTTTTATGTTATTTTCAAAGCCCAATTAAAATGACAAATCCTGCTTTCTAGAATCTTAGAGTGCTCACTCTTTAAACTATGAGGCAACACTTCTTGACTGCCACCAAAAAACCAAGACACATTTGGGTCAGTGTTTGGTCCCTTTGAATGACTACCTCAGCAGGATTCTGTATCTGAAATAGCTACGTCAACTGCTTTCACATGATTTTCATGACTTTCCAACCTACCTATTGCAACACAGCCATAGTATTCACACACCGTGTAAATCCGCTCCTAGTTATAAGTGAATTCACTACTATAAAATAGATTATTCATCCCGCTCAAGACTTCAGGAGCAACATTTGAACTAATATGAGGACGTGTTTGCCTTATGAAAACAATCATAAAACAGTGCATCTATCTGAGTGTGCTTAAAAAGGAAACTGAAAACAAACTGAAGATAGGGTACCGCATTCTAATCATGAAGAGATTATGCAGGCCGAAATCGAAATTGTCATAAGCTAGAAGAGACAGATGCAAGCGTTGCCAACACTGGAATGAAGTCGCGAGTTTGAAGCGACTGGTGAGAAGCCTTTTAAATCCAAATTTTTTAAAATCCAGTCTTCTGGGCGATAAATATCTTTCGCTGCTGCTGGAATATCAACGTACGCAGAAAAAGCAAAAACAGAAAAAAAACATTTTTTTACTGGAGAAAAAACCAAACAGATGAAGCTGTCTTTTCCTTTAAACTATGGCACAATTCTTATGAAATGTTATGAGTAAGCACAAAACTAAGAACTGCACACCATTTCGCAGTGTGAAGTTTAAAGCAAACTTCATGTCATAATTTGTGAAGACGCATGCTCTTCTCTTAGCTCAGTGATATTAACAAAGTAGTCCTACAAAGCTTAGTTTTCGGTGACTTTGCAGGCTTAAGAGCGTGAACTGCCATGAACTACAACAACGTAACAGAGAGCAAGGCTTGCTCGGCTAACACCGCTACAGCACAGCCTTATTATGTGTTGCCTGTAATTGCAGGACTTCTGCAATGTTCCTAAACAGAGCATCTCTTGCATGCAGGTGTAAAGTGTAATGTGAGAACATGGAACGAAGCGCAAGTGGTTTCGGGCAGTCTACACAAGCCACAGGCTCCTTTCACTTGTTCTCCTTCATCCAATGATTCCTCTTCTACTCAAGAACAGGAATTTAATGTGCCTTTCCTTTCACCCTAGTTTTCTTCTCTGAATAAAAAGTAACTTTGGATCCCACCATTAATTATTTGGCTAGGTGAGGCTGCAAAGAATGTTTCAGTCCATAAGCTCTCTTCACTAAGCATGGTCCCACCAGAGGCTCAGGCCTCATACTGTGTAAGTGGCTCAAATTCTCCAGAACCTGAGCTTATAATTTAGTGTGGGAGCACCTCACAGCAGCTCGAAGTAGAAACCGAGCCATACCAGAAAAATCGAGATAAGGATCAGTTAGATGTGAAATTCCTGTACTCAATGCTTATCTTGTTTCAGAACAAGAGGAGATTATAACAAACCATGCAAAGCCACAGGTTCAGATGGTGGACCCCGCTACTCTCTCTTCTATCTGTTGTATCTCGAGAGTGTAAAAAAATATATTGAAAACTGCTCAATGTTTCATTCAAACAAGACTTGCAAGCAACAACTGTAGCAACAGCAAAAAATATGTACTTGCCTCTTGCAAGAACACGAAGTCAAACTCGCTTGTAGCAAGGTAATTCGCAATAGCGGTCATGCGTTCAACACGGTTCTTGCTGATGCCAACAATACCCCTGCAAAGAAAAAGAAATAAAAAGCAGAAAATATAGCTGAAGAAAGCATGACACTAATGCCTGGAGCTAGGGAAAAGTGTAATGCCAACTTTACGGGTATTTATAAAGGTAAAGTTTCACAGCAAAATTGAAAGACATTGGTCCAATGTTTAGAGAAATCCCTCAAGGTGGAGTAATAAGGTTTGTTTTAGTGCAGCTGATTATGATTGAAAGACAGAAGTGCAGATTGATCATTGATCATGAATGGATCAGGAGTTGTCCTGTTTGTTGTACCTTTAATTTATGTTATAAAACTTTACCTTTAATCATGAACTAACTAGCATAGCAACTGCTTTTAATCCTTCACATATGGCAGGCCTAGAAGATACACTCATTAGTTAATGATTTCCATTTATGCCACTCATGCACATTATATATACAGTGCATTGTCAAATTCTGACAAGGAATGCAAACACATCAAGTGTCAAGCATTAACATCAAATGTTGACCATGTGACTATGCAACTTTGAAACAATAACATTTATTTGGCCAAACTCAGAGAGACAAGAATTTCACAAAAAAATTCTCATTTGATGCTCAAAATGTCATGTGTGTTGCCTGGTGAGTTAGAACATGTTCACTGCATTGGTGGTCACCACTGGGTTGTGTCTCATGCTGTGCAGCCAGGAATGTGTTAAACAGCTTGTCAGCTCATAACTATAGTGCAGTCTTTTGCTATGGCAACTACTTTTCCTTAACTACGTGTTGATACAACCATTAGCGAAATTCATATTTACTAAGCATTTAGATCAGCCTTAATCACCAGTGACCCAAACAGCCAACCTTAGCTTGTAAATGCACTAAAAGAGATAGTCATAGGAAGTGGATGCAGAATGGACTATCAACTCTGTACAAAGTGTTCGTGCATCGTCAAATCATCCTCTATTGTCAAACTGACTTTACAATTAGTAGTCAGCTGACTTGCAACATTATCTAGGGTATTGCCACCCACAGCTCCTGCCAAGAAACTTGCTTTCTGCTTGCAAATGTGTCTATATAAATGAGGTATGGCACCTCTGTCCTAGCCAAGGATAGATAATATTAAACCGGCAACAGCGTCCCTAATGTTGATCCAGTCAGAGATTGCAGGATTCTCTAGCCAGAATTTATTAACAAGTTATCCTTATGGGCAGTACACCAAAGACATCTGACATGTATAGCAGCACATGATGTTGCCTGAAATCTCAATGTAAGGACAGTGGCACCAAGCTTTTTACTCAGGTAGCCAAGGTTTCTACAACCAGATTATGATTAAATCCAGCCCATGTTTTAAAGGGAGTTCATTGATCATAGATATATCACTATACCTTTACTCAATAATGTCTGCTGTGCAAAATGCCCATGTTACAGGGAGAAGCAACCAGTGTTTAAGCTAAAGAAACCTTAACATTTAGTCTCAAATAGCTGACTGTGTCTAACTCATCAGTCCAATATCAAAGCTTCCACAATCCTTGGAAGACCCATCTATAACCCAGCCTCATGGACACCTCATTGACCACAGACCCCTAAATTTAGCCCACAATAGTGTTATTGAGTCTGACACATCAGTGGTATCAAGTCTCCACAATCATATAGTACACTAACCTGATGAGGTCATCTACCAAAGACCCCAAAAAGCAATCATTCAGGCAAATGTCTCTACAGTATGTATCTGCATCTGTTTTTGTTTACATAACTCGACATGGCAAGCCCGTGACAATTATGCCCCCATTATTTGACTAACAGGGATGCAATGCCTTCCACAATCAGAATGAAGCTTATTCAAAGCCCCATCTCCTATGGTGTCATTTGGCTTCACACATAAACAGGCACTTATCTGAACAAAAGCTTCTGTCATGCGAACGCACATGTACCACAAGCATGTGCTGATAAGTGGCAACTGTGCCTACATAGTATCATCAGGCATAGGACAGTGACGGCACGACTTCCACACAGAAAGTGAAGTCGATCGCCATACCATGCCACAGGGTCATTGACCACAGATGTAAACAAGGACTTGTCTAGGCAGATCACTTCCTTAGTGCTTTAGGAGGGAGACTTATTTCTGCTACCGTCTGGAAAGCCTCCTTCAACCTGTTGACATGCGCAAATGTAGGAAAGAATAGCACAAAGGGCGGCACTAGCGGCCAGCCAGCACTTCAACTTAAGTACGCATACAATAAAACTCCTAAATATAGCATGCCGCGCCAAAGAAGCCGGGGCCTGCCCTGACCCAGAAAAAAATGCGCCGAGAGCCGAAAAGGCAGGCAGGTATACAGTGGATGTCCTCAGGCTATGTACCGCGCTCGGTAGATATGTGTGTGCCAGACGTACGCGCACACACACACAAACATGTACCGCGGGAGCGCCGAACGATCGAAACAAGGAAAGAAAAAAAAAAGATGCCGCCGCTACTGACGGCCGAACGGAGCGATGAGGAAGCGCTCCATCTGTATCTCTGTTCTTTTACTCCTGTTTACCACTTTCTCTTTCGCGCGATCGAGCGGTCGCGCGATTTTAGATCGCGATGCCGAGATTTCTTCCGCGGTCTTGCTACAGAAGTATGTAACTATAACGTATTCGTCGCATGTGTCGGTTGCAAGCCACACATAATCAATTCTTTCCTCCTTTGCTAGACTTTGCTGTCGGCCAAAGCGATTCGGAACTGAAAGCAGTAAACCGAGATGACACTGCATGTAATATTAATGACAAAATTAGGGTTCCAGCAAAATCGTCTGTTCTACATTAATTGTGAATAGATTCTGACACGCACGGAAGCAACGCGCAGGAAACTAATAAACATGCCATAAATCACTTGTTCATTCAATCTGTTAGTGCCAGAGATCGGGCGGCCCATTCATAGCCGGTGCAACGTTCCGTTTTTTTTTTCGGCCTGAACTGTACGAAGCTGATAGCACAAAAAAATGTCTCGGCTAAATATGCGGTATCCTAAGAGCGACAGTTACGCCAAGCTGAAATCCGTCCATGCGCGATCACTGCTTCTTTTTTCGCCCACTAAGCAAGTAATGCGACGGCTAGGCCTAACGCTGCGGTAGCAGACGTGGTGACAGTTCTCGACTTACCAGCAGTTGAGGGTCATCACACGCACTTCGACTTCCATCTTCATTCCTGCGAGATGCCGTTCACAAGAAGGTCGATCATCAAATTGCACCCATGCGCTCGCGCCGGCGTCAGAAAAGAAGAAAAGCGCTTACACAGATCAACTGCACAAGCGATATCAGCAACCAGCACCAGCTCAAGCCGTAGAGAGCAGACGACGATTCCAGCTGAGTGAGCGTGGAACGCCTGGCGACCACTTCCGCAATCACGCAGATCGCGAAATCAGCGCCAACACGTGCATTCTCTCCAAGAACACTTCCATGCGACCATGGCGACCACCCGAACTGTTTCAGAAGCACCAAGAGCTAACCGTTTGACCAGCATGAGCCCCAGTGCGCAGGTCGAGTGCAGGAAAAGCAGACTGTGAGAAGAGGCGCGCGGCGAACTGAAACCCGACGATGCACCGCAGTAAAAAAACAGAGAAAGGAAAAACCAGGAACAGGCGCGTCGTCGCGTCCGTTCCAAATACGCTTCGCGCGCTCCGCTGTCCTGGTTCGTCACTGTCGCGCTGGTACTTTGCCACACGCGTCGCCGCAACGGCCTCGAAATAGCTTTTTAAGAGCGCCTTTTCTTACACTACGCACCGCATCCGATTCAAGCCTGGCGCAGAGCGGAGGTCACGCCAACAGTCGCATGAAAGAGCGAGCTGCGGGCTGCGGGGCTGCGCGCACTTGTGTTTTGAAACGACTGTAGAGCGCAGCTGCGCTCGCTGCTTACAAGCAGAACGCGACTTTGGCTCGGAAAGCTTTTGTAACACGATGTGGGAGTTGGAAGGGACTGCTCTTCGTTATTATTATTTTTTTTAGTCCCGCGCATCCCCCTCTCCCCCCTATATCTCATTATCATATGGCGCTTATGAATCATATATGTACCATGCATATGAACCGACCGCATTGCACGCAGGTTAAATATATCAGCATTCCGACGGCGACTACATGTCCCTCTGCAACCGGCCACTATATCGCTTGAGATGGTTCACATCTCCTTATATCTTAATTTGTCGAGGGCATTTTCGCACTCACCGAACTCGCAATATTAGTAATGAATTCGGTCCGATATGATAAACAGAACTTTGATATGCTCCGCACAATGTCGATCGATTGTCACATACACTTCGACACTGAAATTATGAAGTGAACTCGTTTCACTGGGCGAACTCATGGGTCATATCGATTGACGAGATATAGCGGTGGGGAGAATTAAGGGGGCGTCATGTATACGATAAGGAGGATAAGGATAACGATTATTTCAAATATATCGCGTTTCCGCTCAATATATCTCTAGACAACACGACCACGATCAATCTACGCGTAAACATTTTAGCGAATATTTATCGGACAAAAGAAGTCACTCTCGGGTAGAACCTTAGATGTTGTTTTTATTCATATTCGTTCCAAAAAGTGCCGAAAACTTCGCGAAGCATGTATATGACCTCGAGCTGGCTCGTTACCGAAATAAAACCTTTACAAAAATTTGTTTAATTGTATGGATACATATATATGCTGGATTTCCCGCTCGACATTCAAGTCAGCAAAGCAATAGATGTGATATAGCAAGCTGCAATAGAGCGAGATCATCTTCTAATTCTATTCTATGAATTAATCGCAAAAATATGTTACTTTGAATCGTATGTAAGAGTTTCGGTAAAAGCTTTGGAAAAGCGCTGTACATATATGTGAAGCATCGAAACACTCCAATTTCTGAAAGCGCACCTTTATTTCCAGCTGGTGTTTCCAAGTTGGTTGAAACGTTTAGGTTAGTTAATAAATTACTATTTGATAAAGTCACGTAACTAAAGAATTGAATAAATAGGACATTCTCTGTGCGACCATTACAAAAAAAAAAAAAGATTAGTGAAACTGATGTATGTCTTGTGCTGGCTATTCAAAATCCTAACTGTAGTGAAATAAATTATCTTTCCTCTAGTTTTGGTTATGCGTACCGCTCTTTAATTGACTCTATAGTTCTTTGAATCTACTCGTACATGGTTAAACGTTTCTACCTCAAGATTGAACGTTGACCAAGTCGGATATCATGGCGATTTTCAGAAGACAAAAGCAATTGTTCAATAAGCTTTCACAGATCTTTAGCGTGTCTAACGTACGTACCTCTTTCTTTCTCTTCTTTTTCACCATTTGACGATGCGGTTCCTTTCCTTTTTTTTTTTTTTTTTTTTTTATTAGCACCGACTTTCGTCATAGTTCATATGTTCTCTGAAGAATAAAAACGAACAGTTTCACGTAATTTTAAGAAGTTTTTTCGAACGCTACAGCACTAATTGATCTTAGTGGGGGATTCGGGAACGGGCACTTTTGCATCTGCATTTATACATGCATGCGACTACTGTATGCATGCTGCATGCAGAAGCAGCGGCCGTGACTGAACCCGCAAAGTTATTTCGTTTAATACATAACGCCTCGCGGTGCGCACGAATCGTATGCAATTTTTATTCAGTTATCTAAACGTTTGAGATAAATGAAGAGATACTGTCAAAGAACTCGAAAAAAGTATTCCGGCAGAACGTTCTATAGCAAGGCGTCTCTATAGATGGTAAACTTGCCAATTTTTCCTCCGACGTGTTCTAAAGCTCAGCCCCCCCCCCCCCCCCCCCCCCCCGTGTACGTTCACTTTCATATAACACTATTATTCGCCCTATGCTAGAATATGCCGTCATAATATGGGATCCTTTCACTGAATCTAACATTACTAAATTAGACAGAGAAGTACAGTTTATTTACGATTCATATAACCGCACATCTATCACTGCTTTTCTTAATCAAAGTGGTTTGCTTCCAGTCTCTCACAGAAACCGCATCTGTCGCCTAAAGTTCTTTTTTCAGTTAATCAAAGGCCAGTACAATATTGACACATCCAACATTATATCGTTCTCCTCGGGGTACAACACTCAGACCGAGGCATGATTTTACAGTAACACCATCACACGCACGAGTTAACACCTTTAAGTACTCCTTTTTTCCCAGAACCATTACAGACTGGAATAATCTAACTAATGATGCAGTAACGCAAGCTTCACTAAAAAGATTTGAAAACCACCTTTAACTTTTTTATATTGTTGTACCGCTACATTCCTGTGTTTCGTTTGTACTTTTGCAATTGTGTTGTTCATATTTAAGATCGTTGTGTTGTTTCCAGCATTGATGTACTTCCATATTGTGTGCCCACCCTGCGAAGGTCTTGTAAAAGATCGCAGTATCAATAAATAAATAAATAAATAAATAAATAAATAAATAAATAAATAAATAAATAAATAAATAAATAAATAAATAAATAAATAAATAAATAAATAAAAATCACAAAGTTTATCATAGTGGGCACAAGACTCAGAGCTAGTCGATGTCGGGCCCTGGCAGTGGACCTGGCTTCAAAGTAGCGCTGAAACGCACCGCCCTTTCCCATTTCTATATCATGCGCTCGCCGTGTACGCTTTGAATCTGTGGCTAAGAATGGTATTTCTTTTTCTGGACTACAGAATGATACCACCAGCGCAATGCCGTCAACCAATTAAAACTTATTCTCTCTCCCTATTTGGGCTTCTTTCTTCTTGTTCCCTGTTGTGCTATGAACCAAGCACTCGAGACTGTGTCAGTGGCAAAGCGACTAATTCCAACCAACTTAACCGAAGTCCTAACTTGGCTGGTTTGAATAACCCGCGCTCCCGCACGTCGCCATGGACTGGTATTGACGCGCTTCATTCAAAACGACAACAAAGAGAAGTTAGTAAAATTTTATATATTCACATTGTTTTGCGCGTTTATTCAGTTTATTTCGGCCCATTTAAAGCATGATCACTGCATCTTCGCTGCCGCCGTGAGACAGGGGCCGAATGGGTTTTACTAGGGCGGGTCGATATCGTCTGGCCCTAATAGGGTGCGCGCTCTCAAGCTTAATTATACGTTTAATTAATTGTAATAGCTTAATTATACATACTTAATTATGGCCTCAAATAAACTCTGAACGGATTTCATCCCTGAGAGGGCACATCAGTTTTGCACTAGGGCGACCAGTGCATTAACCACTAAACAAAAGCATTATCTATAAAAATAAGGGCAAGCCAAAATAGGCACATCCGAAATAACCAAGTGGTCAAGGACAGATCCTGCCAAAGTTTTCTATTTCTCTTATTAATGTGACCTTCCAGTTGGTTTTGTTTGTTTCTTGTGTCTCTGTATTTTGTTTGCACACACGGGCTCTCGGTAAAAACTAACGACGCGCTAATGTTGGAGGAAGTGGCCATAGCATGCTTACCGCCACTCACTCCGACGCTGCCATAATGTCGGACTCGCAACAGGCCTGCTGAAATTGCGTGCAGGGTAGGATAGCGCCAATCGCCCGCAGAATATTATTGGCATATACGAGAAATTCAGATTCGGCTATTAGTTAAAAAAAAAAAAAAAGATTATATGGGTGCCCGGTCACCAGAAGGTGGGGAGGGGGAAGGGGGGGGGGGGGGGGACGAGACCGTTCACGCGGCTTCCCGATCGTTCCTCCCACGGAGTTCCGTTCAATCCTCCGGTTTTACCGAGGCAACCGCACCAATTCCGTTCATAACTTATGCGGACACTACAAATCATTTACGCCTCTGCAGGAGGGCATTTCTGAGACCCGCCAAACGTCTCGACAAAGGTCTCGACAGATCTGAGGAGACGGCTCCAAACCGGGTGTTTTCTAAATCCCGCCATTCTAAAACACATGGACCCGACATTCACGGGTAGGTGCAAATTCTGCAGGCAGTATGCTGGCCTATACCACATGGTGTGGGCCTGCCAGCAAAATACAAATATAAAAGTTATAAAACAACGAACTAGGGAGGGCTGGCCGCTCGGACCTGGAGGCCCAGCGTGCCCTGGTTCAGAGAGCTCGGGCAGCGGCGGCGGCCAATGGCGCCCCAGAATAGTGTCTGCCACCCAGCTCCACAACTATACGCACCTCCCTTTCCCAAATTATTTAATTGTAAATAAATGTTTTCTCCTCCTCCTCCTCCCCCACGTTATGATGATCGATCATATAGCCCAGTGTGAAGTCCAGCTGATCTTAAACGCTGAACGCATTCTGCATGCATAAGTGCAGAAGATGATAATAATGAACCGTGCATTGATTATAATTCGCTTTAAAAGGAAAGCTAGTATTTTTGTTTCTCCCGCTTAGTTTCATCGTTGTTCGAAATGGCCCAGTGCTTCAAAATCCTCATAGGGGAAATACAGTTGCGTTGTTATTCTGCAGTCCCTGCCTCGTTGATTATTTCACCACGGCTGCTGCAAGAGTCCTTGGCTGCGTATGTGGCGCATTGCGTGCGCTGCAGAAAAGGCTGGCGTGGTGTCACAAGTAGGCAATGCGTGTTCGAGGTACAGAGCCGTCATCAGCTCCGGCAACGCGTGCATACGAAATGAACTTGAAAAGTAAAACGCAGCTGAACATGAAATGCTTGCATGCCGATGTACAGCGTAATTTGGAAAGATGCGGACAGGCGGCACTGGAATGAATATAATTCGAGAATTGTTTGCTGCACGCGAGTTAGTCTTGGCCGAGGTGCTGCGGTTCCGCAGCCTCAGCGGTATACGCACGTTTAATGGTTCGGAGCTAGTCTGCAGAGGGGGTCGTGGCTGCGGTTGTAAGGGTTTTAGCCTTGCCGCACGAATGACGTCTATCGTATTTGCATCAACCCGACATTTTCCGACAGCTTTGAATAATTTTCCGTTTCTGCATAACCTCATGCCTTTCCTTTTCCTCCTTCTTTGCGCTGGTCCGTGTTTGGCATAACGACAGTCAGCCCATGAATGAGCCAAGTTTGAGGGGAATCCTGAGGACACTGCACATTTCTTTCCTGTGTAACCATAAATGCTGCGCTTGGGTGTATGTTAATGAGTAGCCATATTAGGGTTAGCGTTCTTTTTGACCATTCATTTATTTTCCAAGTTGCGGCTTTTGGATATGCACCATTATAGCAACCAACTTAAACAGGATGTGCCTAAAGCTGGTAATCATATGGTTGAAAGCATTTATTTTCGTAGTGGCCTGAGGAACTTCTGCGGGTTATTGGAGAATACATCAGTAATCTGCTATTCGATTATGATATTGGCTTGCTAAACGTCTTAGAAAACGAGCTGCAAAGGATGATTAATGACCTAGACAGCCAAAGCAGAATGGCAGCTAGTGAAAAAACCGTATGGGTCACAATAACCTCATACAAATTTCTCATGCTAAATTCATACAAATCTTATACAATCTCATATATTTCTCATACGTTGAATGACATTTGTATGAGATTATATGAGATTTATACGAGTTTATGAGAAATTTGTATGAGGTTATTGTGACTCATAGGGTTTTTTCGCTATGGCGCCTTGAAAAGGCTAAAGTAATGTTCAACAGTCTTAAAGGAACAGTAGAGCTGTTAGCTTGAACCCAGCTCGTCCCAGCTTGGACGAACGGTGCCATTTTGGTACATCTCCCTTTCCTAGAGAACAGTTTGCACACATTTCACTTGCTGCACAAAGTGCAGAAGTCCATAAAGATGTTCGCAGTCAGGAATACCTGCTGCAGTTTTCGTCACCTCTGTCACGTTTGACTACGGTGGGTCTGGAGGTTCAGGCTGTGCTTGTCGATCGGGTTGCGCATCCATAGGTGCTGAAGATGGTCGGCTCGCAACATTGGCAGGAGGTGAATGTCAGTTCAAGGCATCAGCAGTATGTTGAGATCACACTCAAAGGCTTCAACTGTTTTCATGAGGTGTCGGTTCTTGCTGCAACGATGGCCATCAGTACGAACCCAATAGGAGCGTGCATGGTGCCGCACAAATCTCCACTGGGGGCCCCACTCGTCGTCCTAATCAACTCTGACGATATCTCCTGGACGTAGCGGTGGGAGGGGGCTGCCGCCCCTGCGAGCTTGGATCCGCTTTTGACGTTGCACGTTAGAGACTCTTGAACTCTGCAAGCATGTTATGAAGAAGCCTATGAGTTCATTGGGTGCGTGTTCATCTTTCAGAGGGGCCGCAGGTACTTAATCAATCCCATTCAGAAGACCCGATTTGCAAGCTTCGTTTGAGCACCTGGACTCCCTTTTCTTTCAAGCGATTTGACCTTGAGGACATCGGGCTGAAGACGGTGCGAACGCAGTCGCACTTATTAGAAAATGCCTCGAACTATCGCGATGCAAACTGTGGTCCTCCGTCTGTATACAAGTTTACATGAAAATCCCATCACGGCCAAACATCATCCCCTTCTTTTAAGCTGCTCTTTGGCTCTTTGGAATGGTAGGCCTCGCCATTTGCTGTACCTGTTGTAGGCGTCATTGCACCCACCACCGAAGTGACGGACGACGACTGTTGTGACGCGCGCCTTCTTTTATTGCAATAGCAATACTACGCCAGGTTTCGGCCGGTCGCGTAGTCCCGGGAAGGGCCACGTTTGACCTTGAACAGCCGCGAAGAAGACGAAGACGAAAAAGACTAAGACGAAGAAGAAGAAGACTAAGACGAAGAAGAAGAAGACGAAGAACGCTCGGTCACCCGCAGCTAATGTTTTCGCTCCACATTCTGTTCAGTAGCATTGAACCCTTCTCATTTATACGTGGGCTGGTTGCTTACGCTCTCGCGTTTTTAAAGGATGAGCTTAAGTGTCCCCAATAATGTAGCACCTTACACTGACAGGGTGTGATAGGGGAATAATGTAGCAAAAGAAGCTTCCGACGTTGCCAGAGATAATTTCCCCCTTTTATTCCTTTTATTCGCGGCTGACTGTTCAAACCGCCGACCTCACCCAATGATCATGTGTGCTGCTGAGCGCACGCCGACCGCTGCGGGTTGTGCTCTTGGGAACAAAAGAGCAACACGTGCTGACCCCAAATAAGCATTTATTGCTGTAATAACAACTCCAACTACAATAAAATACGCTAAAGAATCGAGGTCGTCCGACTCATCAGCAAGGTTGAGCGAATGTGCGCCCACGCTAAGGCAGGGCCGGATGGGACGAGTTGCGTGGGATAAGTTCCCGCGAGACTTCGCCTTCCTGGCGAAGTCTCGAGACTAGTATCCTATAGGATACTGGTCGCGACATGTGTTGGCCAATGGGATAGGAAGCTAGGTGACGCACACGTGTTGTCTTCCTTTTCCCCTCGTACTAACGCGCCGCACACCACGCTAATTAGTCGGAACGAAGGTCCAACGCACCATGATTGGTTCTCACTCTCGTCATTTCCCTCAATCCGCTTCTCACGCCTGAATGAATGATCGACACTGCGTCGCCTGTGTCGATGCGTGTTTGTGAGTGCGCGAATGCTTGAATTCCGCTGCATCATTTCCACCCCCATCTGCATGGAGTAGCATGTCAGGCCAAATATCAAGCAAACATCTGAAATCATTAGTGTTTCTCTCCTTGTATGCATGTGTACGCGTCGACTACCTCAGATCTGTCTTATTTAGGTTTAATTAGAACCACATCATATCATTTCACACCAGGCCATATGATGTCTCCGAAATTTCTATTATCCCAAGAGTACTAAGTGAACACTTTATATTTGCTTTACAGGCGAGGTGACGGCGTTTTCAGCTGCGTCATATATCATGTGGACGCTGACACCAGTTGCCAATATCGAAAGTCTTGCGTGCACCTATAGATCGTTGCATAAATAAAAAGGGCAGACCCTCGTAGCACAACGCCGAGACGAAGACGAAGCTCGTGCACAAGCAACAAAAAGGGGGCTGGCAGAAGAGAACAACAAATGGCTCGCCGCGCGCCTTCGGAGGCGAGAATGTGCACCGCCGTTCCGCCACACATCAAGCCCATGGTCGCTTCGGCCACCGCCACCGTGATGTCGCGTAGGTGCAGGCCCTCTTCGCTTGAGGCCCTAGCCACAGACGTAATCGTGTCTCAGTTGCTGCCAGCGCTCGAGAGCGCTGTGCCGCCCGAGGGCGCCGACGCCCTGGCAGCGACTGGAGGGAACCCGTTCATCGCCTGCAAGCCGGCCATCATCGAGATGCTCATAGAGAAGATCCAGCGCAAAAGGGGCCACCTCAACCTAAGCTGCGTGCAGTTCGAGATCCTCTTCTGCCGAACCGGAGTGAAGAAGCTCGACCTCTTCCTCACGTCAGAGTTCTTGGCGCGCAAAGACGCCTTAAGGTGAAGCCGCCCGATTATTTCATGCTTAGGCGACGTTATGTAGGGAATCTCCGCTTTATTCAGTTTTTGATGCCTACCGCAGTGTCATAACGTATTGAAGAACACCGTTCACTTTCAGTGGATGCCTGAACAGTTCGGAATTGGGGCTATTAAAAGATCCCTGGAACGATGCTTGCGGTAATATCTCCTAATGCAAAAAATTAATAGAGGTTGTCTGTGTGTTGTTTTGGTTTATCGGATTTAACGTCCCAAAGCGAAGCACACTGTGGTCTTTGTGTGTATTGGAGTCAAATTTAAAAGCTTTGAATGGAGCCTATATTTTGCAAATAATTTTTAAAGAGCTCCCACGAACGCTCGCAATATTAGGGGGCTTTAGCGCTTTAGCTCGCAACCGGTTAGCGCGCCACTTCCCAACGCGCTCCCTTCCCATGACGTCACCGCGGAACTTGCTGGGTGTGCCCCCTCATTGGACGCCCACAAGTGACGCAGGCGAGAAGGGGCGCGGTGGGGCGCCGTCGCGACATTTTTCTTTATTTTTTGCGCGCCGTCGTGCACTGGGTTTAGAGAAGCACAATTTTTTATCGTCGATACATTCGATGTTAATGAACCTAGCTTAACAATTCATGCTTTTCGGAGAGGATGCTAGGATGTCTATTAGCCGTGCGCGTTTCGTAGTTTTTGCAGATGACTTCCAACGTCTTGTTATAGTAGAGCACTGGTTTTAATTTTGACCCCAGCCAGGTTCAATTCTGCAACCTAGGTTTCATGGTGTGAACGCCACTGAGTCTTCATTGCGAAGTCTACCTGAACCGCTACCACACACAGCACACCGTTAATAGCGCCTCTTCCCCTCTTCCTCGATTGTCTTTCATGACGCAGATCGATCCGTCTGCACGCCACGTTCACCACATTAGGTAAAAAGTGGCTGCAGGAACTCTCAGTTAAGACACTACGACGTTGATTATACCTGAGCGCGTTTTTCACATATATGTAGCTACCGATATATCTATCCATCTTTTAGGCGGCTAGTGCGACATGCCATATTGTATGCAGCAGCACCCTAACAACAGATACGCCTGCTCATCTTATCACATACACAAAAGACGCCGTAGTTTCACATGTTCAGCAGATGCCGCACCCCGGTGGTTTCAAACATACGCACGCATGTACGTGTGGCGGTGCAGGTTCCCACGCATCTTCAGGCGCATCGGCACGTTCGGCTCCGAATTGACGGAGCTGTCGCTCGAGTTCTACTTGACGTGCAGCAACGAGGAGCTGAGCGCTATGCTGCGCTCGCTGCCCAACCTGCGACAGTTCTTGGTGGCCTTCGAGAACCTCTCCGACCGCGTGCTCGAGACCTTGGGCGAACAATGCCCCCAGCTTGAAAAGCTTACACTCTGCGAGACACCACAGGTTTGTTTAGTCCTTTTACAATCTCACGTAGATACTATTTAGGGAAGCAGGATATACTGGGGAACTGTGGAAATCCTTCCGAGGCCGTCTTGACAGGTGGGTTCCGTAGCAGTATCAGATATGGCAGCCCCCCTCGGATATATATATATATATATACACACCCTAGCCAAAGAACGCTATGAGTCACAATAACCTCATACAAATTTCTCATACTAAACTCATACTAAGCTCATATAAGTCTCACATGATCTCATACAGATATCATTCAACGTATGAGAAATATGTGAGATCGTATGAGATTTGTATGAGTTTGGTATGAGTTCAGTATGAGAAATCTGTATGAGGTTATTGACTCATACGGTTTTGTCGCTTGTATATATATATATATATATATATATATATATATATATATATATATATATATATATATATATATATATATATATATCAGAAAACATGCGCACAAAAATATATTACCACATATATGTCATAAGTAATTCAATTAAAGTGTTACACGGCAGCTCGCGGATTGGCTTGCAAGACAAAGTTGTCGAGTTTACAGAATAGTGCTCGGATAAGCAGCTCCATCCAGTCAAAATAATTTAGTTGCCGCGAATATGGCGTCAGAGAAAGCAGGCGACTACAAATTTACGAGTTGATATAAGGCTTGACAGGTACGCCATCCATGCATGCCCTTCGACAAAACGCTTCCGCACACGCATCACCACGTGATATCTGTAATCGAATATATCGAATATTTATAATCGAGATGGCTGTGACGTCGAAGTCATCTTGGTCACGTGGGTGAACAAAACAACAATGTAATCATTCCTCTGTCGTTTTAATTCACCATAACGATAAAGCCTGCCATGCCTCATGACCAGGAATCACACGTGCGGTTATATTGTCGTTTTTTCATGCCGCGCATGACCTGATCTCACAGCCATATCTCTCGGCTGCTGAAACCGGTGAGATAACAAAATTCCATTATAAGCTATTTAGCGGTCGTAGCTAGCGAAAACCAAGTGATTATCCATATAGTAGGAATTTCTACACATCATTAACAAGAACAAAATGCCATCAAAATTTGGTGTCTATAACACTTTAAGCGCTTTTGCAATATACTGAGGCAAATAATTTGAGAGATTTGAGAAATCCTTGTATGTATATATACTACGTACGCATGTGCAGTTACAAAGCATTCTTTTTCTCACTGGACAAAGATAATTTTTGCTGAAGAGCTCGCGACTCTCCTTTGTTCGGTTACGCCGCCAACGGCACCACGGCTATAGTGCTCTAGAAGAGCACTATACCACGGCGATGTGGCTCGACCGCCGAACGGGCGCTATCCAAAATATTGAGATAGATCAGCTCCGTGTGCACCTCCCACGTGATAGCGCCTGTCGCATATGTTGTTTTTTTTTTCGCGAGCTTATTCACCTGACGTCATTGTAGCTTTACTGGCAACTATGGCACGCACAACGCAACATGAGAGAGGGGGAAAGAAAGAGAGAGAGAGATGGCCTACGGCGAATCATGACACGGCGTCGGTAAAATCCGAGCTCTGGTTGGACGGCGCTGCAAAGCATCTCAAGTGTCCAACAAATGAGCGAAGTGCAGCAGGGAGGAGGCCGGTAGACCGGAGCCGACGCGTCGGAAACTTTCCTTTTGGGTGTGCTTTTAGTTTTTAAACGCCCAACGTTATATATGGCAGCTTCGCGATACAGGGTTGCCACAACTGCCGCCTGCTAAACCTGATAACCAACTTGGACACGCCACGCGAGTACATGTCGCTGCCATCAGCTTTGAATATCCCGCGCTGACGGCACCTATCTATTACTAGGGTCATTTTTTTTTTAACCTACACAGGCTACATAGTGTAGCAAAAAACCATTGGTGATATAGAATTGCAACACTGGTGTAGGTTAAAAATCGTCCTATTGGCTCTTGCCGCAGCGTGTCCAAGCTGGCGCAGCTATAGATGCGCATTTTCGCGTGCACTGTTTCAAACGTTTGTTTACGTAACTCAACGCATCGATCGAAGCCTGCCGACAACATCCGCGCGCCACTTGAAACCTGAGCTACCGAATCGGTCCATTTCTCTCTCCCGACGAAAGAAGAGGCGGGAAGTCCGAGACAACACGCCTGCTGCGCCCGGTGGGCAGTGTGTGCAGCGAGTCGCGTTTTCACACATTGAAATGCTCGATAAAATGCTGTACAGCAACCAGTAAATCGTTATCATAAATGGATCTGGTTCTTCTGCGGATTCCGATGCTGAACATATCATGCTCCGCTAAACAAGGACAAAACGTGTTTGGCCTGGAAAACCATTCAGGTGTCCGTTTTACTCCCTAGCTCATAAGCTCACGGGCGTTTTAACTCCCGTAAAGTTAACTTTGCTCTCTAAAAGGAGTAATTCGCTGTCGTAGGAAAGAACCGCATGTTCGGCAAGTGCCATGAAGCGGCATTAAAAAACTACGAGTTTCAGTGTGCACATATCTGGGGTTGGATTTGAACGTATAAAAACGTGCTACAGCTACTCGGAAATATTGATGTGAAAAAGAACGAAAATCGAGAGATGGGATCGCTTCCATTTGCGCTTGCAGAGCTACGCCTTAGCATACATCCCAAATTTCTCATTTTTATCCGAAGGGGCCTTTAGGGCACTCCTCTCACAATAAAATGAACCTCATTGTAATAGAATGGCAGAAAGCTAATTGAACTCCCATAAAGAGAAGCCGTCGCAGATGCATTTAAGGCCTACTCCTACTCGGAATCGGGGCCAAGACGGTTAGGTGCCATGATGCGTTTTAAGTAGGCTTTTCAAGCCTTGAAGGTTGTATTTTACTATTGGGTTGAAATACAGGACATGTCCAGGCATCATAGACAAAATTAGGTAAATAACATGGTCAATGCAGAGAGAAAATGTAATCAATACAATTCTTTCTGCGATACAACAAATCGGGTGACGACTTACCCTCTGATGCGAAGACTTTGCAACAGCAACTACATTGAAACAAATTTTCACTTGGTCCCAGGTCACCGACGCTGGGCTGAGGGCTCTGATAGATGAGTCTGGCACAAGAGGCTGCCGGAACCTAGTGTACCTTTCTATTGAGGGTGCTCCAGTCGGTGTCACTGTCAAGAGCGTCGTCTACCTTCTGGAGAAACTGCCACACCTGGAAGCCCTGCACCTGCCTAGCCTAGACAAGGCACTAGTGGTGCTCAACGAGATCAAGCCGCCCGACTTTAAGCTGGCCCTGCGAGAATACAAGGATGTTAATGTGTTCACTGTGCACACCTCGGTGCGTCCCACTATGAGAGAGTTCCTTTCCAAGAGCATCGAGCTATGTCCTAAACTGCAAGCCATTGACATAGAGGTCAAGAACTCGGATGACATCTCACCTTTGAGGCTGCTCGCTGGTCTAGCTGAGCTGTCTGTACGGACTGCGGAGTCGACATCCGAGTGGTTTTTCTACACGCAACTCGAACCAGTGCTCCAGGAGGCCGGTGCCCGGCTCGTCTTGCTCAAGCTAGCCATGCCGGATGTTGACCTGGCCGCAGTGGATACCGCATGTCCAAACATCCGGACACTGCAACTGATTGCCATCAACATGTGTTGGAGGCGCAACGGGGTCAAGATCAGAGAGCAGCCGTTCAACGAGTTGGAGGCCCTCTTCCTCGACCCAGAGAGCCCGCACTCAATGAAACCACGTGACCTTGGCCTGCTCTTTAATGAATCCTATGGGCTCAAGGAGCTCGTGCTAGGGTGCTGCGACAGCTTCGACGACATCTTTGTCATGGATGCGCTGCAAAAGGGGCTCTTCAAGAGCCTCACACGTTTGGAGTTGCACGGTCAACGGAAAGTGAGCATCCTGGGCATCCAGCAGTTAGTGCTGCTTGACGAAGTTCTGGAGTCTCTCACACTCAAGGACTGCACGGCGCTCAGTGCAGATGACTTGGCATTTCTCACCGGTTCAGCATGTACGCTCAACTTCCAGCTCAAGGTGCAGACGTGACATGCTCGGTGCTATCAGCGACACATCCTTGACTAATGAAAACTACTAAATGTTTGGAAGTTTGAATGAAGAAATGATGACTTGGAGACACAGTGGGTCCGTTATCAAGGGGGTCCATTGTCTTTGGTAGAGCTACATTATTGCACAAAAGGACAGTTCAGTTTGGGTGCAGCTGTTAGCCGGCTAACCACACGGTAACTTGGAGCTTCGGCCATTCGCATCCAGATTCCATGAGCAACACAAGTGTCTATGCATCGACCGATCTAGGGACCATGGCTCAAACTGTGCAAGCAGAAACAAATGAAGTGTCACGATTGCAAGATTGGACAATGGTTTTTTTGGTAGACTTTAACGTGCCTTGTATTTTCACCTGGGCTCTGATGTTTGTTAGGAGAAAGTGCGCGGAACATTATCCGTGCACCGATCGGACACACAGGAGGAAAGATAGGCTTTTTTTTTTTGCGTCTCGTTTTTATTCAAACGTGAATAAAAGTGTTTACAGGAAAGTCAATAGCTCTAAGCCCCTTGGCCTTAATTACAAGAACATCTCTGCTGCTGACACTTTCTAAAAAACGAAAGCCACGTCACAGCAAATATGTCAGCACAGCCGTTATAGGTCTATACCCCACAAAAAAAAAAAAACGCTTCAAAAGTTTTACAACAGAGAAGGGTCAGAAAACATCGGCCAGCTGCGGTGCAGGCTCTATGACGAGCTGTAACTGTTCCAGCAAAATATATATCTCAAAAAACAAGTGCAGCTCATGAAACCACACGATGAGCCAAAAGCTGCTTCTTGTACATAACTATAAGCTGCCAGCCGCAAAAAAAAACCCTGCTTCGGCAGAAATGCCGCGGTACGGAAAAACAGTGGTACTTTTATTCCACTCAGGCTTTCAAGCACACGCACACACACACATACACACACATTTTGTGCAAATGGGCAGAGTTTGTATTATACTGTTTGCTAGCTTTGATAGATACCCTACTAACTTAGCCATGCCAGTGTCTGCAGGCAGTTAACAGGGGTTCCTAAGGGAGACAGCTAGTAAGCGCTGTAAGCTCTGGAGACTAACGCCAGAGCTTTTGACAGCATCTGCTGTAGCCTGGTTGAGGGCGACACATTAGCTTTGCAAAAGAGGTCACCTTATATTTTATACAACCTATAGTGAGAAGCGCGCACACAAGCAACAAGTGGCCTTTGGTCAAGGCTTTGATGCCACTCACGAAGTTAAGCTAGCTGGCAGCTTCGCTACAGGCAACAACAGCCTACATGTACTGTCTATATATGTACAAGGTCCTATAACACCCTCTCATAGACAGCACTGTAAGTGCTGAAAGCGGCAAGCAATTGCGGCAGTATTCTTTTTCCTTGCGCCTGACATCTCGACTACTACTCACCGTCTCGTGTTGTGAGAGGGATCCCCCTGCACAGACACCTCATCACGCGGCGGAAGATTTTAATGTTTACACCTCCCTCGAGCTGTCAGTGAAGCAAAGCCACGGAGGTTATTGAAGCATACATCCGCTTCAATGGCGATATGCAAACAAAACTATGGTGGCATCAGTCCCTGAAATAATGTTTGCCTCACCAAGAAGTCGCAAAACTCATGACCTCCACTTAAAAAGTATTCGTGCTGTCCGCTAGAGGGGATGACATTCCCCAACATGGCGCCTCACTGACTTATTCACTCCCATTTGGATCAGAAGCCATTCTTTGCAAATGAGCATGTGTTCTTGTACAGAGTCCATTGCAAGCACTTCAAAGGCCTAACTGCCACGATACGCACATGCATTTACATTTCCACAACGACGTAGCGTATGTTCTAAATAGCTCCGTGCTATATGTGTTGGACACAAATGCCTAATAAAAGTGCATGCACTTTCTAAAATCTGGCTAATGTCAGCACAATTACGATTTTAAACGGGAGTTCACTGCCACGGCGAGACGGAGGGAATATTAACATGGTTGTATGTCCTTGTTTGCACAACCGAAACCATGTGTTAGGCCTAACACCATCACAGACAAAAGCATGTATTGACAGCGATGTCACGCCTGGCAAAGAATTGCGATGATGCATTTGTTCTTTCATTCCTTTGTGTTTTGTCCAGTTGTGTCAAACTGGTGGTGCTGCTGCTGTGTGCCAGAGAAAAAAAAAAAAAAATGTACACAAGCACAACATTCGAGTCCACACAATGTCACACACAGTGTTAGCAGATACAAAAGTCCACACACAACGCGCTGAGGTCAAGAGCTGCCACAAATGAATGCACATAGCTGTATGGGAAAGGCACCTAGGGTATGGAATAAAATCAACTCAAGTTCTTGCAACATCAGTCGAGAACATGCGTCAATATAAACCGCACAAGTGAAAAACACGTAAGAAAGGCCTCAAAAGCTGCTTGTTTGCCTAGAGTCAAAAAATGCCCGCACAGGAAAACATTATAAAGAACTAATCTGTACAAGAGAAACTTCCAACCCCCACACGCCTTGTACACAGCAGATGAACTGAGCAACTCCTAGCTGAATAAGCATTGTACAATCAAGCATAAACAGATAAATGGCTGCTTGGAGAAGGTTCCAACCCCCATAATTGCGGCTGCCAAGCACATAACCGAATGCACTTAAGAGTTACTCTATCACTCAGACCAACTCTACTGATCTCAAGGAAACCAATGGTCTCCACCACTGCAGCATATTTCGTTGCCCCAAGCACTCAACTTCAGAGGCATGTCACTTGAAGACATTACCACAGCAGTCTCAATCCTCTCCTCTGAAGTAAGTTCCAGAGCAATGGCACATACTGCAAACTGCAGTCCATAGGTAGCAGTTGTGTGTGCAATTGGTACTTAACAAAAGCTAACCATACAACATGCCCTGCTTAACACTTAAGTTACCAAAAAATGTGGCAAAGTGTTCCCTTCACTGCCCTTCTCTCATCGTTGAAAAAAACAAACAAAAAGACAAAGTGAGAAAGGAGAAAGACCTGCACCTATCCTCTTCTTTGACAGTAGGCAGCAAAAATGACACTTCGTAATTGGCAGAAATCTCTTAAAAAGACAAGCTCAAAAAACAAAGATGCACCATTTAAATATATCATTGCGTTCAACTAAACCGAAAGATGCACGACTCAAAAGGTAGGCTAACCAGCAGAGGTAGCATTACAATCTCTTCACAACGCTGAAAGCCACAACTGATTAGATTGTCAAAAGTTTGGTAAGCTTTTTGCAGTGCTCAGGGTGTGACCTCATCTGCCAACTACTGCAGAGGCAATGACTTGGAAGCTCTCCATTCCCCTTCCATAAAAATTCCATAGAAATTCAGAAAGTAAAATAGAGCTTGCGATGTGTATTTTTCTTTCTGCCACACTAATTACTGCCAAATGAAAAATTGCTCCCCTCCACCTAAACAAATTCGAAGAATGTCAGGATACATCAAGTCAAGAGGTTAAATGTACCCAGTTGTAACAAAAAACTAGACCCTTTGTCTCACTACTGTAGCATCTAATTTGCCACCATAAATAGGGAGCCTAACCTACTGTGAAGGTACCCAGAAGGTCCTTCAGTGACAGCCCGATGCTCACATCCTACTGGCCAAGCAAATAACAAGGTGGTTTCCTATGGGAATGTGCACCAACTCTCTTCCTTCTTCCTGTTAATGATGCCCTGAGCCATCTTGTGTTTAGTCATACTTCCTTTGTCTCCAACTCTCTCCAACTGCATTTAGCAATGGAAAGTTCAATTACCGAAGAAACTCATGGGTCAAATCACTTATTTCCCAAAATGTTGGTCAAGATGGCCTCCTCTCCTACAGCCCACATTTTCAGGTAGAGGGCAAAAAAGGCACCAGGCATAGCGAAGCTCAATAAAAATGGCGGACAATAAAATAATTTCTGGACTTTAATGTGTCGAAGGTTTGAGACTTATGAACCTCATAGATGAGCTCGGGATATGAGGCGGGTCAGGATTGTAGATCTGGTTCAATACAGAATGCACATCATAATTTTGGCAGATAAGCATTTTTTCCATTCTGGCGCCACCGGAATGCGGCTGGCCTAGTGCGATAAAAGCACAGCAGTAGCTCACTAGGCTACCTTCATTAGAGAGAAAAATCTGCATTGAATCTGATTTCTCGCAAGACGTGGATAACTGCATTTGTGGCACGATCAAGAAAAGCCATTTGTTACTTCAACATGTGCACCAATGTGGGCAACATGTGACCTTCAACATGATGAAAATAGGCACAAAGAAAAAGACAATGCGTTATCATTGATGCTCAAGGAACCGCCAATAAAGAGACACTACTAGTGATAGTTTTACACAGTGCCCATTGTACCCAAAAACAAAGTTTTAAACATACAGCCCTCAGCTTAAATGCGAATTTAAAATCACTTTTTTCATTTAAAAAGTGTCTCTTGAAAGTGCTTTTAAACGGTTGTTTACAGTGCCCGTTTCTGCTACTGTCAGTGGACATATAAAAACACTTCTAAAATCTGCCAAACCGTTCTGTACAAAGTGCAGTAATCTAATAAAAACATTTTACAGACACGAGCGTAGTCTGCTGGCAACAAACGAAAATCAGGCATCATTGACAGCAAAGAATCGTTGAAGACTAGAGAAGTGAGCTTAACAAGGTGTAGCGTTGCTGTTTTAATAGCTATCAATTCGCTGTTACCTAGCGCTTCTGTACTCCATACTCAGCATCCAAACAGAGCAGAGCTAACCTCGTCATCTCTTCTGCCACCTGAACCCCCCTCCCTTCTTCATCACCTTCTCTGAATACTGTGATTTGTCCTTCATCAGTGCCTGGAAGACGGCTCGGTACCAAATGTCGTGGTTTCGTTCTACTCTCCACCACAAGCAACACACAAATCCCGATTGGCTGCCTAATGACCACAGACATACCTGCAAGCAAAGAACACGATTACCTTGAAGATTACTACCCTCTGTCAAGACTGAGATTTCATTACAAAAGCAAACAAGCACTTTCATAATCAATTCCATCTTACGGCGAAAGCCTTTATTGCCTCATCGTTGTCGTCAGCAAAAGTGTCACGCTTTTGCAGCGGCTCTGATTGGTCGAGACAGGATGACGTCATGGAGGTATTGACCAATCACAGAGCACCACCACAGTATGTGCGAATGTGTGCCTTATATGGCCATATGCCAAGCAATGAGCAATTACTAATCAATTACCAATTTGTCAATTACTATTTAATGACTAACTAATTAACCATTACTAATTCATGACAGTTGTGTAATTTATTATTTACTAATTATTGCCGTGCACCCAGTAACATCAACCATACAAAAGTAAATGTAAAAGAACTGCGAAGATACGAGGCGCGCGATCGTGGCACTGCCAAGCAGAATTCACTGAATAAATGCACTCGCAGAATGTGAAAAAGTAGTCGCTCTGTTTACTCGTAGCAGCATTCATGGCTACATGCGCAACAGTCGCATAGCAGAATGCAGCACTCAGGCTTTCGCCTTTCATCACTTTAGTCGCCAAAGTGTCCTCGAATTTTTTCTTCACCTTTTCAAAACAGCAATGGTAACAAGTTAAGATGAGTGTATGATTTTTTCTTTTTTTTTGCATAAGCCAATGCAAAGTCAAGTTAAACAGTTATGTGCAAGCGCGGCATAAAAAAGGGTACGCGGCCGCCAATGACCAAAACGGCAACAGACGCATAGTTTTATGTTTGTTCCGCACACTCCGACATACCTTGTTCACATTTCAGTGGAAGAAATCTCAAGCACTAGCGCCCTCTGTACCCACTTCTGACAAGCTGCAATGTGCTGCCCATAGTTGCCACTACTGCATGTCGGACATTTGAGTATCTTACGGTTCACGCATGACAAAACGTGCTCGACATGTTCACAGAAAATATACGTTTGTGCTGCAACAAGCAACCCTTTAGTCTCGCTAAAATTGTGCAGCACCCCGGGAAGAAAAAAATGTGGTGATGGGGCAGGATTGGGTAGTTACGAGGTAAGAGAAAACGCAGTAGTTGTCTCACTTGTGGTGGATACTCAGACTATACCCAAGGGAAGCGATGAAGGAAATTCTAAGAAACGAGAAACAGTCACCACGATGAAGTGTGTACGAATTGCATTAAGCAATAGTGGGCCCCGAACACAAGAATTGATTGCATACGTGTAGAGTGCGCTATGATCGGCCCCAAATCTGGATAAATATGACTGGCAACTGTGATAACGGGTACAGAGGCAAGAGGCCACCATGATGCATTTTTGAGTGTGATTAGCTTTCCAAACTTAGCACGCACTCAATGCATGCCAGTTCTAGCTCAACAACAGCACAATAAAAAAAATAGAGTGCGAGTCCGCATTTGATCGCCCACAATATATATTTCATGGTTGGCTAAAAGGTTTTAAAAAGTAAAAAAAGAAGCACTAACTGTCACGCAAACAGTAACATGCTCAACATTCTTCAGTGGATCACAAACAGGGGCAGTGACCGCTACAACATGCTCCAGCACAACAGCTGCACCACCAGTTCACAGGAAAGGAAAGGCGCAGTATCTAGGCTTGTTTCGCAGACACCTGAACCGCGCCGCAAGAGAAGGGAGGAAAAAGGTAGTGAAAGTGAAAAGATAGAAAGAGGATGTCTGCAACAAGTGAGCACTGCGAGTGATTCGAAACATGCTGTTGAGATGCAAGCCACGTTTCTTTGGCCCTAACAGCCATGTTTTTTCGACCCGAACACTACTTCCCCGAACAGCACGAGAGTGGCGATCAGTCTGATGGTGCCTTGGCGACAAGTTGCTCGCACGTCAGTGAACTGAAGATGCTGCTTCCTATTTGGATGAGTAGCCAAGGCGAGTGTGCTAGCAGCCGAGAGGATGAGCAAAGGGCAAGAGTGGCAACGCAGCTGAGGCCGGACTGGATCCTAGCGTGGTAAGCCTGGGACGATGGCTCGGCGAAGCGGGGGCTTGTTCCTCGGGCAGCACAACAGTGGTGCCATTGACGTAGTTCCTAAGTGCAGCCGCTCTCAAGTGGCACCCTGAGTCAGGATGCGAGCGGCAAGCTCTTTCTCCTCAGTCTCCTCCCTGAAAGGAAGGCAACGAGCGGGGCAAGAAAGTCCGCAAGTTCAGAATTACGAATCACTTACGCTGCACGCGCCCTGCATGTTAGGCCACATTTTTTTTTTTTGCTTTTTGAGTCATAAGGCGCAGTTTTCAACTGATTCAACTTCTCGATCACATATGTAGAAGCAGCTTTGTATTAAACCTCTCAAGCTTGCTTTCACTGTGGCAACCAGTAAGGAATGCTTCGTTAGAACCGTGGTCACAACTGTTAATTTTGTTTGCTGTTGCCAGCTCAGCTTACTCCAGCTTTCCAAAAGGAGTTGCTTTAAGTGTCACCTGCTGCTTTCAACATTCATGCAGCTTGTAATCTCTAGGTAGCGTAATGATTGAAGACACGACATGCTCTGCACACCGGGAGCCCAGGAGGCAGCTATCACTTCACACCAACTAAAAAAAAAGTCACTGCAATGCGATTCTTGTAACTTCTTAAATTTGGTCCTTAAACACATTTAAAACATCTTAAATGGGTATCAAAAGGGCACAAGAAAAAAGGGGGAGGGGAAAGGCAATACCACATTCCCCCCCAAAAAATATTCACATTAGTATGTGATGTAGCTTCCATGATCATGCATGTGCAGCGCAGTTTATTTCTTGGTTGACCGTCCCAACAATCTGGATTGCTTCTGAAATGGGTGTGCTGTTCCCCCACATCAATGCTATACCATTCCAGATGACTCTCTATAAACTCACTTCGAAAGCTTTCACATCCTGCAGCAATTTTAAAGCGTCATGACTGGCTTAGCAAAACATTTTGCCCATGGTCAACATTGCATACCTTTATTACTGCGGTAGTCTAAAAGCTCAGGACTGTCCAAGACACAGTGCAC
The DNA here is from genome assembly GCF_055883805.1 of Amblyomma maculatum. Classification (NCBI taxonomy): domain Eukaryota; kingdom Metazoa; phylum Arthropoda; class Arachnida; order Ixodida; family Ixodidae; genus Amblyomma; species Amblyomma maculatum. Next base: position 38,698,719 of record NC_139354.1, on the reverse strand, counting down.
GTTTTTCTTACCAGTTGCGGCTGCATGCATTTTACAAACTTTGACATAAGCTCCATGAAATACGTACATTCCCTCAAAATTTCAGGAGTTTGATATATCAAGGTCCATGAGCTATGCCCATGGTGACAAACAGCAAGAAAAAACACGAGCACTGCGGCTTAGATAGATTCGAGCTTAAAAATGAGTTCAGCTAATGAAGTACACAATTCTAAGAGCCGAAAAGCAAATTTTTGCTCAGAGAGTCAAGACAAACACTCAAAATGATGCATGCTCAATCGTGTTCTAACCACAACCTTGCAGAACTACCTATTCATAAAGCCTGCAGCTACACCGATGACATTGCAAAGTTTTATACCGTATCCTTAGCTGGTCCATCTGAGCCACCAGCCGATCTCGCTTCTCCACTATCTCCAACATCTCGTTGAGGATTTCTCGCTCCTTCTCGATGTCACGTGGAGACTTCTGTGAATCTGCCAGCCAAGGACAAACAGTGCAAACCAATGAGGAGTCTGCACAGTGGTCTATTCATTGCAAATGCATATCCCATCCTTTTTACTGAGAAATGTGATTAAAACCGCACAGTTATGTACAGAGGTGATGTAAATAAATAATTATCAATCAATTTAGATAAGCAATCGAAGCTGCCTCTAATCCAGGCACCCCAACACTTTTTCAGAGATGAAAAACATACTTTAAGGCTGAGTAGTAGAAAAGCTTGACAGGGCGCAGACAAGCACTCACTATCCATAAAATTTCAATCATTGCCGTAATGCCTTCTACATCATGCAAACAAATAGAGGGAAATGAAGAGCTCGTTATGAGACATACAAAGGGAGTTGACAGCCACCGGTACCTAGGAAAGCGTAAGGAATTTTCTGTTATGTTATTTGATGCGAAACCACAATGTCATCATGGAGATACTAGCTTAGAAAGTAGAAGAAACAACCATACGTAGGCGGTGGGAAACTCGAGGTTGTGGATACGGATCCCATGAGCGGCATGATTGTTTTCTTCCTTTAGTTCCTAAGCGATTACCTCCATAACTACGTTATAATTTTGCAGTGATTAGCGCATATAAACATATCTCCTATGCTTTCCTAGATGTCCCTTTGCATGTGTATTCTAGATAACGGTGATATTGCAGGAGTGAAATGGTTCAGCTTTTTGAAGAGGATATTTATGCTATCAATTAAGGCAAGCGAAAACAAGACTGAATGAAGAAACAAAAATAATTTATTGCAGAACCAGATGAGTAACACGAGCGAGACAGGAAAAGAGCAAAACAAACAATAAGAGGGCAAGGTAAAGGTAAATGTGTGTTTGTTTACAGCATGGAAGCATAAAAGCTGTAGGACCAAAGCAAAGCATAGTGCAGACAGATTCATTGAGCGCAAGATTACGGACCAAGATTACGGAATTAAGTGCATTCCACTTGAGTAAGCACTTGATAAGTCTCAAAAGAAATATTGAGATAGCCCTCTAGTCAACACAGCAATGTAACAAGAGCTAAAAAAAAAAAAATAAAAGGAAAGGACTAGGGAGTCCATATTTCATCTACCTTTTTGCCGATACACAAATGCCAGCCACTGCTACCTTTTAATGTATAGCTGCTACATTTCTGCAAAGCATTTTATAAAGTACATACCTTTATGCGGCCAATGTCTTAAACCACTTTTTACATCGATTTCATGGTAAACTGGTTAAGGCTAACTGCAGGAGAATTGCCTTCAGAATCAACGAGCCAACAAAGCTTTCAAGGATGAACAGATCACTGCTGCAAGACAATGTGCACTCACCGTCAATAGCCATGCGTTCTCGCATCTCTTGCTGAAGTTTTGACTGCTGATCTTCCAATTCCAGATCCTTGACCCTATGCACAAGGTGCCAATAAGCGTATGCACATAGCAAGCTTGCCAGCACAATCAAAAGAAAAAAACTTGTAAAGGTCTAGTCAAGAGGGGATATCTTCCCTGCAGGTTATTAGTCCGACTCCCAGCAGGAACCCCACTTACGCAGAAGATTAACTCTAACTTTGAATACCTCAAAGAGAGTGCATCTAGGTACGCAGATATTTCCTATACCTAACCTGTATAACCTGTATAATCTGTACAACCTGTATAACATTTACCCTATACCTAACTGGGCCCCTTGCTGCATAATTTTAATTCTGTGCTGCTAAACTTTTTATCTTCTTCCCTTGCCGCTTCTTCTAGCTATGAACAACCCCAACTACAATAATGCAACCATAATGCATCATCATCATCATCATCATCAGCCTGATTATACCCACTGCAGGGCGAAGGCCTCTCCTATATTTCTCCACTTAACCCGGTTCTGTGCTAGCTGCATCCACTTGACCCCTGCGAACTTCTTAATCTCACACGAATGAATGGTCAGAGACAATGACAACCACATGTTTTGGTGGTATCACCATGACTGAAATGTGCAAATAATTCATTTGGCACAAGTGATGGGTTTGAGAATACTGCTCAAGACATCGAGGCGATTAAGAATGTACGAGTCTGCAAAGCGTCTACTATGATCTGCTGTAATGATTTCTTTCAATAGCTCAAGCACATTGCTTCACAGCATTCGACTCCACCCAAACCAGCCATCCAACAAGGCTATTCACAACCATGATGAAGGCACATCCTTATGTAATGGACATTTGCAAAAGTAACAGTGACGTCCATCAAAGAATGTCATTCAATTCTCTTCAGCTTGACTCCAACATTCCTGTTCTTTTTGTGGTTCATGAAATCCTGCAAGCCTGACCTTTCGAAGCATTGTGAATGCCTTAATCAGTTACCTAAAGCTTTCAAGTGAAAAGCCTGCTCTCAGGATCGACACAAAGTAGCAATTAAGGTGTGGCAAAACTGCCATTTTGCCATGTTGGAGGAACAGGCAATATTTCCACATCCCCACTGAAATGTGGTAATCTGATGCACTGTGATTTCACAGGGTTTCACAGGGTTCCACAGGGAGTGGTTTACCTTATCAGCAGTTCTTGCTCCTCCCTGGATAATTTGTTCTTTTGCCGCATCAGCCGAAACAGCACTTGTGTCAAGTCCTTCTCTTCAGCTTGAAGATCTGTAAAGTTTTGTGCACTTGGTGGGCAATGCTTTGACAACAAATGCTCCCTCAGTGTGCAAAAGCTATCGTTCCAACAAAAAAATATTACAGATGATTAAGCATGGTTAAGTTAAATGAGAAATAGGTGCACTAGTACTTCGGTTTCGTTTCAAGGCTCAGTTTTGAAGCTCAAGCAAGCTTCAGAAAAAGATCTGCAAAATCGGTGAGCGGTGACCATGATGACAGAGTACTACAACAATTTGGGACCGTTTTAACAGACCTTAAGGGGACAATATAATAGAGGTTAGAGGTGTGTGTGTCCTGACCTATCACACACGAATGAAACTTGAAGAATACAATGATATGCAGAGATAATCCGTTTGCGCCGCTGTGGGTTTGGATATCATTTGGGGCAAGAAAGTATTTTAGTTCAGTTTATTTTAGACTCAACTACTGTTTGCCAACTACCAAGTGCTGGACACCAAGGAATGGAGAAAAAACGTCGGCGAAATTGGCGAATGCCAGGTTTATGATAATGCATTAAAAACCAACACACTGTAGACACGCCGATGACAATTCCATCCAATTGAAAGGGGTTCCATCCAATTCCATCCAATTGAACACTACACAATCATTATTCTCCATAAAAACTGACCCTCTGGCTTTTCCCAAAAAGGCTATGCCAAGTCTGACCAGCAGCAAAAGACGTATTTATTTAAAATTTGGATCTGCCAGTTAATTCAAACTCGTGACAATCTCGCCAAAAATAAGAGGACGCCATATTGAAGTGAATTTCTACATCGCACAGCCTCGGGAGTCCATGCCCACACATTTTACTTGCGAGACTAACTGTTAGTGGAGTGACACTCGTATTTCTTTTCCTCGCCTTTCATAGCTTACAACTACGTTCTAGGTGAGAGTGGTCTCTCTGTGACTAGAATGTGTTATCCTAATATGACAGTCAACTCCTATATATCCTCTGTGCCCGGTACCAAAAGAACGTAACCTATAAAACCACACGCCAACATCCGCGAAGTTAAGAAGTTACTGACAGGAAAACATGCAGCCACTGGCATTTTCAACACACCAAGCAAACATGATTTCGAGCTTAAAAGAAAATAACAAAATAACTGCTACCATGGCCAGTTTTTTTAGTTTGATTTTATTAAAAACAACTTTTTAATCGTTCAAAGAGAGAATTCGCTACCGAGTCCAGGAGCAAGTTTAACTAAAAAAAGTCGATACGCATGTTCCTGCAGACACCACAGTATATTACCAGAACCTCTAAGTGGCTTGTCAAGCTGAACATTGATCGAACAGATAAATGAAAGATACAGAAATGAAGCATGTGCCGCTAATGAAACGAAATTTCTTCACATAATACCCGAGGCGTGAGATACCATTCATGAAAATTCTCGTTGAATGCACTCCCTTTTTAGCTCTCAAAGTATGAAGTTTTTTTTTTCTATATAATCAAACACTTATGGGGAAAAAGCTTTATTTTTTTTATGAAGCTCATTCTTACTATACTGGCGCAGACACACAGTTGCTTCCCCACCTTAAGGCAATGAGGCTATCTTCATCCAATTACTGCTGACAGCAATAACAAATCGTATGGCTTTGTGTGACTCTTTTGGTGCCTACTTGGTAGCAAAAGACTAAATATTTTACTGCTGAGGAAGCTCAAATCAAAAAGAAAACAATTTGCTCGTCATTTAATTTAAATTCATAATGAAGATGAAAAAAAAGAAAAAGGGCGACTCTGTGACCACCGGAGGAAAGTGCATAGCTGTTTAAGTGAGCCTCAGATATCCATGAGAAACAGTACCAACATCATTGCAGTTTGCTTGTGGCAAGAGCAAAGTTGAATTTCTTTATATGATTGTATTTACCTTCTCTTGTTTGTTCCGATGTATAAAATCTCTCTTTTCAGTAAAAGTAGCTTTGGTGTCATTGGAATGCAGTAACCTACTGGCACAAGCCAACTTCAATGCGAGCTGCTGGGCTGAGCAAGCACCGGTGACAAATATGCTGGTGAATTTTTCAGGTAGCCTTAAGACAGCAGCGGTGTGGCTCACCTTCATCCTCATCCTCCTCACCCCTCAGCGCTCGCTCCACAAGCACCCCCCGGTGCTCCAGCGACCGGAGGCTCACTTCGATCTCCTCGAGCCGTCGCTGAAGCTCCTGGGCCGTCCGCTGTCGCTTGCGCTCCTGCTGACGCTGCACCCGCAGCGTCAGCCGCTCCAGCTTCCGAGGGTCCACTGCCTGCATCTAATAGAGAGAGAGGAGAGGGATGGAAATCCATGACAGATGAGGACACCAAGCTTAGGAGAGACACCTGAGGACACCAAGCATAAGAGACAGATCTGAGGACACTGCACTCAGGACAGAGAGATCTTCAAAAAGGCACTTAGGCCAGGCTGCTGTTGACCTGTGTTGATACATTACTGCCTGCCAGTGGCAAAGATCTAACTGATAAAAAAATTCTTTTTTACCAGTAAAGACCAAAAATGAAACACAAATGTCATTAACCACCCTGTACATTTTTGAAGGCAAAATATGGTGCATCAGAGCAGTTACTTTAGCGAGGATCACTGAGGCTGGCTCACATTACCATTCGCCTTCACACAGTGATCACAGAGTTCTCAAAATTGACATTGTGAGTTTGGATCGAGTTAAGGGAAAATTTTGTAATGTGATTTGGTTAGCCTGCCAGCAATAAATGTGTGTCGTGCGGCCAGAAAAACAACATTACAACCAGGAAAGGGTATAAGATCAGTTTTTACTAAAAAAAAATAAATAATAATAATAATAATAATAAATAAAACGTATACGTTTGTCCACAGAGTACCTTTAATGACACAAAAGGTAGACGAGTCACTCATCGCTATCCTACAGAAGACTGATGGCCTGAAGTAGCACCTTTGACATTTGTCTGCAATGTACGTACATCCCTGGTAGAAACGCAAAGTTTTCTTATCGGACATTATTAGAAAAAAAAATGCTCTTGGATCGTATCCAGATTCCTCGCCAGACGACTCAACTATCGTACCAACTGGCCTACTTATCCACCCTCCTAAGTCAGTAAACTGCCCTGTTGAAGCAACTAGGCAGCTGTTACGGACCAAGTGAATAACTACCTTTCACGCAGGGAAGCATCCGCTTAGCAGGAGAATATGTATGCACCCTGCGCTAAATATTTGGCACCAAGCAAGTAGGTGCTGTGCACATTGCTCGACTGCGATTCAACTTCACCACGCAAGACTTGGGTTGCCGTAGAAGTGGATAGCCCAGTATCCGGAGCAAATTAAAACAAACACAGCAAAGTCAACTGAAATCAAGGTCTGTCTGACTACGGTGCAAGGCTGAATAAACTGACACAGGCAACAAGGAGAAACAGTGAGAGGACAGTTTCTCAAGAGCAACAGAGAACAGTTTGCAAGCGACCTCACCTTGCCTTTCTTGTCGCAGGGCCCACTCGTTTCGCCATTGCCGTCAAGGTCGCGATCATCAAAGTCCGCGAAACCATCTTCTTCCCCTTCACATGCAGCAAAGTCACGAAAAAGAGACGTCAGAATGCACAGGGTAACAAGCTACATTCATCCATGTGTGAATAGCATCTCAGTAGTGTTGGTTGCTTTACACTGGGGGTTCCCAACCTAAGTTCCGTGCAGCCTCGGAGTTCTTTGGAGTGCATTTTAGAGTTCCTCGGGCATCTAATTTCTTTCTTTTGGGACTGATAGCACACCGTAACTGTTCCCAGCAGACTAACAGTTGAAGATGTTAATTGAATTTGAGCATTTCTTGAGACATCATATATCTGCATGTTTGCTTCTGCATTCATGTCAGGAAGGAAGTGGTGGAAGCCATGACACAGAATGTTCATAGCAACCTTTTAATTTTTTGGGGTGCAGCATGACACAACAAACACATGCCAGTGAAATGAGCTTCTCTGAGCCACCAACACGCAGAAATACCAGTCTTAGAAGTACCCCGGATTAGGAAAAATTTTTCTTCAACTACAAAGTTTCTGAGAGAGCTGTATATAGCTTTCTTTTGCAGCCGTTTCGCTGGGCTTAGGTGAATGCTAATGAGTAATCAATCCCTTAATATCAGCCTCTTCATTCATTCATTCATTTTGTTACCTACAGTGCTCGTGGGGCATTATTGTAAAGGGATACAAAGAAAAAACACACTTCCGTGCAAATGACACAATGTATACAAAAAAGGGAAAAATAAATGAGTAATAATGCAACAAATAAAGATACAGTACAATGCATTTCAATCAGAAAACAATGAGTACTAAAGGCCTTGCATGCATGGTTTCGAGCTTTCTTCAAACTTACTGAGTTCTTACATTTCCGTCGCATGACTCCACATTCGTGGCTGCATAGCTTGCCTACAAGACATGGCCCCCAACACAGCGAATTTCTTAATTTGTAATCTGCTCTCATCATTTCTTTTTTTTTTTTTATATATTTCTGCAACGTCAGAAGCAACAAAATGCTCGAATTTCAGAATTCTGCTCCCACTGCTCCCCAGCAGGGCTTAGTGTGCATCTGTTGCACTAATTTACCCAAGACTGGGGACAGGAAGGTCACCTAAAAAGTTATCTGCCAAGAGAGATAAGTGCGAAAAATATTCACCTGTCGCCCTTGGCGCGGTCATGATGCCGAACTCAACACTCCTGCTCTTAGCCGGCAGCTGCATTGGCTGGGACTTGAGATTGTCTAGGCTGATGTGCTTCTTCATCTCTTCCCGCACAAGCGAATGCTGCTGCTGCTGCTGTCGAGAAGAAACTGATGAGACAGCTCCGATGACTTTCAGGGCTGCTGCCTCTGGAGAGGCGTCTATCCTTTCCGTCGAGCAGGGGGCACTGTCAACCTTCGATGCTGGCGTCTTCTTTGGCGACGACGAGGACTTCTCAGCACGCGGAGTCTTCGACAACCTCAGTCTCGAAAAGGTCTTGGTCCTCTCGTTTTCGGCGACATCCTTGGCTGCCTTTTCACGATTGTAACTTTCTTTCTTCTCCTTGGTCGTGGCTGTTGAGGTGTCACCTCCACTGTTGCTGCGGTTGAAACCCAAGAAGGACAAAAGGTTTCTTCTCGTTGTTGATGTCGCTGGGGACGGCGTCGTCTTGCGGTCTTCGTCTTCGTTCCTTGCAAAGAGACGTCGTTTTGGCTTCGGCTTTGGCTTCCAGACATCTGCCCGGATTTGGTAAGGGTCCATGAGAGTCACGCCGCCGACAACCACATCGTCAAGTCCGTCGAGGTCATCCGTGGACCTTGCTGGCGAAGCGACTGGTGTGGCGGAGTCATTGCCGTTGTCATCTATGCTGCTCCCAAATTCATCGTCATCTTCAAACTGTGCCAGCCTGTGTTGAGCTGTACTGAAGCTCCGTAGTGACGACCTGTCGTCCAGTGCATTGAATGTCTCATCTTCCTGGTCCAGAAGGTCCGTGAGCGTGATCTCGTCAAAGGCTGGAGTGCGTGCATACTTCCGCCTGTAGCTACAAGGACTCAGGCCAAGCTCCTCGTCACTTTTAAGCCTAGCCCGTTCGCGAGCTTCGCGTCTCGCCCGTTCCCTTTCTGGGTCTGTGGCCGCATGCAACGCAGAAAGGTAGCCAGGGCGCGAGGTGGGAGGCGTCTCAAAAGTTTCAGTCGGCGTGTTGGCCTCAGGCGGTGTCTTGAAGTCATCAAAGTCACCAGCTAAGCTCAGACTATCAAAGTATGGCAGATTCTGTATGTCCTCGTGGACACTCTTACGGGCTAGCTGCTCTCGTCGGCTCATGAGCATGGCTGTCACTGGGTCAGCACAGGGACGCAGCGGCGTTGAAGATGATACAGGAAAGCTTTCTGGAAATTGGTTAGGCCTAACACGGACTCGCGGGTCTGCACTCTTCACGGGTCGCTCGATTTTGACGGGTGCTGATCGTGCCACAGGCTGGCTACTTCGGATGGCTGACCCACCATCTCCGGCTGCAGCAGAAGCAGCTCCACAATCAGAGTCCAGCTCTTCACAGGAACCGCGGCTGCTTGGAGAAGAGGAGCGGATAGAGGGGAAGTCTAGCCGTTGTAGGTTAATGTTGAGAGATTTGAGGTAGATGACATCACCTGATGGCACCTGGAGTTCACCAAAACCGCTTGTGGTGCCTTCGGTGGAGCGGCTACGGACTTTCTCGGCAAACGAACCACCATAACCTTGAAACTTTGGGGGTTCTCGAAAAGGTGAGGGACTCTTGTGTTGACTGAGCGTCTCTGGTGCTACAGAGCCAGCTTGCAAGCTATTATTGTTATTGCGGGTACCACTGATCACTCCAGAAGCAATGCTACCATGACAAGATGCCTGTGGGTGACCTGAGAGACATTCGTCAACTGCTTCCCGGCTTGTTCTTAGATGGCCGATGTTCACAGCTTCAACAGCTTCTTCCACATTCTCCTTGCTGCCACCAGATGATACCCTCTTCCGTCTACGCCTGCGCGTGACATTCCTATCATCAAAAGTAAACTCAGCTTTCACGTCTTTATCATCTGAAGTAAGTTCTGCCTTCAGGTCTTCAACAACAGACAGTGCCTCTTTGTCGCCACCTTCTCTAGCCCATTCAGACACCGTGAAGTCATCACCGTCACTCTGCTGGCCTAGAGGTGTTGTAGCAGCCGCAGGACCCAACGCCTCCTGGACTTCCTTCATGGTCTCCAGAAGCGACTTCTTTGGCAAACTGGGCTCCAGCTGCAGACCTCTCCTGCTGAGATCAGATGCTGTGAGGTCATCTTCATCACTCATGCTCGCTATCGGGGCATGAAGCATCTCTCTCATAACAGGCTGAGGTGCAGGGGACGGAACTGCAGAGTCTTCAGGAGTGCCAAGTTTGTCGGCATCAGTCGGAAACACCTCTTGGTCACTGATGGAAGCAGAACACGTCGTGTCCTCATCAGTGACATCGCTTCGAGGTGACAACATGTCAGGTGTCGTAAATTTCTTCACTGACTCTTCTTTGTTTAATTCAAGAGCAAGCTTTGATCTATCGGCTGCTTTCTGACTGCCTGTTTTGCTTCTGCTGCTAAGTTCTAGTTCAGCTGGCTCTACGCTGTCATGTCTGCTTGGACTGTCCAGGTTTGATGGTGCAAAGTGTAATACATCATCTTCATAGACACTAACTACAGGGTGTACCAATTCAATGGCCTCAACAGGATGTTCTTTCTTGGCTTCCAAGAAGTCAGCAGGTTGGACACTCGGAACCACATCATCTAGTAATGATCCGGTTGGCGACAAATCTTCATCATCCATTTGAGCAGGCTGGCGATGGACAACTGTTGCATCTTCAATGGTGTCTGTAGTTGACGTCTCAGATGAGTCTGGGCGATCGGACAGGGCAGTTGTAGTTGAGACCTGCAAAAGAGTCCCCTCCGACAACTCCGGCTCTCCAGAAGTGGTCCTCGAAATGGCTTTGTGACCTAAAAATGCTGGTGCTGCCATGACCTCCGCCGTGCCTTCAAGAGGTGACTTAAGAGCATCTGGAGCATGTTCTCTCAGTATGAGTGGCCCATGCTCTTCAGAACTTGAGTCGTCTGTACCTGGTGACTTCCTGTCGTCTGCTGCACTGGACGCGGAGCGGTGAGATGATGAGGCAAGTGAGGAACTGGCTCCACTTTCTCGTCCAGTCAACTTCCCAAACCGGACTCCAGATGATTCGGAAGAAACGTCACCATCTGATTCAAATGCGGCCCCCACCTCCCTCTCTGGAGTCGGCAACGGCGAGCTTCCACTGGAGCCGCCACGATCCAGGAGAAGGTCGTAGCCCAACCTGCCCTCGTCGGGTGAGGCACCTGCCCTTGATGATGTAGTACTAGACTGGACTGCAGCGCTAACTTCAGAGACGTCCGTCAGGGATGGCGACTCCAGGTTTTCCACAATAGCAGGAACTCCCTCTCCAGCAGCATGAACGGGCTCGGAGAACTTGTCCACGTTGGATGAAGAGGACAAACCCGAGGATACGCTGACAGTCTGCAAGCTTTCGGCTGATACTGTCAACTCCGCAGACCTCTGGATGGACAGCTGGTCACTCGAAGTCTGGTTGTCACTTGACCTAAGGCTCACGGGAGTTGTCTGGTCTTCACTGACCTTGGCTTCAAGTGCGGCAGTTGCACCAAGCTGTAAAGCTGCTTTGACGTTTCCTCCTCCTTCGAGATCCAAGGTGTCGTCATCCACTTGACCGAGAGCAGCGCGCACTTCCTCGGGTCCCCAATCGAGCTCGGTGTCTTGATCGCCTGGTGAAGTGTCGATGATAATCACAGGAATCTCATGTTTTGGTGGAGGCGGTTCCTCTTCCGGTTCAGACGACACGTCGGATGAGCTCATCGTGATGCCCTCTTCATCCGATATGTATTCGTCATCTGAGCCTTTAATAGAAGAGCAGCGAAACAAAGACCCCTGATGAACTATGAGTGGGAGGAGGTGAAAATATTCCAAGCATATATTGGCACAAGGAACTTTCACGAGCATAAAAACAACTCTGAGAACTCTGTTTCCGTAACTTTTTAAATACTTAGAAATCACAGGGTTTGCTATTAAGTAGAGGCAAGAAAGTTACTGCCAATATTCTATATTACAGCAACAGCTTTATGAAAGACTTCTTCTGAGGCAAAGTATTATAAAATATGCATCACAGTATGTTATTATAAAAAATTCCTGCATTCACCTATTGCCATAAATACTGCCACGAATGGGCCCAAGCCACAAAGAAATGCTGCAAGTTGATGCCATCTCTCTCTTGCCCCTTGGAGCAGCAAAAAGTTTGGGATCTTGTTAAAAAATAGTGGGAATATTGAACCAAATATAGGAACAAAGATTATGAATTTTTCTGAGCAGTAGCGATCTAGAAAGTTCGAAATGCTTACACAGGCCCAACTTGTAACTCCTAGTTCTACGTAATAGATTTTGGAATCTGTTCCATAAGGCTGCATAAATTCTACCAACCACAAAATGAAAGAAAAACTAGTACTCTTAAATATTTAAGTGCAAGCATCCAGCAAGCAAAAGAAAAGCATGAATAGTACAACAGCAGCAGCTAAATTAGTTTTATAGGGTCTTAGCCGATCACACATATAAGAATGAGGCTATCCAGCAAAATTAAAATAATTCTTCTTTTCATCTTCTCCATTGTTATTGAGTATGCATTTTCACTGGAACGTAAAATGAGCCCTTTAAAATTTGCACAAACTGACAGTTTCTTTGCACTATCACCACAGAAAAATATTTAGAAAGCTGCGTTCTTGGACAAAAACAATAATGTAAGTGATGCTAAACCTTCCAGGGCCATGTGTAGGAAGTGAGAGAGACCATCGCAGAGGGCTTTGGATTAATTTAAACCACCTGGGGTTCTTCAACGTGCTCTGACACTGCACTGCAAGCGGGCACTTTAGAACTTTGACTTCATCAACATTTAACTGCCGCAGACAGGACCCAATCTTGCAACCAGCAGCCAAACGACATAGCCTCCAAGCCGCAATGAGGAAAACCAATAAGGAAAGACATTTTCGACGAACATACCAGATGAGCTTCTCTGTCCGGCCGACCCTTTGTCCATGTTGAGAATGGGAACAGGTACGGTGAGTACATCTTCCTTTCCGTTCTCACAGACTTGAGACGAAGCAGCCCTTGCATGTTCATCTGTCGAGAAGAACGACAAGAGTCACGCTTCCGGACAGCTGCAGCTCTTAATTTTACCTCAGCAAGAAGCAAGCACCCAAAACCATGCAAATCGGAGTTCTGAGAACCGTCATTACGAAGTTTTAGAGGGTCTGCAAAACTGTTGCTTTTCAATCAGGCCATTAATATTTCCTTGCGGCATCACAAAACTGAATGAAGCTGCAGGAGTCTTTTCCACTGCAATAGAAAACCGAACCGTGCCTGTTCAAGAACAATTTGTACATTCCTCAAGCATATTATTGACAAGCACTGTGTAACACCTGTACAAAAAAGAAGCTCAATGCATGGATGAAACAGTTGGATGCGCAGAACATTTTCTCCTGTCCTTTCTTTCTTTTTTTTTGCCTATCCATAAGCTAGATTTAGTTTGTGGACTACTAGCCCTGAGTTGTAGCTGGCTATGGGCACTTTGCCGATGTATGTTTTGTATGGGTTTTGTGAATTTGTGTGCATACGTTTACTATTTAGTCCTCCAGTAAGTGAAATCCACTGCCAGCAATCCCCTAAAGACCCTGTTGAATGCAGCCAAAGCAACAACAACAACAACAAACAGTCTCCCTAACCTAAAACATGGGCCTTCATTATTCCCTTTCCAGGTGTGCGGCGCGTGCGTGTGCACGAAAGATGAAATAAGTTTTTAAAAAATTTTCCAGTATGAGAGTACACCCTTCAACATTTACCAGCTACCTAGACATTCTCTTAAGAAAATTTGTCGTCATGTCTAACACAGTTACTACAAACACGATAAACAGTAAAAACCCTTTAGCACTAATCTTTAGCACATCTCCGCACAACTTTGCTTCCTTCCCCAATATACTACCAGAGACAAAGTTAAACCTATGTCCAATGTTCTCCCTACCACCCCCACTAGTGGTAGTTAAGACAGTGACAAACCTAAGCCTCTTATAAACTAACCTTCTCAAGCCTAAGGATGCAATTGTGTACAAATCAAATTCAAAAATCTCTCTTATGAGAGTGTGCTGTAGCAAATACCTACTTTTCTTTGCTTCCAACAAATTTAGCAGTGTTCATATTGCAACTGGAGTGCTCTTTCATATTTGCTAACTTCATATGTTTCATATTTGCTAAACAATACTTCCCAGAACAGTAAGCATTGTAGAATGTACTCATGTAGACACATTTTGTTGCCCATGAAAGTGCAATTTTGTTCCTGCATTTATATTAACACGCACATCTTCAAAAAAAGAAAGGGTGTGATGCCACCCAAGTATAAGTCTTGGTGTGTTGACATTACGATTTCCAACCATTGTGGTACTTTGTAATAAACTCTGTATGCACCCAGAAGAAAATAATCAACGGCATTTTGAGCTCCAAAGCTGATTAATTAAGTGTCTTTCTTGAGCCCTGTGTAGGCTATTCAGGAGGGAAAAAACTTTGAAATAATGAGGAGTGCCACCTCAAAGGGTTAAGCGTGAGACTTTCAACACAATATGCTTTGGGGCATGCAACAAAGACACCTTTTTTTGCACTCCCACTAGAATAACAAATGCGAAATCTCCCGTGTGCTCTGCATGCAACATATGACAAAGCACTCGACGCATGGTGATCAAATGATGCCTGCCCTGCAGCTTCTTGCACTGTGGCACTATTAAAAGTCATCTGTGTTGTGCATGTCATTACATTACCTTGGCAATATCACACCTTCGGCGTGGGCCGCAGCAATAACTATCACAATTAGCTGGAGTAATCCTCGCATCAGGTAAGCCAGTTGCTTCATCGACATCAGCATCTCAACTGCATTCAAAGCAGGAGAAATTCCATGGTCTCTCTTACTTACTACTAACCCTGAGCTTTGCCACCTGTGGCCACCTTATTTCCCCAAACTTCCCAATCTCATCCATCCATTCGGCTCTCTCACAATATCTGATAACCATCTGATACCCCTGTTACACTTGCATTCTCTTGACATTCATTCTATTACTTATAAGGGCCAGTGGTCACCTTTCCTTAACGTGCCCCACCTATTCTCATTTCTTCCCGATTTAGATCGACTTTGCTCTTTCTGTGCCTCTTAACTTAAACCTATCACTTTCCTTTTAACATCTCACTCCCAATCCTCAACCTAACCTCAAGCCCCTCTGCCAGCTCCAAGTTTACACCCCAGAGGTGAACACTGACGAGATGCAACTGTTAACACATTTTCCCCTTGGGAGATACTGGTTGGCTCCTATTCATGACTCAAGATAACCAGCTACAACAGTCAGTCTTTCACTTAACGGTAATACGCTAACTCTCCTCCCCTTCCTCTGCACACTTTTGAATTAATAATGCTCTCGGGTTTATTGTGATTCCATGATCTTTTCTTTTGTGAGCATTTTGAGCAGAGAGAGATATACAAGAGGAGGCATATCCATCAGTAGCTCCTGAGAGTCGGTGGGATTCACTGAGGGTAAAAAGAGTGTGAAGTTATGAACTACTGTCATGCACCAAGCGTTCGGGAATACAAAAGAGACTCTCAACATTACACCATTTAAGATTCTTTTTCTTTCTTTTTTAATCCCTCTCTCACAGTAATGGCATCGAATGACAGTCAGTGCCTGCTGTTATGTCTCCACAAACTTCCCATTCAGATGTGCTATGCTTCTTTTCAGTTTTTTTCAAAGGCAACGTGCAACCTTCCAACTTCAGGCTTGTAAATTATCCTTTAAATTTACCTTGGGTACAAATTTTTAAATCCAAATTAAAGATATACATATTTACAAACAAGCTTACAAACATGGACTGCTCCAAACAATATGATCCATGGGATTAAATACTACTGTACACTGAGGTTATGGAACCGAGGCTCCAAATGTCAACAGTAGCCTAGTGAACTTGGGGGTATATTTCCAGAAACGTATTTGGGAGAACTAATCGATGCTGCTTTATTAAGACAGAACTACATTTAGTAACAATTCAATATTTGCCCGAGGCAATCATATTAATTACATTTAGCCGCATATCTTCAGATGAAGAAGACAGAAACATGCGAGAAGTTCAGATTCAAAATGTAATAGCTGGACAAGAAAAGGAAGACACTAACTGCAATATAGGAACCCTCTAAACATAGAATTTTTCTATGGAAAATGTGAAAACATGCAAATGTAATTAAAGTGTAATTTGAGGAAGAGAGCAAAGGCAGTAATTGTCTCACTTCTTAGAAATCAAGGAGGGAGTGAAAGAAGGAGGCGAGAAAAAGAGGCGCTGAAGTGGAGGGATCCAGACTGACTTTGACCACCTAGATTTCTGCACTCCACAGCACTAGGGGAACATTTTTTTTTTTTTTTCAATTCTGCCTCCCTGATATGTGGCCACTACAGGTATGACTCGACTTTGTGTTCTGACACTAACATTGACTAATTTTTTCGCATAGAAAATATGTTGGACTGGAGTGCAAGTCAGATTCCAGACTTGTTGTGCCTTCTGTTATAATGACTAATGACTAAATGACTTGCATTGAACAGGCTCATAAAGATTGTGGTATGCCCCATAGTGGACTTGCCCTGGCTGATGATGATGGCAATAATGATAGATTAACTAGATTATTATAACATAAAGACATGACAAGGAGCAATGGCGCTTCACGTTCATTGCAGCATCAAATAATATTTACTCTCTCAATTCATTCCAAGTAGAAATAGTTTGCCCATGATCTTATTTTGAAAAATACTCATAATATGAAAGGTGCATCCCATTCATCTCTATCATGGATTAAGGCTACATGCTCCTTTCTACTCTTCAATTCTATAAGTAGTTTCATTTTCTTGGTTTCTTAAGGAAAGAACAAGATAGACTCTGCATGCTGCTTTGTTTTACCCACCACTTAGTGGGTGGCACAAATGTGTTTCAGCCTCAAGAAACAACAGCCCTTCTTTATGGTTGCTTGCATAGAAACCGGCATGAGCATTTTGGTACGCCAAGTTTGTGCCTCCTTGCTCTGTTGTTTAGTGCCAAGCACACAAATGCATTGACTGCAGTCATTACAGCCCCCCCCCCCCCTCAAAGAAAAGAAGCTAGAAGCGAACTAACCAAAGCGGAATCTAATACCGGAGGTATGGTGCAGAATAACCGTTTCTGGCGAAGCGCAAGAAGTCTGGAGGCTTCTATTCAAAGGAATAAGAGAAACCAAGAACTGTTGGCCTCACCACAAGGGCAGGCATATCAAAGGTAGCACATTCTGTTCACCTACCTACTGCAGCGTGTGTCCACTGAAGTTTGCAACAGATCATGGTAACATGGAAGATGTATACATTGCCAACCAAAGCATCATTGTGAGATCATACTGCAGAGACTTTGCTCTAGTTTCCTTAGCCTTATTTTACTCAAAACTGATCCAGAGTTCGGACATTTCAGTCAGCTGCTAAATAGAGATACATGACGTGATCCAAATACATATTTACATTAAATATTTTTGCATACAAACAAGGTTGTTCTATGAAGGCTGACTGAGTCTGTTTATTGAATGATCCGACTGCTAGATTGATTTCTTATTTAATAAAATCGAACCTGGATACATCTAACTTGAAGGGAATCGTGGAACAGTTTGAAATAACAATAATTCGATACATAAAAAATGGTGATACGCATATCCAAAGCTTGGAAGCAAGAATAAACTGCATCCAGGATAGTGACGTGCTTCCTGTCAGCATGCTAGCAGCTAAGCATTGCTAAGACAGGGAGTGGTGCCTTCAAACTAACTACACTCTATTATGTACACCTACTCCTATTACCAATGCATTATAAATAGAAGAATCACTCATTAAAACTGAGGCATAATTGTCTTGCGCAACTCCTTCCGTACAGAAGCATATCTAGGGCTGACGCCAGGCTTTAGTTCAGCTCGTTTCACTGCTTGACCACGATGTTGCATTGAAAATGAGTACGAGAGGTTCGGTTCAGTTTGGTTTGTGGGGTTTAACGTCCCAAAGCAACTCAGGCTATGAGATATGCTGTAGTGATGGACTTCGGAAATTTTTATCACTTGGGAAGAACCGTAAGTTCCATGAGTGTGGCAACTGCTCGATATATTGAACATTCCGCTAGACACGACTTCCATAAGCTTTGCTAATGGTTTTCATAGAAATATTCCGAGTGTTTGATTTATCTGACCTCAGACGTACTCTTGTAGCCTGATCAAGTACCTCGGGCATAGACTCATGACATGAAGACAAAATCCTTCTGTGTAAAGAAACGATTCTAAGAGAATACCAGACCTCCTCCAGCCCCCCCCCCCCCCAAAAAAAAACAAATTCTGTAACTGCTCTCTAGTCTAATTATGAATCTTGATGCGTGCCTGTCTGGTTGTTTTTGCCTGCTTTGATTCGCATGACTGTGGACACGAATGGGAATGATAACCCATAAAAAAGTCTCTCTAGAAGTCTTTGTGAACTATTATGCTAGAGTGACATGCAAAAACACAAGGACATTTTCACTGCTATTAAAAACAGAGCAAAACGTTTCTTACCCCTCGCCTTGAGAAAGATGGCCTCTGGTGACTAGAGTAAACCGAACCCCGGAAACAAAGTCTGAAGGTGTGCTTCTGATGCGAGTCCAACACTCTCTCGGACTTTGGTCGTTAATCACGACTCTATCACTCCACACAAACTACCGTGTTAGACTGCTACACGCACACGCACAATATTGTTAAAGTCATTGCTATCACACAACTATGATGTTAATAAATCGTACGTCCACACAGCAAAACACGTATCACAGCAAACCAACTACGAGGACGCAACCAAAAACAAGAACATAGAAGAAAAGGCAAACAATGATGCAAAGAAGGTGGGAAAAAAGCCTGTATTATTATTTTTTCCAAAGAAAGCTTCTGTCCCTCCCCTGCTTTTTGTTTTTTGGCATGATTTTTTTTTCAGTGCTAAACAAGCACAGCTCCTTGAATAGAGTAAATGCTCCTGGCAGTGAAATTTCTCTGCTCCAACGAGGGTTTAAAGTAGCTGGATCCGTGAGTGTAAAGGTACTCTGAAAGACGACAGAGAAAGGAGTTCGAAAAAAAAGCGTAAAGCAACAAAAACAAATGCAGGCAGGCACGGTTGCATGGAAAAGAGTCAGCGGCATGCTTCACAAATTGTCGGCAATCAGCAAGCAAAATATTCCGCGTTGAAAAAATGAGAACTCTTGATCTGCGTTCGTAAGAACAGAATTTTCATACGCCAACTTTTGCACGCTGTTTCTGCACAAATGCAAAACTGCTTCTTTTAGCTAAACGAAACTGCACCCAACATTATGCAGAGTTGGTATTCTACATGCATTACCACCAAGTCCTGCGGCAATAACAAGTCGATAGAAAATCAATATGCACTGAAATTCCCTCAAATGCGAGTCGCCTCATGATTACTGCTGACAGAAAGTGGCTGTTGTCAGCCTCCGACCAGGAAACGCAAAGGATCCCACTTTTTTGTGGCAGTAGAAATATAAATGCAGTGTTTTCTGGCGTGAAAAAAAAAAATAATAAAAAGCACTGCAATCAAGCACTTTCCATAGTGTGTTAAGGCAAAAAAATAATAAAAGCACCACAGTTATTAGATAATTAAAAAAACATAAGCAACTGACATCTGTGCTTTAGCCATAACAGTCATTCAAACATTCTAAAAGCTGTAAATTCATGAGAATAACAACTGGTATAATTGCATCAAAAAGACCTAAACAGTTCTACCTATGATAATGTGGACCTGGTTACTAACACCACTGTGTGATGGTCCTTTAAGGTCAATTATCATGCTACATGATGAATGAAATCAGATCAGCAGATTTCTTGGATAATTTTTACACCCCACAGCAGCCCTTGTGACATTGTCGGCATTGCAGCGTGCCCTTCTAACTCGCATAATGTGTGACACCTCTTTTTGTCAAATGCCGCAATACACAGCATCCGAATTGTGTCGAACTCAGACTTGGGTCAAAGCCTCCCTAATGTAAACCTAGGCAATTTGAATCATTTTAAGCACAAATAGCTAACACAATAAACGAGACCCTGAAATACCTTTTTACTGACTTCAAATTACGTCCCAAGATTTTGAACAGCGACTTATGATTATCGTTCACATACTATGGTTCACATACTAGTCTATCATCTGCCGCAGCTTGAGAAATTGTCTGCATTACCATGAACCTTAACCCTGGTCGGGACATTTTAAGAATTGGTGACCGTATCATTGAGATTCTACTATATTTACAATACACCATCTGCCAGGAGTCTTTTAACAACCTGAAACATTTAGTTACACAGCTGAAACATTGACACCTCAAATGAATGAAATAAGCGATTGAATGAAGTTTTTGGCTACAAGCATAACTTTGTTCTACTGAGGTCTAACTGTGGCCGTAGTAGCAGAAATACCATTGCTGATGCAGTACATGACAAAGCTGACAGCAAGATGAGTTAAAGTGCAAGGTCGCTTCCTCAAATTGGTCTCCTTTTGGAATGAGAGTTGTCGATCTTGACTATTAGCGGCAACAAAAAGTCGATTTAAAGGCGATTTATGACTCACAGTCGTAAGGCTAGAAAATCGAGCAGCACGTGACTGGTCCATGACTGTTGTTTGGCTATTGTGACCATTCAAGACTGCTGCTTTTCGACCGAAACTGCGCAAACCTTCACAAAGGCATGCTCTCTACGCTAATCTGTCAACTAGTCCTGCTAAATAGTGGTCTCCTGTGCAGACTTCCTGCTAATATGGCCTTCTTGCTTGAAGAAATAACTGTGGTAAAAAAACTCAGAAGGCTAGTCTGATAGACTGTGGTAATGCCAGCAGCTAAACATGGCCCACATGCTTATGGCAAAGACAACCTTCATGCGTTATGGATGAACTTTACTTTAATAAAATGGCCCTTAACAAAATATGCTGAATTTTTCTAAAACATAGTGCGACTAATTCCACACAAGAAGGATGATGCGATGTGATTGCAAAAAACCTATTTTAGTCCCTGTTCAACTTCCTTATAGTAGTTAGGAATTGGACTTCTTGGCCTTTATTTTGTTAAATTTTGGGGACTGTTCTGGAAATTATTTTGTACAGGTGAACCAGAGCTATTTCTTTTCTCTGGAAATACAAAATTGTATGCCTGTATGGTCATGCGTCATTTAGAATTTACCTTGGCTTTCCTGTCAGCCAGAGCAATTTATTTAGTAACACTAATTAATGTACAGATGACCGTTAATTACTGGTAAAGCACTTATATCTGTGCCTGCAGATGCAAATGTGATAAGCAATAACAAAAGATAAAAGACAAAACCATGAGATAAAAATGTTGCAAATTTAAGCCTATTTATGAAAAGTCAGATGCTACATCAACGCAGAGTTGTTGCTGAGTTGAGCGAGAGGGTGGGCCACCTGCATGCTGACAACACTGTTGGAAACAGTGGTAGCAAGAACATTACATTTTTTCGTGACGTTTATGCACGGTTTCCAAGAATGAACAATACTATGCTAGCAAAGAGGTGTGGAACTTCCCACTCAGTGGAGGTTTGTAAGGTTCTAATTAAGCAATAACTCGAGGTACATAACAGTGGTACGTAATCCGACTGTACACCATCTCAATTACGCCTCTCGCTTCTACACTCTTTTAATTTTCTCCTAGCCCAAGTGCAACTCCTAATCGCCGACCTTGTAGCTGCAGTGTGCATCCCAAGAATACACTGTTTTAATTAAAGTCGCATTAAATCTGAAAATTCAATAAGGCGCACATTTTTACTTTAGCATTGTCCTTTTTGGTTCTAATAAAAAAATACAACCACCTATTTATAAACAAGTTCAGCTCTACTTTCCTCCATAACACAGTGGCAAGCATTTGTGAAATCACAATTACAATGAATAAACAAACAAACCGCTCTACTAAAAGCATTCGACAATGATTTAGAGAAACAGTAAGAGGAGCCTGTGTTTTATCATTTGCCGAACAGGAAACTGTGACTGCCCAATTTTTCATTCATCACAACCATGTCACATACTAGCAGTTATGTACGACAATGACAGTGGCAACCGAGCACAAACTCTCTTGATAGAGGTCTGCGACTGATATAAAGCAACAACTTGTTAACACAATCTTAGTTTACTTTTCATCAACAAACTATTTTTCCAAGAAATAATTAACTCATGGCCATACTAATCTCAGACCAGAAATTTACTTCCACACATTAACTTACTAGCCACGAACACTTCCACTCATTTTGATTCTGCTCAGAGGTGCGTAGCAAAAAGTTGCAAAACACAATATAACCTTTGGCTTTTAGCCTATGCTATCCTAGTCACGCGACCACACATACACTGGCTTAGAGCTCCACAACGCAGGAAGCAGGAACATGCACGCAGGAACACTGTTTGCAAAATGAAGCTAGGACACGTTGCATGCCACATGCTCTCCCCCATGCTCGGGAGGGTCGGGCTCTAACTCGGGGCGCGGTGCAATGGGCGCCCCCGAGAGGTAGTTCATGCAGGCTGCACACCGGGGGAGGGCACGGAAGGAGAGGAGGAGGAAGCAGAAGAGGAAAAAGAAAAAGAAGGAAAAAAAGAGAAAGACAAGAAGCACCGTGTAAACAAGAGCAGCACTGGATGATAAAGAAGAAATGCACAAACAAGGCGTCACAGCTGAAAGGAAGAAAAAGAAAGAGGGAAAAAAAAAAAGCAAAAAAAGGTGAGCAATTTTATCGCACACTCAAAAGTGAATCTGTTGCTTCTTTAGGGAGAGCAGAAGTTGCAAGTGAAGGTGCTTTTTCTCAAATGCAACACCATGAGGGTAAAGCGGGACTAAACTTGTTTTTGCAAGTAAGCATTAAGTAAAAGGTACTAATACCGTAATCACACTATTACTAAGATGCCTCTTTACACTAAGAAATTACACAGTAAGTACTATAAACTTGAAGCCTGTTGGAAAAAACAAGGTAATGCAATTAAACAAGCCTTGTAATTATGCAAAACGAAGCACAACAAAAAGCAACTAAAAAAAATGAAACGGCTGTGTTCAAATGACTGCAGTACTTAACAGCACTTAACAAAGCTGCAGAGAACTGATGACTACCTCCTGCAGCAGCAAGCGTTTTGGGCAGACGCATAAGATATAAGAGCTCATCCTAAGGAACTGTCACTAGAGTCCTATGGCAAATCGTGAAGTCAACCAAAATCTTTGAATTAACAAAGTTTTGTCTAAACTGAAACTTAGCAAAATTTTAATGTACCTTTTTTTTAAACGCTGCTTGGTCAATGAGATGTTGACCTACACGCAGCAAAGACCTTTACGACTTCCGGTCATATTCAAGGTATCCAGCAGATAAAATTGCTTGACTGACTGACGACTCCGTGTTTACAATTGGGCTTTCTTCAGCACATAGTTTAAAGGTCAACTCCGGTGGTTTTTCCATCATTCTGTGTTTTTGGTTGAATTAAAATCCTCGGCACGTCCCGACTCGAACACAAAAAAACGTTTTTCGAAATTCCAATTAGAAGTATTTTTAAAAAGAAAAAACAGCAAATCGAAACCGAAACTGCTTTTACGGCCAGAAATGACGTCCCAGGTGACGAAATGGTGACGTCACACTCAGTATTAGAGAAACACTCGTACGTGTGTTGGATGGTGAAAATAAAGCATGGAAATCATGAAGCATTGCATAAAATGGCTGAGGTAGTTCAATATAAGCCTCACAATTTCATAATCATGCGGGAAGTGGACAGTAACGCCGGTATACTGTTTGTGACGTCAGAAACTCAGTGTTGCCGGCCGAAATAGTCTCAATTTAAGCCATGAAAACAGCATATTTTAAAGTCGTGTTGCGCGCGAACGGATTATCGTACGGCGCCCAAATTTTGTAGAATGCGTCAGGACGGAGAGGAGAATCTACAGTAAAATTTTTATTAGAATATTCGAATGTCAAAAAACCCCCGGAGTTGCCCTTTAAGTTGCTAATAGTACCGAGAAATTCAGATATACATGCTGTCCTGGGTACTGCTTTTTAAAAAGATATGTTTCTGCTTTGTCATTCTTCAAAAAATGCAATGCCACCACAAAACACAGCTGGACATTTTTCACAGCTGCGTATGTGCCAACGCAATGGCAATAAAAAAAAGTTAGTCTCAGTTTTGTTTCTCGAATATCCATTCAATACGGAAGCACTACTTAAAGTAGGTCAGTTCACTCACCATCGGAAAGGATCTCGGGTGGGCTGTACTCTTCATCGCTATCCACATCCTGACTCGTTGCGTCTTCATCGCCAGTCTCAGTTTCTGTTTCGTCCTCTTCATCTTCTTCCTCTTCCCCTTCATCATAGTCTTCTTCGCCTGAACGCAATAAAAGAAATGATCAACAAGACATGAGAAGACTGCTGACTAGCAAAGCTTGCCCACATAACAAGATGCACCACACCCTGGAGACACCAACTTGCAAGCTAAAAGCAACATAAATTCCAAGAACAACTTTCACTAGTTAAACAAAGTAGAACTAGCTGACATTAGCACAGATCTCAACTAATAAATAACACTGGACCTATGCACATTTACCTTGCAACTTTGTGTCTTCAGTTGCTGTAAGCTCCAAGCAGTTTGTTTGAATAAAATGGCCTTGAAATTCGTTAATTCGAGCCTTTCAATATAAGGAAGCATTTTATGTGACCTTTAGAAAAGATTTGACCAAAAAGTTAAGCGTGCAAGATAATACACTACTTGCAAATGGTCTGACCAGTGAGGAAAAAAAAAGAAAGAAGAAAAAAATCCTTGGTTCGAAGTTGAGAGAACGAGAAAACTCCAGGCCTGAATTGTTTTATTGCGATGAAACAGCAGTTAGGTATATTATCCCCAGGAAAAGAAATGGTTGGTTGGTTTATTAGGCTTAAAGTCCTAAAGCTGAAACTCAGGCTATGAGATACGCCGTATGGGAGGGCTCCGGAAATTTTGTCCACCTAGGATTAAAGAGCCCCAGGTGATCTGACATCGCATAGCACACAGGCGCCTTGCTTTTCGCCTCCACTAAGAAGTGGCTGCCGCAGCAGGGATCCAATCCCACATCCTTGGATACAGCAGTCGAGTGCCCCAACCACTACACCACCACAACGGGGTGCCCGCTATGGTGCACAGGTTATTTTACATGCGATTTGAGAACTGCTCTCCATTCAGAGCTGCCTAAGCTGTCTACACTGAATGAATATATTTTTGACCAAATGCTACTGTAGCTCATGAAGCAGCGTGCCTATCTGCTGGTAACCTTGTTCAATTTGAGGAAACCCCCAGCTAACTGTTCATATAGATTTTTTTTAGGGTTACATCATGGGTCTCAAAAGACACTAGTACTTGCTGGTGACTGGCAAACAGCCACCTCTGTAGTTGCACGGTGAAATGAGATGCAAGATTTTAGGATGAGATTGTACGGAAAGTTTTGTTTACATCAGTTTCTATCATCTGTACTCTACTGCAGTGCCTCAACTTTGGGGATACCTCACTATGTGGTGTTTTATAAAAAAAAACATGTCATTGGCTTTCAAATCACTTTCCGTGCTTCAAAATTCTGTTCTAAGATGCACTGGGCGTTTGATAATGAGGGACAACATCACAAGTACAGCTAGGAGCAATATGAAAGGGAACACTGGAGTGCATGGCCTCCATGCTTTCAAATGCGCTGTTATCGACAGGTGATAAGAATCAGTGGTAAAAACACATCAAAATTAAGATTGGTCGGCCCCTCTTTCTGAGCATACCCTTGGTGCCACTCATTCTCGTCTCGTGTTGGTGTCAGTGCTTTGCAAAGCACGGAGGCCACACGCTCCCGTGATCCTTTTCATACTGCTACTTTGAAAACTTCTGTTCACACGCATCCCCGTGGGTCACAGTTCCAGCTGTAATCTTCACCCGGAGACAGTTGTCTACAGAAAAGCTCCCTCTCCTGAACATCACTCCTCGATGAAATGGGCAAGTTGACAATACAAACTCAGCACATGCCAATTGAATACCGACTCACCTTCGGTGCTTGTCTCGTCGTCCTCTTCATCTCCTTCTTCTTCCTCGTCGTCTGCTCCCGGAGACCTGGTGGGGCTTCGGGGCGCGACGCCGTTGCCCATCTCCCGGCTAACAGCTTCGTCCTGTGCGGGGGCCACATCCAGGGAGGAGGCATGCTTGCGCTGCCATGTCTCGGCCATGTGCCGCGTGTCGTCCAGGTTTAACGAGTGCTCGATCTCCTCCACCAGGCTCTCAGACTCGGAGCCCTCATCGGAGCTGCGGTCAGGTGACAGGAAATGAATGACCTCAACCATTCACCCCTCTCCAAACAGACAAACAAAGGCAAGTCGTGCAGTGTGCAGCACAGCTCTTTCATATTAGGTGAAAACATTCCCATGGAAATCCATGAACAGGGCGTCTTATCTAAGAGTGCTAGTTAATTTAAAAATAACATCTCTTGAGTCAAAAATGTTTTCTTCAGTACTGTCATTGCTAAGTTATTTAACTGTATTCCCAACTATTAAAATTTTGTCTTATAACTAGCACCTTCATAACTATGCTTTTCAGCATTCTTGTTTTCGATTTAAAGGCCTCAGCATGAGTGAGAGGTGGGCATTTTATAGAAAGCAGACTGCCAAAAGAAAAATAAAATGCTTACAAAAAGTGAACTAAACTACAGAAAAAAAAAAAAGAATAGGCCCACTCACAAGCAACATTGTCTGACTGTTAAAAGAGTTGAGGATTCCCTGGCACATATTTATGGTGTTGGAGTTGCCTGAGGCAAAAATGTTTAAGAATCCCTGGTCTAAAGGTTTATAGCATGCCATCACTGAGATCCGTGCCATTTTCTTAGATTCTTCAAAAGCACAATGTTTGTCAAATGTCCAGAGCAAAGTTTTCATGAGCTGAACAAAAACTCTGAAGAGCAGCTTCCGCCAACTGCAGGTGCACGTGTATCACGTGCTCTTTTTTGTCGTCACTCGTCACAACTGCTGTTGCACGCAAGTCAGAGGCACGCAGGCTACGGATGAGACATTTACGCAACCTCCTACCAACCATGCGTGACTACTCTAATTGATTTCCTTTTGGTCTCCATAATCTCCTTTGTGGTATGCAAAATTCCTGCAACCACGTCCTCCTGCACATTACCGCTAACAAAACAACATGGCAGAGATGAAACAACAGCCAAACAGGAAACAACCGCACAAGAAAGAAAACACGACAGGAGGCTGTCGTGTTCCTGTTTGGCTGTTGTTTCACCTTTTGACATGAACCAACCAGCTCAGGTCCAGATCACCCTGAAGGTGGCGGAGGGCTTGCTAGAAGTGTCAGACGGCACGAGTGCACTAGGTGTGGGCGCAAAAAGTGAAACACATTACGGAACTATCAAACAAAAAAACACTGCATTCGCTGAAAAAAGTGAATGCCCATCTTGTTTCAGTCAACCGTGGTATGCGAGGAAGCCCACTCGCAGAATTGTGCATAAGGTTCAACCATACACTCAGTGACCGCTTTTCCTGGAAGTGAAGGGAAGGCTGCGCGGACGGCGTGTCTGTAACTGTCGTTCTCTCAAAAAGTTTGGACACACACACATGCCTAGTTGCTCAGTGCACAGGATGTTCACATCATTGCTGGGGTTGCTGCTGCCACCATTTACAGGAGTTTCTTGTAACCAGATGCACCTAACAAATTTTTTGTAGTTCATTATGCCTAAAACAATAAATACCATGCATTATAAGAGAAAATTAACTAATAACTGCAAGCAGAGGCTAATTCTGCTGCGTAGAAAACGAGATCATGTTTCAGCTTCGTAGCACCACTGCTAGAAAAAGCTGTCGCAGAGAATAGCAGCAAAGGCGTTAGCAGCCAAACTGGTTCACACTTAAAGCAACAATACAAAAAGCAAAGCAGACACTTTAAAAGTCATTCTCAAATGATTTGCCAGAGTATGATGATGTCGTCGGGGCTGGATTTATGAAAATCGGTGGTAATCAGTGACTGCTGAATACCTCAAAAATTTTTTAATATCTGTTTCCTGAACTGAATATCAGCTAAACATCAAATATATAGTTGACTCATCTTCAAAGTTCCGATTATGTGCATACCCTTAACTGAAAAGCGATTCACTCTCGCTGTGAAGGTGCCCTGTCCATCCGCACAATACCTGTAGTCCGAGTACTCGTCGTCACTGGTAGGCACTTCGACGGCACCAAGGTTCTTCTGGGCCAGCTCCTCTTCCTCCAGCTCGCTCGTGAGCAGCTCATCCTCGGAGAGCAGCTCCAGCGTGTTCTCAAACTCCACTCGCTCTGGCGTGCTGTCCACGTCTGCCAGCGTGGCCATTTCCTCGGCTGACAGCTGCCGCGGTGTCTTGTACGTCTTGGGCTGCAGAAAAGAAATATATCCGTCATCACTCCGAACGAAAAATGGCTGCTCGTATGGGTCACATTCTGAGCTGGTCACAAATCCAAGCCTTCCAAGATTCAGCGCCACTCATACAGCCGTAGACCTGAGAGGGAGCAAGTGCTAGGCATCCAGACAGCCATTTTTGTGACCTTTCAGTCACTGGACTGCCGCAGCACAGTGAACAATTATTTTCTTTGTATCTCTCGTGTTATTGTACACTCCGGTTCAAGACCTCTCTTTGTAGTTTAGCTTTTTGCGAATATTACTGTGTATGTGTCGCACTGTTAGGCAGAATATTTTCCATCATTCATAAGAATGCGTGCAAAGTATTACGCGTAACAGTGTCACCACTTATAAAAGTTATTGTGTGTGTGTGTGTGTGTGTGTGTGTGTGTGTGTGTGTGTGTGTGTGTGTGTGTGTGTGTGTGTGTGTGTGTGTGTGTGTGTGTGTGTGTGTGTGTGTGTGTGTGTGTGTGTGTGTGTGTGTGTGTGTGTGTGTGTGTGTGTGTGTGCGTGCGTGCGTGCACATGTGTGTGCATGCAAAAAATTAACCGGGACTGGCTCAAAGCCACAAGAGTGCACCAGATGAAGAAGACAACGGAAAAGGCAAACAGTGGTAACAGGGCATGCCGGTCAGAGCTTGAAGAGCCTTTCTGCAAGGAGGCCAGTGCAAGCATGCAGTTTCGTTAGTGTGAAAGTGTTAATAGATTCACAGGAAAGATTTGGCCATTGTTTTCATGAAGCCTCTGTCCAGTTAAAAAACCTTCCTAAAAAAAAAAATAAGTTGAAGCAGGATTTAAATCCAGGAATTTCTTGGGGAAAGCAATTATGGACCATCATTGGTATCAACACAGCCAATAATCCCAAGTGTTTAACTGTCACTCTGTCCTGCTGTGCATTGCATGTCGTTGCCTCATCAACTTCTATCTGCACGCAGTGAATGCAAAACATAGTACTATTGCACTGCCCTCTTAGTGTGCATTAAGCAGTCCTAAAACTTTACAGTGCGCTACCACAAAGGTCTCCAGTAACAAATTTTGCTGATCTTTGAATGAACCTTGACCCTGAAACCCTAGCCTTGAATGCCACATGCGTCCACACATACTTCACATTTGGCCATCTTAGCACCGCACCATCGGCTAGAATTTATTCTTTTATGCAGGGGTCCTCAGCATGTTGTCATAGCACTTAGAAAATTATCACATGTGTTATGAACAGGTGCGACATCAATGAGATTTTTTTTTTCTTCGGGAATACTGCTGTCTGTAAGGGGTGTGACTTATACACAAGTGCAGCTAGTAGAGTGGAAAATACGGCACGTGTGCACGAACACAGAGAGAGCATCAGATCTAATAAGGCCTAATAAATGATACCGGGAAGAGAACTTTATGCTATCACTTCATTTGAAGTTAGCCCTCACCCAAGATGGGGACAGCTTCAAGCACTAAAGGCTGTTACACAATAATGTTATCATAATGCTATCGCTAGTGTTTCTACAGAAAGTGCCAGCATGACTGGCGATCATTTCCCCCCTCATAACTGTTGTAATGGTGATGATTGATGCCAGGCGTAACCATTACTACAAGGAGGTAAGAGGTGCCTCAAGTACCTGGAAGGTGACAGCACCCGCGTCAGCTCCAGCCGGCGGCGTACGGACTTCCTCCATCCTTGTGGGGTCCTCCATGCCCTCCCCTGCACCTCCATGGGGTGGTGATGGACTGCGACGCCCACGGAGTGTGCTGCCCGAGTCCTCCACAGTGGCCGGCTTGGCGGGCATCAGTGACGGTGGCTCAGGGTTAGCCGACAGGAAAGCCTGCTTCCGCTTCATCATCTCCTGCCAACGCTGGCTGGGCCTCTCCATGCGAAAGTGCGCCGTGCAGTAGAATTTGCCTGCAAAACCGCATTTAGCATGGTACATGTGAGTTTGAAGCTTGGAAATACTGTTACTCTCACCAGAACATGATAAAAGAGCTCCCCGAGATGTGTCCATGCCAATACTCTTTCCAACAAAAGATCTGCTGTAGTGACTTAATGGCTGAAAATTTCTGCCACCAAGAACAAAGGCATTGTCTTGGCCAAAAAACAAGCGACTCACGCACCACACACGTTTCAGCTAGGTGCTATAGTCCACTTCTACCGAGGCTTTGTCAAGACAAGCAGCGAGCCAAAACAGAGATGCGTGAGAGGTGACAGTGTGGCACGAATCTTGAAATGGGTACCTAATCATCAGCGGCTGGTGTGACCAAAGCGGTAGCTGCAGAAGTCCAACCTGAATAACCCATAAATAGCCCTTCAATTGGTTTGTTACGGTAGCAAGGATCCATTCAAAGTGTGTGCATGTGGAGTAAAGGGGCGTAAACATCGGGAAAGAACTCAGACCTCTCACACATAGAGTATGACAGAGAGCCCTTCCTACTCTGCATTAAAGATGCCAGTATGGCCATATATACACTTTTGCAAAAGTTGCATGCACTTGGGATTGGGAAGCCTGGCTTGGCCCACCCACGGCAAATACACCATGGCCCGGGCAAAGCCCAAGCCCAGCCCACGTAAGGGCTTGCGGACCGACTTGAGCTCATGCAAAGCTCTATCCCTTATAGCCCATGAGCAGTTTAAGGAAACCCACATACCGCAGCTTAGAATATCAGCATAAGGTATCATGATCAAAGTTTAAAATAGTATAAAATAATGCACCACATTTTGAAAAACAGAATTTCAAGAAGTGTGTCACCTTCACAAAGATGTGCACAATTCTACAGATGACTTTTATGCATTCACCAACATTAAGAATCCTCGTTATCAGCTTGATTTTTTTAATTGCTGCAGTTCTTCTACTGTTGCGTTCAGCCTCCTGGTTCAATGTTTTCTGATGCATGCTAGCAAATAATTTCGTTAAATTAAACAAGGTATTGAATGCATGGCTTTCGATGTGGCTTTCAGAAATCGGGAGGAGCTATGTTCATTCTCTTTTACCCATTATTTCGTTCTGAACTATTATATTAGGCAGTTTAGCTGCACGTGCTGCCCACTACCAAATGCACAAAGCTATCAGTGATCACAGATATCTATAACAATACTATCAGCCCACTCACTGCCACACAAAATAAATGCTATAGTGAGGTGCAGTGTCATAGACTATAGAACAAACATGCCAAATGTCACATCTTGGAACTGCTTACGGCATTTTTGGAGAAAGAGAGCAAAAAAAAAAAAGCGAAACATGCCAAGAAGGCTACAAAAATTCACAAATGTGCATTATAGAAATTGAGACTGAATATTCTAACAAAAAGAAAAAATATTATGGGCCGGAAAATTAAGAGCTGAAAACAAGAGCAACCATTCAACATAGTGAATGGCATGAACAATATGTTTATTTAAAGGAAGACGCAGCTTAAAAATCATAAATCACAAAAAAAAAAGATGGAATCCACTAGTATGCCTTGTTTCCTATGCTCTGCAAAAATTTCATTGCTGAAATCCATTGGGAAGTACTCTGAAAAAAGTGTTTTGTTAACCGTGATGGCTCTACATGTTGTTTGCAAGAAAAGGTGCAAACAACAACAATAATAATAATAATAATAATAATAATAATTGCTACGAACAATCGCCATTTTCCCTTCGCTCTAATTTTCCGACTAGATGCTCACCTTGTGAAGCAGATTTTTGTACAACTGTTTTCTCCATTTTGACCTAGCTTGTCTCGTTGTACTCTCAAGACCAGGTCAAAACATTATTTATTTTTCAAAGTTAACTGTTTTAAATACCACGTATATAGTTATCCTAACATTCTAAACATGACAACTGTAACTGATAACGTAAAATTTAAACAAGAAATTTTTTCTGTTTTGCAAAGAAAGAATCATTTTTAGCATGTCCTAACCCGTAGCATGCATGCAAGAATGCAGTTAATATTTAACCAGCCTTCAGCCACATTTAGTTAACTATCTAGGCTTTTCACAAGATTCATTAAAAGAAGTGAACAGTAGAAAACAATGTTCTTGGGATAACACAATGAGAAGGAAATAAGCTCGGATGGAACTTGGGTAGATGCTCAGATGGAATTTGGTGACATTAAGCCACGAATAGAGTATGTACACATAAAAGCATGTTATTCACTGTGACAAATGGCCCGTGCATTGATGTCAGGGTCCCGGTGGTAAAATATGCATGAACATTTGAAGAATCTGCAGAAGGATCAAGTAATAGGGGAGACAATTTGGGCCAGGGGGCGCTGCGCCACTCTGTGCGCCAGGGGAGACAATTTGGGCCAGGGGCGCTGCGCCACTCTGTGCGCCCGCACCTTCCGAGGAGACCTTTTCAAAACCTCCTCACAGAGCGGCCGCATCGTCTGCTCCATGCTGCATTGAAACATGTGTCGTCTGTTCCGCGCTGCATTCGAGAGCGTGTGTTTACGTGCGCACGAACGGTTATTGCTCTCCTCCTCCTGCCGCGCTCTGGCCGCCGTCGCATTCCAAGGAAGGGGGCAAAAAAAAAGATTAAATTACGGAGCGCTTTTTCGTACGATTTGTGCGGTAAACGGTAACGGCGTGGTTGTCAGCCCTTTTGTTAAAGTATCTCGCACCGCTTTTTGTCCCTGGTGTCGCCACAGCGCCCATCGCGGAACTGAGTCTGCCTCAAACAACAGATATGTCAATCATTCTACCCTCATACGCGATCCTGCTTTGGGAGCTCAAAACTGCACATTTGCTTGAGGAGAAAACTGAACTAGGGTTTGCATACAGCTGGTAGCTGCAGAACTAAGAAGGCAAAGGTTTCCATGGGGAGATGTCCCCGTCTGCATGGAAAGTCATCAGACATTTACTCGCTGTTAGTTTCGTGGAGGGAACGAAAACTGCCGCAAGAATGGCATGCTTCACCTTCCGGTGAATGGCCCAGGTCGTACGGAACCAGTGATCGTTAAAGCTAGATAGGTCCCTGATTTCGAACAGCAGTGTCGCAGCAGCGAACTTCCCCTGGCCGCTGTCGGCAAAAACCAAAGGGTAAGGTAGTGTGTTTTGTGCCATTGTAAGGAATACGTCAAAAAAGTGCCAACGACAGGCACTGTGACGCCGGTAGCAGCCTGTGTAGTCGTCACCCTGCTGAAGCATATGGGTCATCGTAGATGGCAACATTTAGTTTTGTTGACCTTGTTGGGGAGTTGCCTAAAACGTCTGTTCCCAAAGGGTTAAATGGGCCCCTTACAAATGAGCAGTCACAAAGGAAAGGGAAGTTCCCCAACCGGCGCCTGGAGCACTCATCGCTGTGTACATGAATATCAATGATTCTCCATGAGAAGGCTGGACCCTTCATTCTCTGAACAGCATGGACAGAGACATCGGGACTTCCGCATTATTCCTTACTCTCCCACACCTCAAAATACCTGTCGCTTGCCTTCAAGTAGCAAATCCGTGTCCATGTTTGTTTTTTTATGTCTCAGAGCCTACTAAACAAGCACTCTTTGAAAACAATGTTCGCGGCGATCGTTTTTCAGGACCTGAAGTGGCGTGCAGTGATGACAGTCTATCAGTTAATCATAATTTCTCGCTTTCGAAAGCACCGATAAAAACACGTTTCCAGCTAGCCTCTTTGTCAGCCGGGGAGCCCAAAAAAGCGGAAATGAGAAACCCCACTGGCGAAGAACACCGGCTTTGCGAGCGTCTGTACGCCACTTTCCCCCTCCTTTTCCTTCTTCCCCTCCTTTTCCTTCTTCCCCTCCTTTTCCTTCTTCCCCTCCTGCTCCGTGTGCACGCGCGGCTGCGCCTGGCACACGCTTTCACGCGGGCGGGCTGCGCGGACTCCACAAACAGCTGTGTGCTGCGTGGCCGCCGCTGCGCGTAGGTTTTCTAGTTCCTCTCCGCTCCGTCAAAAACCGAGCGCTGGAGTCAAGGAGCAAACTCCAGCTCAAGTTCTCTATACACTGCTCTATATGTAGCAAAAAGAGATTACAAAAATTATTAACTTTGCACATGCTATATGCACTTGTGAAATTCACGTGCACCTTTGCTGGCCCTGGAGAACATGGGACCCAGGAACTTAAGATAACAAGCTGCTGCGAGTTAGATTCATTTACAGATCGGTTTTCACAGTTCCCCTTACACAAAGCCACACATATTTCTAGAGCATTCTGAAATGCTGGACCTAAAGCTGTAAAAAATCGACAGAGAACCCATTCCAATATACTGCGTATTCTCCGCAGTTACACAACCCCATAAGAATGCTTTTGTCAGCTTAAACCGGTGAATTGCTCGATCTTAAATTTTGCACAAAAGTGGCATTTGGTCAGCAGTATTGTTTTACCACACCTATTTGGTCTCCCTGATTCGATCAGAATGATTCAAATATTTACGTTGTCTACAGTGACAGCCGCTGTCCCAGCTATGGCAACGGTGGCACCATCTCGTTGTGTTCCAAGCTCTAAAATATTTATTGCAATAGAATATCCATAACAACAGCGTGACAGACGGGACATAGAAGAACGGACGATAGTCATCCGTTCTTCTATGTCCCGTCTGTCGCGCTGTTGTTATGGATCACAGTGCACACCAACTCGCCCAACAACCGCTATACTAATAGAACATTCAAATAAAACTTCAAATTTAGTTCAGTTTTGCCAAAAGTAAGTTTTGATGATTACTGTTGATAAAGCAGCTGAGAAAGTTCTTTAAACCTTCCATCAACCCCACCCACTACCCTTCCTTCACCAGATTTCTATGGCAGTGTTGCTACGAACAAAACGGAATGGCACCACCGGCCTGATTGCTGGGACAGTGACTTGCTCTGCTTCACAGTCACTGCAGAGAATGGGAATATACAACTACTTCTGACTGAATCAGGAAAGAACCCCAAACAAATGTAGTATAAACTACTGGCAACCAACTGCCATTTCTGCGTGAAATCTGAGCTCGAATCAGTCACTTGTTTAGCTAGGAGAAGCATTCCACAAGGTGCACATAACTGCGGAACACGCTGTACATGCATGCCTAGGCAAGTTATACTGGCATTGCATTTTGTGTAGTGCAAGCTTTGACAGGTGAGGTACAGCCCTCTTCCAGAATTATCACTACAAAAAATGCCCTTGCACGAGTAAAACAAGGCACTAAGAGAAAACTTTTCTACAATTTTTACACCCACATGGTATACTAAGCTTTTTATTGCTACTTGCCACAAAAGTTGATGGCATCCAAGCTTTAGTCTGCAGCACAAATAATTGCTGAGACTAAATGGTCAGCAGAATTTTTTTTTTTTTTTTTGTAATCATAGCTGCAAACTGCCCATGATTTAAAGACTCCAAAGGTTCTAGCCTACGTTTCTAAAACATTGGTTTGGTTTGGCTTATGGGGTGCAATGTCCCAAAGCGACTCTGGCTACGAGGAACACCGCAGTGGAGGGCGGCGAAAATTTTGACTACTTGGGGTCTTAAGTGTGCACTGACATCGCACAGTATGTACTACGCATTCAAGGAGCCAGCCCATCATGAGTGGAAACGTTTTGTGCCGCCATTCTAGCTCTTTCAGTGTCTCACACTGGCACGCCGGCACAAATGCTTCAGGTTACCACCTGAGACCGTGAAACACTCCATCTGTGTTATCCGGGTGCTCTCCCGTCTCTCAGAAGCTGTTGTGCCCAGACAGCAGAGCGTCTTTGTTTGTGTGTGGCTCATCTTGGGGTTACATAGCGAAAAACATAGAATGTCTGTAAAAGAAGAACACTTAGTGCCAGAAATCAGTCCACGCCGTAGAACCCCCATTTTTTGTAATAATGACTGTCAGGTCAACACCACTATAGCTTAGCAAGTAGGACCACTTGAAGAATGTGCCCAGTCTCAAAGTGTTCTTTGGGATAGCCACTTCAGCATCCTTGGGTGAATTGGTTGTCATAGTTCCTAGCACAGGGGGTTTCTCAAACTGGATTCCATGGAACCCAGAGATTTTGCGAGCTGTTTTTGTGGGTTCTGTAAACTCCTAATAAACTTAAAATAAAATAAACTTAACAAAATTCTGCCTTGAAACTGACAAAAGTTGAGCGCCAATTGCACCCCCTCTTCCAGTCCTTTGGCAGTACTGTTCCAGCAGAGCCTGTCCCGTTAAATCCAGGACACCACTCCTAAGTGACCTGAATAACTATCCTTACCAGCTACAAAAGTGTCCGGGTACGTATGTATGCATGGACACCTACACAACCTAAGGCGACACACAGTAAATAGACCACACAGTGAAACTGCACTGAATGGTCGCAGTGACTTGTGCGACATTTTTGATCACAGAATTGCAGTGGTAGCGCAAGTCATGCACACTGTCAAGAAGGACGAAAGAGAGAACAACGCTTACCCTTGAAGGCTGTGGTACTGTCGTAGGCATAGTTGCCCAGCCGAAGACTGCACTGGCAAAACTCACACCGGAAGCAGTTGCGATGGAAGAACAAGCCTTCCGCACTCAACCTCTCCATGAGGTACACCCGTTTGTGACAAAAACAGCAGATCTCACTCACAGAACCACCAACATTAGCACCCCCGGCACTCTCTGTTAACTTAGCCGTCGCCGGCATCGTGGCCGGCTGCTGTAAAGAGGGAACTGGTTTTGTCACAGGTGGCTGCTGCGTAATCGCTGGTTTCTTTGGTGGAGGCGTCTTCGCACCGTCCATGTCATCACTACGGTACAGCACCACGGGAGGTGGTGGAGGGGGCCTCTTCTCCCTCAGCCCTGTCTGGGCATCCAAAACATTTGCGATGTAGTCTGCCATAGCTGCGACCCGATTTGCCCCTCGCCTCCCCACATCTAGCGACCCTTCCTTGAGCTGCCGGTCCAACCGGTGCAACCTTTCATCGAGGTTCGTGAAGCGGGCCCGATCGCTATCCGTCTCTTTGCCATCGGCCTTGAGCCGCGCATCCATCGTGTTCCGCTTGCTCTCGAAGATGTCCCTCAGGATCTGCGGCTTCTCGGGCTCGACCTTGGGTTCCTTCTGTCGCTTCTGCTGCTGCTTGAGGCGCTCTTCCAGCATTTTCACGTTCCACTCATCCTTGCCAATGCGGCCAACCTTGGGCACTCGCTTCTTCACCGGAATGGGCTTGCCGATGGAGTTGAGCTGCTCCTGGAGTTGCTCCACCGCGGTTTGCGGAATCTTCCCGGTGACCGAGCTACTCTCGTCCTCTGTTGCCGAAGAGACGTGCCCACTTCTTCTGCCTCGGCTGCCCCGAGACGATGGCCTATAGTCCTTGCCGAGCTGCTCCTGGAGCGCCTGCATCCGTTTGCCGAAGGATTCCTTGTCCATGGCCGAGAGAATCTTGTGGTACTGGTTCAGGGTGGCTGCGTCACCGCCAGCCACGATATCGGCGACTCGGTCACGAGCACGGCGGCTTCTGGTAATGGACACCCTACTACGGCGGTGACCCTCGCTGCGGTCCCTGACCGGTTCATGCTCGCTTGATGACTTCCGCTTACTGGTGGGCCTTTGCGAGGATGAGGAGGTAAGCTTGGCCAGAAGGTTGAGCGGTGCCGTTGGTGGCGGCTGGTTCTCCTCGATGAGCTTGCTGACCTTGTAGGCGGGACGTCCCTGCGGGATTTCACGCCGGAAGGTCTCGTAGATTTGGGAAACGTACGAGACCATGGTCAGCTTGTCCGGCACGATGCAGTCTGCCATTTCCTGGCCGGTCATTACAGGTGGGATGCCGTACTCCCGCTCCAGAATGTCGAAAGCCTGTGTCAAGGGAGAAAGTAATTCAATGACCCGGCTAATTTATGCCCGGAATGGTTAGCGCTATTTTTACAGCAACATCTTAAAGCCCTAAATATTTCTAGGTGCTGCAATGATCCTTCATGCCACTTTCCCGACGCAAAAGATTTTCGAGGTAACTGCTACAGGCGAAAAATGCACGTATGTGTTGGTATATTGATGACCATAAGGAAGTAATGGTCCCAGCGGTATAAATAAGAAAAGATTTCTCAAGTTTAGCACTGCTAAGATGCCTTTTACTGCCCATGACTATAAGATGCAATTGCAAGCACAGCGACAATAATAATAATTTTGAATTTTAACGCAAAAAGGAATCTCACATAGCACCTAAAGCCAACCCCATGAGTGTTAAAAGGGGTGCTAGGGAAAGTAGTCCCCTCTAAGAGAGCTCATGATAATCCCACCGACTTCTTAGCATTACTAACAAGGCTCATCAAAAGCCCCATCTTGATGTTTGAAGAGCAAAACATGCCAAACTGTAGTAAACAAAAATCATACAAAAGTCATACTGGTGCATAAGATACACCTGTTGGTTTTGGTAAATGCCACAAAAAATGTGCTCAGGATCCTTTTGTCACGATCAAAATCAAAACTTTCAAGAATGTGACTGGAATGGCTGAACAGAATGCAGAAATTAGTCCAGCTGTGGTAAGATGTTATTCTACACATAAGAAAACACTTTAAAAACAACTCAATGCTTCCCTCTTTTGCAGAATAATATTCTTTTCAAATATGGCTATTCAGTACGGCAAAAGATAACTTGCGGCGCTTCATTTTTCGTTGTATAGAAGTCATCCCATTGTGCTGTACACACTGGAGAAAAATTTAAGGAACAAGCTGCCACTTATACACTGAAAAATAATGCAATTTACTTAATTTACTTCCTAGCTGTCAGTTTTGTCTTTTGGTACATAAAGATGGTTTTTGTGCCTATATTTCATTACAGATTGTGTTCATTAAAATGTACCCCTACAGGTAACCAGCCCTATTGTATGCAAGCGGGAAAGAGAGCTCATTTGCAACTTGCCCCCTTTGAAAAAGAAGATAAACATAATGCAGCATGATGATGTGCAACAAATTAAATGCCAAAAGCACAGAACGTGTTGTAATAAGCCAATTTCCCTAAACGTTCTGACATGCCAGCAACGTTTAGATGAGAGGGAAAATTAAGCTAAGATAGGAAACTAAGAAAGGACTAAAGACAGAAAAGGAAAAACTGATAAGTAGCTGTGCACCTGTCCCTTTCTTGAGCCGAGGTGCCGAGACTGCTTTATGCCTTCCTACATCTCCGTCCTTTCCCGGCCTGCCTGTCAAGGTTACCGAGTGCTGACCGAATATGTGCTCACCTGTTGATTGTTTGCAGCTACATCCACAGGCGACAGCTCATCCAAGTCGACAAGGTCAGGCCTGTACCGATGCAGGATGGCGCACAGTGCCAGGCCGTCCTTCCACGAGGAGGTCATGTTCTCAATCTTGATCTTGCTGTACAGTGCCACCTGCCTCTGGCACCACGAGAGCAGGGCATCCGGATGAATGATGGATTCTGCACCAGAACATGCAACACAACAAAAGAGAAAAAGATGGTCAGAAGTCTATCTCGACAATTTAAGCAAGGGAAATGCGCAAATAAAGACACGAGCGAGAAAAACACAAGGATGGGCATTCTCTTCGTCTCGGGCGCTCTTCTAGTCCGTGTCTACATTTGCGTATTTCCCTTGGTTAAGTATGTAGAGCGACTTGCCCAACAACATGCTATCTTGAAACATGGCAGAATAAATTTGGTGGACTCCGCTGCATCTATGAGCAAGGGCAAACAACTGCAAATAGCTGTACACTGACAGTCGGACATTTATTGGCTGGAAAAGATAAGCGCTTAGCGTGCACTCCAAAATTTGCATAAGTGGAGTGAGCTGCCCAATGCGATCTTGTTCCTTGCTTGTTTATAGCTGGCTGAGCCATAGAAATAGGGTGCCAATATGTTTCCAAAGAATAGGAAGCATGTGAGAGCGTGACCTACCTACTAGCACAATTAACGAAATTATTATAGAAAGCATGCTCTGGGAGCATGCTTCTCTGGGAGCTTTGGGAGCAACCAGAAAGCCATAATGTAATAGTATGTCTTTAGAATTATAGTTGCATGCAAAAAAATGACGGGCGCTCAAAAATACATTGGCAATTTTGGTAAGCTTTTCAGGAGTTAAACTGGCAGTTAAAGGGTTAAACACAAGTGCTATTTCTTACGAAACTCTTTTGTATACACCACGACGGCACGTAAGAGGTGAAAGAAGAAACTTAAGACGACAATGCAAATATGTGGTTAGCAGAGACAGACCCCTGCGCCGCCGCTTTCGCTGCATGTCACTGAGTAGCCGTGGCCCGGGTGGTGGCAGCTTGATCTCTGTGTCCGTGCGGCACAAGGGCCGCACCTGTGAGGGCAGCACCGTCTGCAGGTTCAGGTTCGGGTAGCGCGAGCTCGGGTTCAGGCTGTACTCGGCCAGGTCCTTGCTCAGGTTCTCGGGCGTCGTCTGCGCC
Source organism: Amblyomma maculatum (assembly GCF_055883805.1). Lineage (NCBI taxonomy): Eukaryota > Metazoa > Arthropoda > Arachnida > Ixodida > Ixodidae > Amblyomma > Amblyomma maculatum. The sequence goes on along the minus strand of NC_139354.1, from coordinate 38,658,340 downwards.
AGCAGCCGGTAGATAGACTCCCGCTCGGCCAGCACCTGAGAGGGAATGCCACACAACCCTGCATAACTCACAAGATAACAAAAAAATTGATTCACACATTTTTTCACTTTTATGCCAGCAAATGCAGGCCATGATGTGTGGAGATTGAACAGTTTGAAAGCAATAATGCCGCTGTATCACAGACCAGGTTACATGCTCTGATCATGTATAGGGCATTCTATATTTATCTGTCTGGGCAGTATAAAATTCTCCTGTGCAAATTAATGGGCAATTTTTGGCTTTAAAGGCTAGCCAAAAAGTAGCTTGTGGTGGTGCATGTTTTTTATAAGTAATTTAACATTAGAACCTGCCCGCTTTTTTCCGAAATAGACAAAAAGAACTACAGTCTGCTGCAACAGAACGCCTCGTCAAAGCGCGACTTGACAGGCAGCACCATCTGGAGAACTATGCGGCCCACCCTCGCTCTGTTCGGGACAATGGCTGCCTCGCAGTTTGCCAGATGGTGCAGCCTATCAAGTTAGCCGCTTTACTTGTTTCGACAAAAAGTTCTGCTGCAGCTGGCTGCAGTTTTTCAACAATTCCAGAAAATTAATGCAAATTATAATGTTAAATTATTTATCAAAAAACACAGACCATGAAAAGGTACTTGTGGTCGGCTTATGGGCCCACATAGTTCAGTAGTTCGCGCAAGATAATTTTTACAACCCGGACAAATAAATATGAACGTCCTGTATATATATATATATATATATATATATATATATATATATATATATATATATATATATATATTACTCCCTTGGTTCTTCACCACTGCGCAGTACTAACAGCTACAAATACCTGGGTGCTACCTTAACTTCTACTCTGTCCTGGAGCTTACATATTAACACTATCTGCTCCTCTGCCTGCCGCAAACTCTGTTTCTTGAGACACAAACTAAAAAATGCACCCTCTTCCGTAAAGTTACTCTCTTACATCTCTTTCATTAGACCGAAGCTAGAGTATGCATGCATAGCATGGGATCCTCACACTAAGTCAGATATCAAGCACCTTGAGAAAATACAAAGAAAATCAGTTCGGTTTATATTTAATAAATTCGCTAGGTTTGACTCACCCTCTCAAACAATGACAGATAATTCCATTCCCACACTTGAATCCCGCAGAAAACAGCTGAGGCTAGAATTCCTTTCTCTCCTGATAAATAACAAGCTTGCAATAAACCAGTCCCCTTATATATCTCCTGCACCAACACACTATACGAGACATCATCATCCTGACTCACTGACACCCTATTATGCTCGAACTAACATGTTTATGTTTTCCTTTTTCCCTTGCACAATATCAGATTGGAACACTAATTTACAGATGGCTATGCATTGCGATTAATATTGTATAATTTCTTATTACTTTTGTTGTTGTTCTTTGCTCTTTCTTGTACTCAACTATGCCCCTCTGCTTGGACCCAAGGGTCTGCAGTATGTAATAAATATATATATATATATATATATATATATATATATATATATATATATATATATATATATATATATATATATATATATATATATATATATATATATATATATATATATATATATAAGTCACACATCCAATTAACCCCATCAGCCATATGAGACCCATTCCACATGACCTATTAACATCTTACATATGACCTTGAATGCCCCTTCACTTTTCTTTTTTCATTCCAAAAACACAGTACTGAGTTTACATTCTGTCATCATGTAAACGAAGAATGCAATACCAGGACAATGTATGAGGCAGGAAATGAGCATCTGGCCATCTCTTGTCGTATCGCACTTACATTCGGTTCATTTTTCAACTATTACTCCCATTGCAGTTCATTCAACATTTCTCAAGAAAAATTCAATGCTACTTCTTCTGAAGCAAACTAAGCATGGAGCACAAAGAAGTAAATGGAATGCAATAGCAATGTTGAGGTGACTCTAGCAAATTCTCTTTGTGGGCAAGGTTTAGAATCAAATAATGCATACCAAGAAAAAAAAAAAAAAGAAAAGATGTAGGCTTCCACTGACATCCTCTCAGAGGATTTACCAACAAACCTTATTGCGCAAAACTGTAAATCTTCAAGCCTCACAGCATGCATATTCTCTGTTGGTTGTTGTGAAATCCTACCCACTAACCGACGGCCAGTGACAGTCACTGTTAAGAAAAACAATAAAAAAATGTGATAGATACACAAAGTTTTGTATGAATCATTTGTTCTATGGTTTAAGATTAAAACTGGAACAGACAAGTTTCAAGGTTGTGAGAAACAGATGCAATGTTATAAAGAAGACTTCTTTGCATTAACTGAACCATGCCGATTATTACTGCGCTGATGCGCCGAGTTAGTGAAGTGGGTCTTGACTGCGTATAATCTGCCATAAAAACAGAGGCAAGACAGCTTCAAAAGGCTCTTCCGTATCCTAGCAACAACGGCAAGACAAACTTACGTGCAGCGGAGAGTCCCTGTTCATTGCCCAGGAACGCATCATCCAGGCTGCATCCAGGGAGCTCAGGAATCCACGAGCACAACCGGAACCCGTGGGCCAGAACGGCTGAGTGCGTACAGGAAGAAAAGACAGCGGGTTTAAAGCTTTCCGACCCTTTGACTTCCTCCGAATTAAATACCACTACTAACTCTTCCTCTAATACACACAAGTCGAAGTTGTTGTCCGAACCTCTGACGTCCTCAGAAACACTACACATGTCAACAAGCAAATACTACTACTCCCTCTTCTTCCATAACAAATAAATCAAAAGTGTTATGTTAGCCTTTACTGACCTGATCAAACTATAAATTTAAGGGAATGAGTTGTATAAACCCTTTGATAAAATGTAGACCAACCAGTCATTATCTATACATCCCTCATACAGTTGGCTCTTGATAGTTTGAACTTGAAACGCACAGAATATGTTTGAACCCTGGAGAGGTCCAATCAGGGGGAAGCATGTTTAACCCACTTGATGTTGACAACACCAATGCACCAGTTCAACAAAACTAGAAGTTTGAATTAAGCACAGTTGAATTAGGGATACCACACAGCATTTGTTTGTCTTGGATCTCTTTCACATCAGATCTATATTCATTTCTGAAGTCCCACGTAATTGAAATGATAAGCTATTGTCATATGTGTACAGATTGCTCATTCCAGGTAAAGGGAGGTGCACGAACCTCCAGCAGACTGTCCCCAACGAGACCCTGCAGAAGCCAGTGTCCATGCCGTTCAAGAAGCCGGCTGGCATTATCCGCCGCATACATGGAGGTGAAGTCAAACATGGCCACGTCCGGCTGCCCGTAGTGGTTGACGGCAAACTCGAGGCACGGTAGCGCGTAGCCCGTGGCAAAGTCGGCAGCGTCCCTCGCGTACTCGGTCAGTGCGCTGCGGTCCACATTGTCGGGTGATAATAGCCTCGCTGTGTCACTGTAGTCCTGCCAAAGTCAAACCATTTGCAAGTTGAGCCGCTCGCCAAAGCACTCACTCCAAACAGCTACACGAGCCATTTGCAAGTAAGCGAACACTGGTAAGCTAAGCAACAGACCGCTTGAGAATTGTGCAAATAAAGTGTAAACAAATGCAAGCCCCGGTCCGTTTCTGTTCCAGTGGAGATAATAATAATTGGTTCACAGGAAAGGAAAGGTGTAGTATCTGTCACATGTTTCTGCAGACACCTGAACAGCATCATAGAGGAAGGGAGGAAGGTGGGAGTGAATGAGGAAAGAGAGAAAGAGGAGCCGCAGTGGAGGGCTCAGGAGTAATTTATTTCATACATAAGAGCCTGACTAAAACTAATTTGTTTTAAGCTTGAGTCACCGCAACAAATGCTTGACACAGTGCTATGGGATACCCCATGAAACCCTTACGACTGCATCCAAGAGATGAAACTGCGTTCAACAGCTAAGCAGTATGTATACACCATGGCCCAATTTTATTATTAAATATAAAGTGTTGCCTGTCAGCAACCGGGAATCGTAGCACATAGACAAAATGTGGCCCTCAAAGAAGAAGAGAAAGGCCTACTTACATTTATAATGACGCCCCGCTCCAGCAAGCTCTGCTTCTTAGCCGTCATCACAAAGTAGTGAGTGTCGTCCTTGTAGTAGACGATGTTCTCCAGGTCGATGCCTGTGCTTTCCCTCATATCCTAAAAACAAAGATAAATGGACAGCAACATCTTACTCTCAGACCACTGACAAAACACAGCAAAGAGTGCAACTATATAAGGTCAGCTGAGGGATAATTAACGAACAAAGGAAATTGTGGGGGTTTAAGCATGGCTTGAACATAGTGATAGAGCGAAAGTTGAGTGTTGAGGGAATTTTTCCGCAGACACCTGGATTTAATGTGCCGCCGTCACAACGTTCGAACAAACCGTCTGTCCTAGCAACTTGCTGTTGTCGTTCACCTCTACCAACTACACAGTTATCTGTCTTCTATTTCTTCTTTTTCTTCTTTTTTCTCATCTTATTGGTCTAATTTTTCTTATTCTCCTTCTTTGTCTTCTTCTTCCTCTTCCACGGTGCCACGTTAACACGGTGCCACGCCAATGGCTAGAAAACCTGGCGCAGTGTAGCTTTCGCTACGAAAATATGCGTATTTTCATGAGCCAAAACAATAACTTGACCAGAAGGCAGCACTTTGATCTGCACAACATTCACGAAATTCCCAAGCGGTCCAAGAGCCATTACAAACACAAAGGCACTCCTCCGGGTCAATTTTTCTGGTGACTAGCAATGAGCTTAGCCAATCATTACCTAAGTTACACTGCAAGAGGCACATGAACCTGACATGCGGATACTAAAACTGGAATAATCAACAGCTAGGCGATCAGCTGTCAAGTTACCAAGGCTTCGATTGTAGCAGAAGTTAATTTTTAAGTTGTTCTGCTTACACTTTAGGTAGTCCCAAACCTCATTTAATTAGAATAATTTTCACTGTCGGACAGACTATCAATCCACAGAGGGTGGATTAGAGATGCAGATCTTCCAACTTTATAAAACAAGTCCACAATGCACATAGTCACCTCAGTACTCCTACGAACAAATGTGCCATCATACATACATTTCTATGTACCAATGGCTTCATTTCAATGTAAATTTAAAGACCTACCTTCTACAATAAAAGCTCAACAAGGCACAACTGCTTCATCAAAGTGGTTCCATACAGGAAGCAGCAGCGTGAAATCCTCCCTTGGCTTCCATATAACCTGGCAATACTGGCATGACCCAGAAAGCGATCAGCCTACCTGCCATTGCTGGCACCAATAGAGAGAGAGAGAGAGCACCCCAGCAACCTTGCTGAATGCCCTGTACCATCGCTCTACCCCTTCATCAGTGGAAGTGCCAGCGAATCCCTGTCCGACTCCTGACAGCCATCGTCCATAAAGGTGCACTATCCCACTATGAATGGATGGATTCAGCAAATCAAAGCGAAGTACAATGCATTTCGTACAGTTATGCTTCCTAGCTGATGTGAAAGGTATATGCGTTGAACATCAACGTCCAGTCACGTGACTAGCCCAGCCCACATGAACAGTGCACCTATTGCAGTTGATGCAGCATGACTGCACAGCAACTTTAATGCACATTTAGCAAAAGACAGCCAGCAGCATGAAAATAGCTTTCACCGAGCTCAGTGCATTAAACAGCAGAGCATAAACCTCTGGCAACTTTTCCGTTTATGGAAATAAGCTCACGAAAGTGAACTGGAAACCAAATTCCCCCAAGGTGGATCACAGCGCTGAAGCGAAGGTGAGCTCACCTGAAAGAACCTCTGGTTGAAGATGAAGGCCACCCCGGAGATTTCCTGCACACGTGCTTCTTCCGGCGTGTGCCTGTTCATGAAGTTGGCGGTGATGGCAATGGCTAGCTTGCCCCGGAACTCCCTCCGGTTGAAGCCTGCAGCATGCATACAAGGGAGTCACATAATCAATTACGCCCTAAGCGGTGAAGCAGAGTCTGAGCTATAAAGACTGCAAAGCAAAGGAAATTATTTTCGTTATGGGGACAAGGTAAGCCCTATCTTTCCCATGTATTTTGGGGCATAGTGTGGTGCCCTTTTCTCGGCAATAAAGGCAGCGGCAAGACATTTATACCATTTTGTTCAGCATTTTATCCTCTAGCTACTGTGCTAAAGTTATTGTAGTACATGAAAAAGCAAATTTTAGTCATCTTTTTTTACCTCCTACAGACTAATTTTGATCAAATTTTGTACATGTTATTATTATAAACTAAACAATGTTCTTCGCAAGCCCACTGTTTTGGTACAGTAAATGGCCGCATGCATATACTCCATGCACAGAAAAAATCAGCTTAAAATTTATTGTCCCTTCAAAAATAATGATGAAAATGATGAAGGGACCAACAGCTAATTTTTACAGCAGTTACTGAATGAACAGGTGAGACTTATTAAATTGAGGTGACCTATGTGTGACTTTTTCAGAAAAATTAACATTTGCAAAGGAGCATGGCTGATAAAGTATACAAGACACTTATAATATGAATCACTTGAAGCTTCTCAGTTCTGGTAAATGTGATTTAGGCATATAAAACGTAGAGGCCAATATAGCGTATTACATGACCCCATGGTTGAAAACAAAACCAGACAAAAATGCACATTCTAACAGAACACAGCTGCAATGTTGTTTTGGGAAAATGCCAAGACGACATAAAAGTGCTGGAGATCCATTCAAGCTTAGTCACTTCAAACGCAATCACAAACACTACAGAAAGGCCATCTTTTGAGTGACGCCTGCTGTAAACACAAAGTGGAGCACCATCATCATCATCATCATCAGCCTGACTATGCCCAGTGCAGGGCAAAGGCCTCTCCTGTATTAACCCAATTAACCCAGTCCTGTGCTAGCTGCATCCACTTGACCCCTGAGAACTTCTGAACCTCATCTGCCCACCTAATTTTCTGCCGCCCCATGCTACGCTTTCCTTCCCTTCGTATCCAATTTGTTGCCCTTTGCGACTATTGGTTATGCTCTCTTCGAACTACATGCCCTGCCCATGCCCATTTCTTCTTGATTTCCACTAGAAAGTCATTAACCTGAGTTATTTCTCTTACTCACTCTGCACACTTCCAACCTCTTAACGTTACCCCTACCATTTTTCGTACTATAGCCCTCTGCGTTGTCCTCAACTTAGGTAGAACCCTCTTGGTTAGCCTCCACGTTTCAGCCCCATAGGTGAGTACAGGTAAGATGCAACTGTTATATACTTTTCTCTTGAGCGATACCGGTAAGCTGCTAGCCATTACCTGCAAGTACTTGCCAAATGCACACCATTCAAATCTTATTCTCCTGGTTGTTTCCCTTTCATGGTCCAGATCTGCAGTTACTACCTGTGCTAAGTAGACATTATGCCTACCACTTCCAGTGCTTCACTACCTATTGTAAACTGCCCACCAATTGACAGGCAAAGCGTGTTGGCACTTACCCTTGAGCGTGTTTCGTTTCCCATCAGCCCCAATCAGCACATCAAACTCATACTGAGACGCAGGATGATCAGCAGGCGATACCTGAGCTCTCCATCCAATCTCTGAAATAATTGGAATTGGGAAGCAGAATTTTTGTATGCCTTGACCCTACTGCCAGAATTAGGAAGCCTAAGCAAATCAAATTAACTGGCATAAGAACCAAAGATAGAAGTAGAAAAAAAATAGAGCACTGATCATTTCTCCCTGCCACTAAATGCAAAGCATTGATTTGCTGTACACAAGAGTTTAAAAATTAAATCAAGCTATAATCATTCATTTAAAAGAGCAAGGATCAAAGTGAGGATGGCTCCAGTCACACTATCTTTTCTGTCAACTTCACAACCGCGAGTGCATCTGCCGCTACTGTTCTGGTTTTATGTTAATCCTCTTTTCCTTTTTTGTTCCATACTAGGTGCATAGCACGGGTACCATCAGTAGACGGTTGCAGAACAGCTTCAAATCAACTAATAACTATCAGCTGGATGGTATGTCAAGGGTATTTAAAAGCAAATTCTAATCATTTTGTATGAAGGATGCGGAATATGTCTTCTTTCAGCGAAGACTGAACTGCAATAAAAGAAAGATACTTTTCAGGCTACTTTCAGCTTCACTCCTGTAAGCCTTTTGAAAAGCAAGGCTAGAATGCACCACTTGTTGAAATTACACGCTGCCATAGCGAACTCGAGCACAAAGAAAACATAAACACAATCATTAGCTCAACTTCTCTCTTCACATCCTGCCTCGTCGAAGAGACACAAGAGAAAGAAGCAGGATAGAAAAAAAGAAGAGAATATGAATTGTATCGAATAGACGCCTCTCTAACTGTTTGGCGAGTGTACTGTAACCTCCGTAGAATGAAGAACTGGGCCAGTTGGCACATATTGGCAAAAACTAAAACCGGCGAAAAGACGCAGACAGAGAGAGGAACACAGGACAACGCTCTCTCAGCCTACGTCCTTCTGCTGGCTTCATTCTTTACCACTGTAACCTGTTTTTCTTCAATTATTCCACTTATCTGTTGTTGTTATTGTTATCTGACTGTGCCCTTCTCACGGCAACGCTGTTTTGATGTTTACAGGTGATCAAGTAAGTGAACAAATTGAGACAAACTCCTGACCTATTTGGCCCTGCGCTTAAAACTCTTAAAACTATGAAGAAACAAGCAAACACAAAAGCAGGCACCTAAAATAAGAACTCACTTTCTAGGCTTTGGTCTTCGGGTGGCTCGAGTAGGTCCTTGAAGGTCACATTCTCATGAACTTCGACCCCCAGAAGAAGTGCTACTTTTAGAAGAATCAGTTGCAGCTGCCTGATGCCTGTACACAGGTGAAAAAAAGAAAGAAAGGAAAGGTAATTAAAGACTGGCAGTTAAGAATGCTACAGCACAGCGATTCTGATTGGGTTTTATACAATCACCTATGCGTTAGGACTCGTGTGAAAACCGTACAAGCAGCGCACTGTTTTCGTTAGTCAGTCTGATTTACTGACTTAAAACACTAAGCATTTGTACCTTACCAAGGTGGTAATTTATGATCCTTTAACAACTGAAATAGTTTTTGAAAAATAAGGCAACACGAAACCAAAAAAATGTCATGTACTTCTACAACCTATGTTGTAAAGGTAAGACTATTATGACAAGATATCACTGTACATACAGCCTCAGTCAAAAGTACATAGCCCAAAGGGTTTGCTTCTACGCTATTTAACAAGGATCCATAGAACTCTAGTTGGTTAAAAGCTGGACTACGGACATCAGGTCTTTCTCCTTTCGAGATATTATAGTCACTGAGGATGCGAAACAAGGCCACAGGACTCGGAAGCAAACTCCTTGGGCCGTACATTTTTGACGAGGGGTTGAACGTATATCACTGAACTTCTTCTGCACTGAAAGGCAGGTACCCAGAGGCCTTGTACTTAACTTTTCAAGCCAATAACACAGGGCTCTTGAGTCGGTTATTCTAAAAACAATACACTGCACAATGTAGTGAAGTCCCGTTAATTCAAACTCAATTTAATTCAAATATCAACTATGTTCAAGCTCAAGAGTTTAGTCCCGTCAAAGCGAAGATTCCTCTGTATAATTCAAGCTAACCATATTTCAAACCAATTTTCAAACCCTTATGAGTTCAAATGATTGGAGACAATCAACGCTGTTTCTGGATAGCCTGATATGACTGACCAATATGTTTCACCCACAACCAAGTCAAGATTAGGTCACTGCACGAATAACGTAGACTAACTCCCTAAAAAAAGGAAAATAAACTCGCGGGATGACTCATGCTGCCTGATACGAGACACAAGAACAGCAGTGGCAAATATAACAATATTGTTTATTGCATGACACCATCGTTTGTTGACCATTCAACGTAATGCAGTGTTGCCCTAATGACACAGAAACAGAGAAGCGTGTCCTTGACAGCGGTAACCATCAAATCCTTTAACCAAAGGCAATGCCGCCTGTAATGTGGCAGTGTATTTCACTCACTAATGTGGTCAATGGATCCAGCGCAGAATTTGCCGAAGAATTTCTTTGCTGCCAAGTTGCGCAGGTCGTGGATGACAAAGGGCCACAGATGGAGAACGTTGTTGCGCGAGTAGCGGTCGCGCTTCTCCAGGACCACCACCTTGGCGCCCAGAAGCTGGGCTTCGATGGCAGTCCGGATGCCACACGGACCACCTCCGATGATAAGGACCTGTAGGGGCCAAGACATGCGAAGAGCTAAAAGCCACCGTGTTAAATGGTCAGCTTGATAATTGTGGTGCTGTTTACACTGATGAAGGCACAAGATAACAAATTAGAGAAAGACATACCATTCCTTTGAATGGCCTTTGAATTATGATCACTTCATACATGTCTCAGTGTTGCCATTTGCTACTATAGTCCCATTGTTTGGCATTCTTCTCCAGCTGATAATGAGCAATAGATTTGCAAGGCATGAATAATGTTCATTGAATTTGATCAGTAATTAGGGCTGCAGAGTAATTATCAAAGGAAAAAGAATTAAATTGTGGGTGGCAAAGGCTCAGTGGAGAGACGGGGCTAAGGAAGTGTGGGCGCCAAAATTTTGGTTGGGCATTTTCTTGTCTGCAGTGATGCACAATAGATTAATATGCGCATGAATGAAACATACATGAAACATACATGAATCACAATGTGGTATTTCTCAAACATATCACTAAATAAATTAATTTCATTCTCTTCTCACGCTGCCTCAGTTTTGGTCTCAACAGCCAAACAATGGCTGTGATGTCAAAAGTCGGCACAGGTTGTGCGAAGCATGAAAAAAAATAAAGACTGTATAATCGCTGCCTTGTAGTTTTAATTTAACTCCAACACTAAAGCCAACCTGCCTCAAGAGCCAGACTGACATATAATGAAGCAGCAGTAGTTACACTGCAATTTTGTCATGTCTCAGAAGACCTGTACTGTCCTTTGACAGTACAGGTCCATTGTTGAAATCCAAATGAAATGTACATTGTTGAAATCCAAATCGAAACAGCGTGAGTAAAAATTCAATCAAAAATTATTTACTTGTCAGTAAATACCATGCGGTAATTAATTAATAGCAATGTCTTCCATGTCAGTGCAAACAAGAAAACAAGCAACTAAAGTTTGGAGTCTATATCAGCTGGAATAGGGTGATTTCCGCTAGTAGTGAACAGGAGGTAAACAAAGGTTCCTACGTCAGTATGAGATATCTCCAACCTGTATTCTCGACTAAACTGGTGATGAGTCGATAACTGCATAATTTTGGACAGCACTAGCTATTCACCGGGAATGAACGCTTTCCAAAATTATGCAATGATGCAGCAACTAGGCCCATACAGTTTCTCTTATGCTCATAATGATGGCACTGATATGTAGAAGCCACAAGAAAATAAATGTGAAGCAAGAAGGGGGGGGGGGGGGGGGGGGGGGTGCGGACAGCTTCTCCAACGCACCCGCATTCCTGCACAGGCTTTTCCCCGGTTGTAGCACTTGTGGGCAGCCCGCTTGTCCAGTTTGGCCCAGAGCGACGCAGCCCTCCACGAACGCAGCTTCACCTTGAGGCGAGGGTAGAAGACGGGCAGCGGAGACGGGCTCAGCTGGAGCACGTCGCACATCTACAGGGGAAGAAACGGCAAAGCAGTGGCTGAAAAGATGACGAATCTGCTCATGTGCGCAAGTCTACCTAATCACTTTAGATCAGGATATTCCAGGCAAAGCTCCTTGTAGTCATCCTGCTGCACCAAAAGCTGATATTGCACTGATGAAAGGCAGTACCAATATCTCCCTCAGACTGCTTGAACAACAAGGTATGCTAGACTTTTGTTAAGTCCAAATTGCCAGTTACGTGACCATATGCTTTGGTCTTGCTTTGCTTGGCTTTTGTCGACCATGTGACTAACACACTGTAGAGACCAGCGCCTTCCGTAATAACACTTGGAATGGTGTGTTTCATCATGCTAAGATTAAGCAGACTAACGCATTATCACATTATGCTTAAGAAAGCTTTTGATGCAAAAAAGAAAAATGATTTTTATGTAAAGCAAGCGAAGTATTCACCCTCTACCATTTGTACTCAACAATCAGCAAAAGTTTCCTTACTATTTTAGGCAGATGAATGATGATTTATATTATGCTACGACAGCAGCACCCAGGACCAATTAAAAACAACATCATCCGAGTGATAGATGGCGACAAACAGTGAAAAAGAACCGTGGCAAAGGCAGCAGCAGCACTCACCTGCCGGTAGGTGGACAGGGCTGCCTTGAAGGTGCCAGCCGACACAAACTGGTCGAAGAGGTCCGAGGCCAAGGCACTCTCGGGGCTCATGGCCTGGGGTAGCCCCGTGGGGGTGCCCCTCGCACCCCGCACGGCCATGGCTACCTCCTCCTCCTCCGCCTCCTACAACCTGCTGCTCGTCAATGCCTTCTCCACATGGTTGCCGCTCTTGTGACACACGCCAACCTGCACAGAGGAGGCGACGGTTCTCAACCGAGGATAGCGGGCTACTCTCTTCAAACTGCAACTTTCAGCGGTACATTTCTGTCTGTCACAATACGAACTCTGTGTAGTTCCCCGCAACTTCAAAGAGAATTAAAAAACAACAACACATTGTTGCTAACACATTCCAGCAAATATGACATGCCCAGCTTGGTCAAGCGAATACACCAGGCTCTACTTTTGGAAGTGAAAATGGCACTGACTCCTTATTCTAGGTGCTTAAGGCACCTAGAGTTCCATTAGCAGTAGAAGCTCAGTTCTTTATTATTATTCAACAGTTTTTATTATTCATCAAAAGGCAGGCACTAGGAAAAAGCTTGTGGAAGGCTTGAGTTCCTACCCTGTCAATGCTTTCATTGACTATGCATGGTCAATTCGGAGTCAACTTTTACAGAAAGTGCTTTACGTATAAATCTCTTCTGCAACACTCGGACCCACTGCTTACCACTTCGGTCAAATGCTGAAGATAACATCCACAAAATCATTGCTCCCGGATGCTGTTCCAGGCTAACCATCAACTGAGCCTAAAACGCGTGGGTAACGACATACAGCTAAAGTGTTTCACCAAAGATGTGAAGACAACTAGTTTGTTGCGTGCAGTAGATATAACCAAGACAACAGAGGGGTCTGAACAGAAAGTGCAGTAGAAATCTCTGCCTTGACAGCTTTAGGGCCCCTGGAATTTTTCAGCGTGCATCATAACTGAGGTGCAGTCGTGAATTCACTTAAACATCTATCCGTGCTCAGACCTTAAAAGTTTTGACAAACAACTTGAGAAAGAATAGTGAATGATTTGGTTTGGTTGGTGGGGTTTAACGTCCCAAAGCAATGCAGGCTATGAGAGACGCCACAATGGAGGGCACCGCAAGTTTCAACCACCTGGGGTTCTTTAACGCCCACTGACATCGCACAGCCCAACGGTGCCTTGCTTTTAGCCTCCATCGAAAAGCGGTCGCCGAGGCTGGGATTCGATCTCGTACCCTTGGGAACAGTAGTTGAGCACCATAACCACTGTGCCACCCCGGCGAGGCGAAAGAATAGTGAATGTCCCTGAAAAAAAACCCTCCAGACATTGCCACTGACTGACTGACTTTCATGACATCATGTTTAATTACATTTTACCAGCTAGCCCAAGATTACAGGGGGCTGAAAGTTGCAAGGAAATTAACCATACATAAACTAGGTTAACCACAACACCATGACAATTGGTTGATACCATTGCCTAGAGGGCCTCATTTGAGGGGCAGCATCTCTTGTTTCGTTCTCGAGCTGTATCCAACCATTTTTTAATGTGCAGCACTCTTTGTGTGACGGCAAGCAAGCAAGCTTTCAGGGTTCAGCATAACAAAGTTGACTCTTTACTTCGTTAATTCTTCAGTGCCCCTGGGCTAGTAGTCTAAGGGGGCTGACGGCTATCAGCCTAATCCAATAGGGTCAATCAGAGCTCAAATATTCGATTAAGTGCAGTTTTCACACAACGCTGTGATGTATAGCTTTTGTAAAAAGAGTATAGTGGCGCTGATTTAGCATTAGTGGAGGTCCTTCCCATTAGAGAGGGTAGGACAAAAAATATTTACCTTCAAGGAATTCGGAGCACTGGAAATGCATTACAAGCCGCACGAAGTGGCACAGAAGCAGACCCCGTGAGCTCTACAGTTTTGACAAAGACAGTACTTTCATGAAAAGTTGGTGAAACCCCACCAACGGTCGTATCCCCCTGACGTCACCTTTTGATGAGTTCCCAGATAGGAACTATCAGAGCTTTTAAAGGTTAGAGCCAAGTGAGTGCACACCCAATTGGCTCTGCACAGCGAAGACTCCGGTAGTGCCTACATGAGACATAATCAATGACCAAGTGGGCACATCGCAAAAGATGACACTGGGAGAATACCACCCTTGATGGTGAAACAAGGAGCATGAAAAGGAACAAGGACCCCAACTAGTAGAACGCAGGTAGAGAACAGCCTGAAAGGACTGCACCAATTCTTTGACATGCAAGCGTTGATAGCTATGCAACAAAAAGTGCTCCAAGGTAGAGAGGCGCACTAGATCAACCCTCCAAAAGAAATGCACCAAATTTTGCAGACTTATCTAGCTCGCTCCTCAAGAACATGTTTCCAAATTCTTTTTCCCTTGTAACATTTTTGCTGCGGCAATAATTTTCAGAACCCTAGCTAAGTGTGACACAGGAAGGTGAAACCAGCTTTTTTTTTCAGCTCCCAGCAGACGATGCTAGAGACATTGAAGACGCACTTAAAACTAGTATTTTGTAAATTACTAAGCTACGCAATGGTTTCAATATGTGACTGAGTATGCGTGACCACACTGCTTGCATATGCAACGTGACACACCGATCAACCAGGGCACAGTGCACATGTTCAAGAACAAAGGATATACTTCATCCTACACATTACTGAGTTCCACCAAAAAAGCTTGAGAACAGGTGTACGCTGTGTTGTTTAACATTTGCATAATAATTGTAGCTATGCATGCATGATACTGTCATATTATGTACAGCCAGTAACGCACTAATAGCAGTGACTGTTCAATGCTTCCCATATCATGGAAAATTAGCTCCAAAATGAAGCAATCAACACCCAGCCCAGGGCCACTGCAAATATCAATTCAAGTATGGTTCCATTCATGCTAGTCCAGCACCAAATCGACCATACTGCATCACAAAACAAGCAGCAACTACATACAACACACTGCAAATCAAGTAAATGACATATACATGCTTCTCCATTCAAATTACAATCATGCCTTAAGTATTGGAGAAAAGAAAACATATTTTCTAGTAAAAGCGCACTGCAATTTATTACCGGTTTGCATATGCCATGGCTGCAAGTTTCAATTATGCAATGCATGAAAAATTTTAGAAGAAAATAGCGTGCTTCGTTTACTTTTTTCCTCACCGATACATACCACGAAGACTTTTTGCCTGATAAAGCCTGCAGTGCACATCGAAGCAATGCAAACGCTACACCATCTGGTGTTGAAATGCCAGAATTCTGAGGTGCAAACTGGGAGTACTCTGCACACTAAGGTGGTGAACTGAACCAAAGTCACGATGAGAGAAATTCATGGGTTATGTTTGCTAGTATCCAGCTCAATGACAATTGAAGAATCCCCATTTAGTTAGTTTTAGAATGGCTAGGGAGAAAGGAAAAGTGGGCACTGCAACTTAATTTCAGCCAAACATTAATGCATCATACTTGCTATTTTACTCAAGCTCTGAATTTAAATTGAAACAAAGGAGATTTGTAATTATGATTAGCTACAAAGCACTTTGCTTTAATGTGATGCTTTTAAGCCTCAATGTGAATTCAGTAGCACATATATATATGTATGAAAATGGCCCATAAAATGAATAAAAATCAGAGCCCATTCAAGAAAGTATAAAAAGAAAGGGGAAAAAAATAAAGGGAAAATGTGCAGGCAACAGCAGGAATAAATAGAACAGGAGGCATGCAAAAAAAGATTAAAAAGAAAGGCATGCTACTGCAAGGCTGCAAGCCAGGGCTCTTGCACACATGCCACATGCTTTCTACAATGCCGGAGCGATATCAAACAAAAAAGACAAGCAGTGTGAAAACACCTGGCGGCATACTGGAGGTTGCTGACAGAGGCTGACGACACTTGTTGGAGCCAATGTCACAGAAAGAGCTTATATTCCACTCGCTGCTCTTACATTACAAGGGGGGTTGGCAATCCCTGATTTGAACTTCTGAATGACCTCCTGACTTTGGCACTTTGAACAAGTGACTTAAATGACATTGAGCACTATGCTGACGCACTTAGGCAGCAGCAGCTGCTGCTGCTGCTGTGGCTGACAGCAGATGCCCATACTTCAGACACCATCGGCCCAACACAGATGCGTATCAGAGATAGACGACAGCCCTTGCTGTGTACATGCTGTAAAAAAGAATTTAAAAGCCCTTGCTGTGTACATGCTATGCTACGCAGCGGTCCCAATCACATGGAAAAGAAAGATGTTACTGGCTGCACTTTACTTGCTTGCGTAAAAGGTTCTTTGCTCTAAGACATCCCAGGGAGTTTGAAATTAAAAGAATGAATATGAGAGGCTTGTCCCATACGATATATTGATAACCAAACCTATACTGACAATCCACAAGGATACAGTTATTTGGCAGTAACCATTGGAGATAATGACGCTGCATATTATTTGATATGAGTCCCAATATCGTGCAACATGCAATTAACTATTTAGCAGTATGACACTGTCCAAAATTGCATTAGGTGCTCATATGACACTGTATTGCTTGTACAGGCAAACTAAGCACTATCAAACAAGAAATTAAACTGAAAGAAAATGATTTCGAAAAATGATTGCAGTGCTATTAAAACAAATGTCTACGATAACTGCCAATATCATTGTTCAGGGATCTTTTCATGAGTGAGCTATGGCAATGTGCACCAATACTTAGAGAGCCCATTAAGTTTTGTTAAACCCTGCAAGACAAAAATAATAGTTGCCTAAGCCAACCTTACAACAACCTGCTGCATATTTGGCCCAAAGTAAGCTTTGTTAAAAAGCACAAGGCTGTCTTGAAGCAGCTGTAGAACTTTGGTATCACTTGGAATCTGCTCATCAAACCTTAAGGCTTGGTTGAAGAAGTGTGGTCACAATTTTTGTTTGGAAGTTTTCTTCTTTTGAATGGCACGTAAGACGTACACACCGAGTGCCATGTGGAACTTGTCTATACCTTATATATTGCCATGGAGGAACGAAGACGATGTAGTGGAAGAACAGAGTGTTGATGGGAGAAAAAGTGGAAGTTGGGCACCTGAACATGACCGGGAGCCGACTTCACACGTTTGCAGACACCTTGTCCTGAGTGAAGGCTTCACACCGTACAAATATAATTTATCAGTGAATTTCTTCTCTATGTAAGAAAACAAAATAACACAATCATACTTTATTTTCAATTCACTACTGCTTTTGCACCAGCCTGCCCTAAGAGGTGGAATGACAGTAACTCATTAATAACTATGATACTGTTATTTTTTACCAACTCCAATGACTCCAAATAAACTATAGTGCCACAGACACCATATGCCTGCTGAAAATTAGACTAAGACAGCATGATAGAAGAAAATAAATTATAACTTATCTATGAAAAATAACTGAATTCCTTATGGCGCTATATGTTTATTAATGTATTACACACTCTGCAAAAAAAATAATAAACGACCAGAATTTTGTTTGTACTCATTTCAACACTGCAAATTTTAAAAGGAGATTACTTAACACATATACTAACAGGCCAACAGTAATTCAGATTACGACATAGCCATATAATGAATCTGCATGGCACAATTACTGGGCATTTATACATACGACACTCAACTTCCTTGCACTCAAAGGCTCTAGGAACCAATATTGTGGCCCAATTACTTGGTGAACTGAAACCCAAATTCCTACGCCTTACTACAAGGCTGTTTGTGTCCACAATATGTGTTGTACTGCTTTACTCGCCGTATAATTCGGTCAACGCCAAGCACTCCCGTTCGTAGGCCGTCAACAATACTACGCCCACATACCCAACAACCGACTTGTGAGACGCCAGTTTGCGATCCAATAGGGCGCGGTACCTGAGCGCAGGGCTGTTTATTCCCGTGGCGGCCACTTTGGGTCAGCGTGTGTATGGATCCTGGAGACCCGAATCCCTGGCGGGCGCATTTCTCGTAGCAGACGCTCAAAGCCGCGAACGCCCACAAGAAGCATGCGAGCGCGCGTGAACGCGTTCAAGCGTAGTACTCCTCGAGCCCGGCCGGAATGCGGCAGCGTTCGTTCGGGAGCAGTCGCCGCCGCCCGCAGCAAAAGAAGACGAGGTCACGGCCACGTGCTCACGGGAGCGCGGAGAAGTGCCGGCCGTCCGCGATCACCGCCGAGCTCGCGGATCAGAGCAGAAGGAAAAGCAGCGGCGAAGCGAGCCATGCCGCGCCTCGGAACCCATGGATGCGCAACGCGAGGGCGCTCCGCAATTTCGTTCCACTGGAATAACCGTACAGTGCTGTCAAGAGTGGCAATGGTTCCGGCGAGTCAATCCAGGGAGCAAAGTTTAAATAACGCGTCCCAGTGAATTCAACGACGTCCCCGAAACGTCATCTGGACGTCCAGTCGGCAGCAGTGTACCGAAAGTGGAGGGGGAGGGGGCGAAGTATGAAGAGAAGTCCCGAGAAAGTGCTGCAATAAAATTCTTCCAGATCACACGCCTCCAGTAATCGTTTGATATCTAACCAAAGAATAAATCTACGTAACTGCGTGTTACTAAATATTTGAGAACGCTGCGCAGTTGTCCTTCGAACGTCCTGATTCATTCTCATCAAGTGATAACCCGATTCCAGAGACCTTACCAGGCACACGTCCTTAGGACATATCCTAACATATCGCGCCTAGCTAACACGCATAAAACGTTCGTAAGACGTCTGCTGAACTCGCGTCCTCACATTTACCAGCGAGCTACGTATAGAGAATGTCCTTATGAATATGCTAAGCTGAGGACGTCTTGGCAATTTGAAGACTAATTAGTGCGACACAGTGGTCCTCCAAGGCACATCCGCGATCGGCTGTCCAGAGCAGTGCCAGACGATTATCTACTTAATGCGCGGCGAATGCGTCGCGTCAAGCATATGTTGCTTGACACAGCTGTACTCGGGTGTCGCGGGACTCCTACACTACTTTCTGGTAGTACGTACCCATCGGCGATCGCGCCTTGGAACGCGGCCTCACAATTACAGCAATGCTGCACGTTACTGCTCGGAGAGCAAGTCGCGAAGGGAGAGAGTAATGCGTGTAACGGACGGCCGGTCGTATCGACGCCGCGATCGGGGCGGACGATGGCCAAACGACCGCGTGGCGCGCGCCACAAATCAGCGCGTGCCGCCTCCGCAAACGAAAGTGACAGGCCGCACGGGCCGCAGCCGGGAGGGAGTACGCCTCGGCTGCGAGTGTGTAATCTTAATTGAGGGCGCCTAGGGGTCTCAGCATATCGTCGGCCGCGGCATTGCTGGGTTTATCTTGCGATGACAGCGGGAGCGGACGCGGTCGCAGTTGAGTTGACCCGGTGAAGATCGTATTTGAGAATTCGAAGCGAAACTGACATCTCCTTTGTTTCGGCACCAAAGTGCCCCCCGTAAAAACGAGTTAACGATCCTGACGTGCGTGCGTGCGTGTGTGTGTGTGTGTCCAGGTTCCCTGTACCAGAACATTAATTCGTGCAGTCTAATTAAGATCAAACCCGAATATAACCCTATAAGGGAGTCAAAAGGGAGTAATGTTCTGAAGCTCACTCCCTGTCAAAAGCAGGCTGTACTGCCCAACCCTATAGGAAGGTGCGAAACTTCCTATAAGGTTCAGGTTTTAAAAAACGGTTGTTTTGATTGGTCGAAATTCGACTTATGGTGGCATATTCGACTGTTTACAAATGATGGCTGCGCCCGCGGCCATTACAGGAAACCGTGTCTAAGTTGCGAACTTTCAGATTGTTGATAAATGCACAACCGTCTGGAAAATAAAATAAGTTTAGTAGCAGTAGCGAAAATTCTTTGTCATAACAGCCGTACAGTTAATTAAGGTGGAAAATAAAGAAAAAACTGATTTTCAGAAGGCAATGACGGCCACAGCAGAAAGCTATTGACCGCTTCTAGATTGCGCGACAATTCACGGGCACCTGAAAAGTTGGTGTTAAAACTAGTCACTTATTTGCGGACTACCTGTCGTCAGCAACGCCAACAGATTCTCATTTCAAAACATCCAGTCGACCAAAACTCGACAGAATTTCTGTTTTGTTTTTGTTTTTTACCGTGAATTCGTGTGACAAAAGAAATTTCGCAGTAACATCAGTATTTTCTATATTTACAACAAAAAGGTACTAGACCCCATAAAGTTAGTAAAGAAAGAACTACAGCACTACAAAAAAGTACAACGAAACTACGGAAAAGTCTGACGTTATTACAAAACTACAGAATACTTTGTCGTACTTCTGACATATGCTTCTGTTTTTATTCGATCATGCGAAGCTCGCGCAGTTACCGCGCTTTCAACAGATGTTTCAATTCCCTCTAATTGCTAACCTCAAGATTTCGTGCTGCAGCTAAATGTCATCCGCAATTGCCCTTTACATCAAGTGAACGTTGCAATTGAGATGAGAATATGCCTCTGTTGCCAACAGTATAGCATTTCGTATATTTAGCGGCGAAAGTCTACCCCCATGCAGGGATTGAAAAAATAAAGGACATATGTTACTTCATTTTTACACCCTTGTAGGGCAATTCCTGTTTGCAGTGTAGTTTCTCATTAGTCTATAAGTACTACCTTATATACTATAAGTACTACCTAATATGGAAAAGATAGTCAAAGTAGCCGAGGAGTTCTATACAGCTCTCTACAGTAGCAATAGTCAGGACCGTAATGAGATTGGCGGTAGGGAAAAACAATCAGACGTTCCACCAGTGACGAAGGACGAGGTCAAGAAAGCACTAGAAACTATGAAAAGGGGGAAATCAGCTGGAGAGGATCAGATAACTACAGATTTGCTGAAGGACGGGGGGGATATCGTGCTAGAAAAACTGGCCACCCTGTATACGCAATGCCTGGTGTCATCGACGGTACCGGAACCATGGAAGAATGCAAACATTATCCTCATTCACAAGAAAGGGGACTCTAAGGACCTTAAAAATTACAGACCAATCAGCTTACTGTCTGTTACGTATAAGGTATTTACTAAGGTAATCGCTAATAGAATCAGGACAACCTTAGACTGCAATCAAGCAAAGGATCAAGCAGGGTTTCGGAAACGGTACTCTACTATCGATCATATCCATACCATCAATCAGGTGATAGAAAAATGCTCGGAATACAACCAGCCCTTACACATAGCATTCATTGATTACGAAAAAGCATTTGACTCAGTTGAAACCTCGGCGGTGATGCAGGCATTGCGAAATCAGGGGGTAGACGAGCCGTACGTGAAAGTGCTGGAAGATATATATAGTGACTGCACAGCAACCATAGTTCTGCATAAAGAAAGTAACAAAATTCCCATAAAGAAAAGTGTTAGGCAAGGAGACACAATCTCCCCAGTACTATTCACAGCTTGTTTAGAGGAAGTATTCAGAGACTTGGAATGGGAGCAGTTAGGGATAAGGGTAGATGGAGAATACCTCAGTAATCTGCGATTTGCTGATGACATCGCCTTGCTAAGCAACTCAGTGGATGAACTGCAAATAATGATTGATGACCTAGACAGGAAAAGTAGAAAGGTAGGCTTGAAAATCAATATGCAGAAGACTAAGGTAATGTTCAACAGCCTCGGGAAGGAACAGCAGTTTACATTAGGTAGCGAAATACTGGAAGTAGTAGGCGAATATGTCTACTTAGGACAGGTAGTAACCGCAGATCCGGACCACGAAAAGGAAATAACAACAAGAATACGATTGGGATGGAGCGCATTAGGCAAGCACTCGCAGATTATGACTAGCAGCTTACCGGTATCGCTCAAGAGGAAAGTATACAACAGTTGCATCTTGCCTGTACTCACCTATGGGGCTGAAACGTGGAGGCTAACCAAGAGAGTTCTACTTAAGTTGAGGACAACCCAGAGGGCTATGGAACGAAAAATGGTAGGGGTAACATTAAGAGACAGAAAGAGTGCAGAGTGGGTCAGAGAAATAACTCAAGTTACCGACATTCTAGTAGAAATTAAGAAGAAGAAATGGACATGGGCAGGACATGTAGTGCGAAGAGAGGATAACCGATGGTCGCTAAGGGTAACAAACTGGATTCCAAGGGAAGGAAAGCGTAGCAGGGGGCCGCAGAAAGTTAGGTGGGCGGATGAGATAAAGAAGTTCGCAGGGGTCAAGTGGATGCAGCTAGCACAGAACCGGGTTAAGTGGAGAAATATGGGAGAGGCCTTCGCCCTGCAGTGGGTATAATCAGGCTGATGATGATGATGATGACTACCTTATATTCCAAAATGCACGGAAAGACCGCAATTATATTACTTTTACTACCAAGTATTTTGTTCCAAAGGCAGACTGGGATTGTCAGTATCCCGAATCCTGCACTCTCCCTCCATCGCTTGCATTTCTTATGCAAAAAGCATCAGTGAAACCTTGGCCCGTATAAAAGGTACAAACGAAAAACAAACCGATTGCCACCACCATCGGACACCTCCTCCCCCGCCTAAAAGACCGTCGCCCGAAATAAAAGGCTCAAGGCGTGGTGTATGAATGGAGCATCACATCATCACCAGCCAGACTATTACACTGCAGTGCAAATGTCTCTCACACATCCCTCCAATTATCATGGTGCTATCTGATCCCCACAGCCTTCCTAATCACTTCTGGCCGCCTCTAGATAGTACACTTGCTTTCCCTTGGAGTGCGCTCTGTCGCATGCCTCACAAGGCGGGTGCTAAAAAAATGAACAGGGATCGAAACGCGGTGGCCCAACACTGCGAGGTATGTGACCACAACATTGACATCGAGGGGGGAACATTGTGCTGGATGCCGAGCCGCGCCCACGCCGGGGGCTCTTACTTCATGGCATATTCAGCGGATGGCGGGGCAATGTTATGTGCTCTCATAGGAACCCTTCCCCCCTCATACATCCACGGTCTGCGGTCAGTGAACGGGCGAATGACCAAATGAAGGCAAACTGCAACTCGCCCACAGTCACGCCTGACGAAGGCACCGAGCAAGTCCGAAAACATCGTTTTTTTCCCTTTTTTAATTCCTGGTTGGCGTTTTTTTACTAACCTGAATTAAATGAACTTTTATCGACTAGAAAGGCCAGGAAAATGAGGTGTCGCCATCACTGGCGCATTTTGCAAATAAGTGCGCGCGTCGACACAGCTTTTTGGTGCACTGATCTCGGAGGTTATTCCGTACCGCCGTTCTATTAAAAGTGGTGATTGGGAGTCCTTTTCGGCGTAGACTTCACAATTGAGTGGCAAGCGGAGGAAGAAATATTTAAACGAAATTTCCTCGGCAGTTTTATGAATGAAGGTTGTTATAATTACGAGATTTATTACTAAAACCGAAATTGGACGGAATAACCTTTCAGCTACTGCTAGAAGACCATTCGCGTTCTCTGCCGGGTGTGCAAAGGATGCAGCGGCAAATGGCCCCTCAGACAACGGCACCGACCGATTTTCATGACGCTGCTGTTAATGCCATTTCATGGCAGTTTTGCCATTTACAGCCTCGACGTCACGGGAACCAGACGACGTCATCGGCTGGAGGACGTCCTTTGAGGGCCACTGGCAGTTGTGATGGACTTGAGGTAAAATCATCCATCAGTTGATCCGCTCGCTATGACGTGCGTGCATGGCCGACCATGTGTCCCAGGGAGACAACACCAGGGTCCACAAACGGGCGAATTTCGAGATGCTATACCTTACGGTGTTCATGCGATTCAAGGACGTGGGATCGAATTCAGCGCGGCCGCGACGGCTCCATTTCATGGTGGCAAAACGCAAAGAAAATGCCGGCCGATTTAGCGTGCGTAGGCCAAATGCGAAGCGGATGTGCTAATTAATTAGCGCAATGGTTTTCACTTTAGTTAGGTACTACTCATCTGACACATCATGTGAAAGATTGGCCTGACCGAGTAAGTCTCGTAGATCGCCCGTTAAAAAGGGTTTGGCCTCAAGGATCACCATCACCCCCACTATCGCCAGGCACAAATATAAAGCGACACTCAAACCGTACGAATGTGCCTTCGTGGATTAATTTTAAACTCGGACATGTGGTGCTCAAGTTCGCAGCTCCTGGCTTCCCGGCTTCAGACCTGTGACACTGGCGAAATCGGTGATTGGGTAGGGGCTACAGTGCCAGCTCACTGAAACGTCCACGTGATGTGTGACGTCAGTGCATTTTAAAGGTCCAGAGCCCTCCACAATGACAGCTCATGAACATTTGTTGCTTTAAGGCATTAAACCCCATATGCCGCACCTGCACCACATTTCTGGATGCTGACTGCAACAGACAAATACCGAATAATGTTAACAGACACGGCGCCAAAAGCCAACGGACAAGCAAGAAGAAGGAACTAATAATATACGCCATGCCAAATACCTCAGCTCTCCGTTTTGCTTAAATATCGAACGACATCGAGCTGCGTACTACTATTCTGCCTTCTGTGTTGTGCTCGTTTTTATGGCGCACATGCACCTAAGGCCATCACGCTCCGAACACAAGCTTTGAGTGAGTTGTGGTAAAACACTTTATATATTTTTGCTTCGCTACGTACGACAACGACTGAGTGAGTCAGGTTGAATCACCGGCACTTACAATCCAGGCAATTCCGGCGTGGAAGTCATTTATCCGGTTTCGTTCCTGGACAGCCGAGGCCTGTCAGCTTTCGGAAAGGGTCCAATCTTCAACGGAATCCCGATAACAACCCGAATGTTTTCCTTTTTTGTTTTTGTCAGAGGCAAAAGCAGGATGTTTCCCGTCAGCAGAGAAGCGGTACGCATATCGCAGCACGTCGGTGACGACGATATCTGCGGAAAGTAGACCGTCACGGCCGCGGCGAAAGGGGGGACTCTCTCGATTACGGCGCAAGGAAACCAGAGATAACGCAGTCGGCTAGGCAAAACAGAGCCCGTGGAAGTGAACGAACTCGCCGCAAAACATAATTGCATCCTAGCCACTCAAATACTCGGCAGTTCGCACATAGAGACAGGTTCGCAGGAAGAAGGGCACTGCAGCACAGCGCTTCCTGGAAGTCAGTTAATCGCGAAACTCGCCTTCGAAGAAAGGCCGACGCGCTTTCCACGCACAATTATGGAGGAAACACAAACTGACTGCTTTGTTTCTTTCTCGTTATGAGTACGAGTATGAGTACAATTCCAGAAGTACAATATACCAGGCATAACTAATTCCGTCGAATAAATTGGATGACGGTTCGTGGGCAACTCCACGTACCAGGAAGGTCCCTAATTGGACATCGAATGGAAACAGCTGCAAACAACCTTCATACAGCGTAACGGTCATTTTCATAACCATTACAGGCTAGACTCAACATCAGCTGGCCACGTTCATCACAAGACGATTAAAGTATATATAATTCTTCACGCAGCAAGTGTGACCACTTAAAATCGCGAAAACAAACAAAACAAAAGTCCATTTGGACCTTATAGTATATTCCTTGGTATATTCTAGGCCCTACATACGCAGGTCATAGAGATGAACCTGCAACTGGTTTCCTGTTGCTGATATTTAACCATTTGCAGACAGTAACACAGTAGACGTTCTAAATAGCAAGGCGCTGGAGATATGATCAGCGTTGCCGGACCGGCGAAAAGACTGGATTCTTTTTTTAACTGCCTGAAAATGGAGCAGAGGAGGATATGATGGAGCACCTTCAAATATTGCTCCGGCCGGCTAACGGTCGTTACCTGCAAATGAGTCTCTGAATGGTACCTACGGCCAGTCCTCCAACGGCTACTCCAAGGCAGTAGTCGCACTTCGCAGACAACCCAGACACAAGAAACAACACGAAGGAATAGTACGTCCCTAGGTCGGTGCGCTCGCAGCGGAGAGCAAGTCGTCTTCAGATTTTTTTGTTCGTTTTTTTTCGTAGCAACGTCCTGTCATATGGGAACGAAGAACGAGCATGCTCGGCGCGAAATCACGCGCGCGCGCGCCCGCAGACTGCGCGTTATAGGTGCGTGACGCACGTGACAACACACATGTATGTGTCGCAATGAGCTTACAGCGCTTCCCGCAGCAGTTCCGTCAGCAATTCAGCGTAACTGCGCCCCCGTCGCAACTGCTTGGGCCTTTCGCAGTCAAGGGAAACAACGGTGTTTTTTGTTGCACCATGACAGCGTGCACACCGCTGCCACACGGAGCAAGGACAGTTAAATGTATTTTACGCAAACGGAGTAATCCCCTCAGCCGCCACCTCGCGACGTGAACGGTGTAAGCTCTTTGGATCTCGCGCATCCACATTCATACATCGTTCCAGGAAATACACGACTGCATATGCAACTTCTGCATTGTAAAACAAAAATGCAGCAGCAGATGTCGAAAGATGATCGCCTTGTATCTTTGCGTTCGCATAATTTGAACCTGTTAAGCGATGTCGAGGATTGATGGACCATTGTGAACAAATAAACCCGCTACTCAGTTTTAGGACGCGGAGCACCTTCCAAGCTTTTCCGCGGTGCTCAAAGCTCCAGTACGCCTCGCGTCGGTGAACTCGGTGTGAGCCTGAGCGATGTCAGTGGCCGCGCACGGACTGTGCTTGAGAACGACAATTCTTTCGCTGAGAACTTGACACGGACAGCCGTCGCGCTGCCGACAGGAAGCTAATCACGGATCAATGATCTGCGCCGGCGACGAGAGAACCAAAAAGAGACAGAAAACGGCACCCGCTGTTCTTAGAGCACCGACTACTTCCTCCCCGGCGGAAAAACGAGGGAGGACCGACAGTAAACAAACAAGCAGTCCCGGGACTAATGGTACTCATCCAAGCGTCGCGCGTGGGGTCGACGGAAAAGCAGCCCGACCCCCCCACCGCTACCACGACGGAGCGAGAACGATGCCGACATGCTTGTGCTCGTTCAGGGGTCGTGCTCCAGAACGATTCCAGCCCCCCCGATGTTCGCGGGACAACACGAAGGGTAGCCGTGCTCGGACACAGCTGCAGTTCGTCTTGCGTCGATCACGACGACTGGTTTCAATTTCCTCGACACAAGCAAACCCTCCTCCACCGTCCGCTCCAACGCCCCAAGTCCCCCTCGAAGCCGCGGCGCTTGGTGCCAGCTTTGAGCGGCATCGTGAACTCGACTCCCCCGTCTCCTTAACCCGTGCAGATGTCGAAGGTTCGACTCTACATCCCCCCGTGACGAGTAAGAAATTGTGGGCTCCGACAACGGCCTGCGAACGGAGCAGAACCGAGTTCGACTCGTTTGAGAGGTCATCAAACCGTGCGTCAGTCGTTCGCGGCTGGCTGTTCGTCACTTCGGAGACACCACGACTTGCTTGCTCCTCGAAGGGCGTGGACGTTCAGTTACGTAACTGCTATTTCCTCGTCGCCGACACATCCGTCGCCTCCTCCGGGTAGACGACGAGGGGGTTTAGGCTTAAAATAAAAGCCCACAAATCGGGAACCCCCGCATTTGATAGCTCTGGGCGCCGCTTCACTACCAAACACAGGCCGTGCGAACGATCATCCCACACAGAGCGCGACCGACCCAATCGGCGGTTCGCAGAACGGTTTCTGCGACACTCCGTAACGTTTCTGGTCGTTTGGCTATGCACGAAACAGAATGGGAATATATAAAGGTGACTTACCTGGCGGTGTCCATCGTTGAGAATATTCCTGTGGAGCAGAAACACGAGATAAAAGAGCGGCACACGAGCGTGTAAACACCTGACGCCCGAGCAACTTTGTGCCCCACACGACGTGCCGCACCACCGGCCGAGAGATGGCAACACCTGTCCATAGTCGTTAATGTCAAATGGTTTCGGTTTCGTTTCATTCATATTCAAGCAAGCATTGTCAAATTACTTAAACCATGAATAAATAAATATGTGTGAAAAAATGCTCTAAAATGTTTAGTTTTAAGGAATGAAGTAGCATTTCAGTAAAATCAAATACTGAAGAAAAAAACTAAACACGCTTTCACAACATTACTCTTGTATATCTGGAATATTAAATTTAAAAAGACTGATAACATCTATGATGTCTTTATGACTTACAGCATGACTTACTACATGTTGTACTATGCTGGTTACTTGGCATAGTCGTTCATAGATTGCACTGCATTCTACATAAAAACCACGAAACTGCACTTCGATGCACTGCCGCCAAATGGCGCCACCATTCCATAACCTCGACAGTACGAGGTACGACGGCAGCCAAAGACAGCCGCGGAATCGGCGGTTTTTAAAAGTAACCTTCACTGCGCGAAGTAATGCTAAGCATTACGGCGTTCACTTCACGTCATGCTTCACGTAAACTCAGGCGTGTCGATGTGCAGTAAAGCAAGTCGTGAAGCGAGTAGGTGTTATTTATTTAAGGGTACCGTAGTAGAGAACGGACAGCTTTGGTGGCTAGCATTCGAGTTAGAAAGGGTTGAGGCATTGGCTTCCGTGAGGTGCTAGGAATCAAACTTAACATTATGCCAATATTACTATTTCAGGACCTATCAATCTTGTTCTGGAAAGTCAAAACCTGAATACACCACCTGTCAGGATGGCCGAGCGGTCCAAGGCGCTGCGTTCAGGTCGCAGTCCGGTCTTCCGGGCGTGGGTTCGAATCCCACTTCTGACAGCATTTCTTTTTTTGCTTCATAGTTATTTTGTTTCATTTTTTTATTTCTCTCTTTTTTTCTTTTTGCCGCGTCCAATTCGAACTAGCGCGCATAACTCGGTCAGTTCCATAAAGATATGGCCGAGCTCAAATTCGTGCCTGAAAAACACGGCTATCTTTGTATATCCTCCAGTTTAACTGAGTGAACTTTGTGCAACAAGGGGGAAAGACTACCTGGCATATTATTGAACAAGGCACCGTTTTGAAGCGACAGCTCCACTACGCGATGAAAAGCGTAGGTATCCGTGCACAGAAATGTGACCTTCAATACAGTCAGAGTTCAAACCAGGAAACACTTGTGGTGCCGCTATGGTGTCGCACCCCACGGTAACAAAGGTAAAGGTGAAAGGTCAAAACGCTGAACTTGTAGTGGCCATATGATTTGGTGTCACGTGATAACTGACGTCACATTGTGACAAGTGTACACCTTTGCATGGGGCGAGGGAGTCGGAAACCGGTTTCGCTGTAGCCAGCAGCGCCCAGGGAGCTCAAGATGCAAGTGCGCAGCGCGTCAGGCCATTGCTGCAGCACGGAGCCCGAAGAGAGGGACGCGAATGAAGCTATCGCGTACACACTAGATTTAACCGTAGCAAAACCACCAGGACTTTTTCACTGCGCCGCATTTCATCGAACTCACTAAAAATTCTAGGGGGCACTTTGGATCACTGGAGTGTGGGGTGCCTCGGTATCCCACGAAATCTCGCGAAGTGTGAACTTCTCACGGACGCACGCACGGACGGACGGACGGACGGACACTCATAAGTCTATAAAGGCTTTGGCATTAAAACATTGCGGTTTAAGCATGGCTTGAACCTCGTGATAAAGCGAAAGCTGTATGTTGCAGCGATAAGCCTCTGTAACACGTACCGCCTTCAATCCGCACTTTTTCATAATCTTTCTCTAATAATGCTAATAACAATAATAATCACTGGTTTACAGGAAATGAAAGGCGCAGTATTTGTCGCTCTTTTCGGGGGACACCTGAAGCGCGCCGTGAGAAAAGGGAGGCGGGAGTAAAAGAGGAAAGAGAGAGAGAGAGAGAGAGGTGCCATAGTGGTGGGCTACGGAGTAATTTCGACCACAACGATGATATTTGACGTGCACTGACATCCAAGATATTTGACGTGCACTGACGTGTCAAGGACATCAGAAAGAGGCTGAAACGAATGAGGGAAGTTGGAATAGAAATTCAAATTATATGGACATCGGGACATATTGGCATGGACGGGGGAAACGCAGCCGCGCAAGCGGGTTTGCTTGCTGAAAGGTACAATGCAACAAACCCCAACTCCGTGCCTAATCCGACAGACTTAAATCCTTACAAAAAAAACTTATTGCTACGGACGATGAAGAAGTGGACAGTGGCGCGGACAGGAGCGCTCGCGCTAGGCCCGCCGCGAATCATTAAAAATCACCTTACGGTCACCGGACATCATCTCTGTTATTTGCGTTCATCGGCTTGCCGCCTCATAACAATATATACCTGGAAAATTTATATTCATCGGTGCTTATCATCTTTCGGAAAATGTATGGCATGATATATGACTCTTCCTTGCACCGCACTAATATTAAAACCTTGAGTAAAACAGTACATTTGCTCTCCCGTTCCTTTGCTGGCAAGGCAGCTGCATGCGTGGGTCGGATTCGAGTTCAAAAAGCTTGCACAAACGACTACGGAAAGCAGTCGCGTATGCAGCTGAACAACTGACCGTTTAGGCAGAGAGATACATGACGTCACAGCTCCCGAGGGCCGCATTAGTTTGGAGAGATGCCACCAGGTGCACCAGTTGAAGAGGAAAACGGGGGAACAGATGATTTCCGCTGTTTTTGGGAAACAAACGATGATGTGCTAGTCAAGATAGGTACACCAGCTTCCATTGTAATGCAAAAAGTAGGTCGCCAAAAACAATGTATTGCCCCCCAGTGGGTATATCAAACCCAGCTCCCCTTGCGGCTACGTTCGCGTGCATGCTCTTTGCTACTCTGTTAATCCCTAATCCCTTAATTTTCCATTCCCAGGGCCCCGCCGGGGTGGTGCAGTGGTAAGACGCCCGACTACTGTGCCGGAGTTCCCGGGTTCGAACCCGACCGCGGCGGCTGCGTTTCGATGGAGGCGAAACGAAGTGGCGTCCGTGTGCTGTGCGATGTCAGCGCACGTTAAAGATCCCCAGGTGGTCGAAATTACTCCGTAGCCCTCCACTACGGCTCCTCTTTCTCTCTTTCCACTTTCATTCCCACCTCCCTCCCTTCCCTTACGGCGTGGTTCGGGTGTCCACAGAGCAAGTGTGACAGTTACTGCGCCTTTCCCTTCCTGTGAACCAAATTAACTTTATTCCCAGGCATATCACCCTCCCATCACAAAGTAGTTACCTAAGCTGGCAGCTTCATGCGAACTCGGATAGATAAGTGGTCTGGAGATGTCACAAAGCCCACCGGCCAAAAAAGCAATGCTTGGGTCTAGATTGATTGGATTGGATTGGTACTGAGGCTTCTCTTTTTTACCAGGTAGACCAGAAGTATACCAGAAGGCCCTAGCCAAGTCAATTCCCTGCTGTGACGGAGTCTGTCCCGCCCTGGCGCAACGCCACCAACACTATTTATCTAGTATGCCTTGTCCAGTTCTCAAGGCGTCGTTTGGTTGTCTCCACAGCCACAGCCCTCTCATCCTGATGTGTCGCATCACTGTCCACCGCAGCGTCTCCTTGCGGCTGTCCAGACATCTATGTCGATAACGTCCGGCCATATGTAGGTCCCAGCTTTACGAACACTGTACCAATGTCGAGCCCAAGGTTTGCGCTGTTCGGTTTGTCACGTACCAGCTAACATCTGACAGAGGCTTGCTCGAAATTTTTCGTTCACAGCGCCGACGTGGTCAACACCGACACTGACTGGATATTCTGGGGAAAGGGCACAGGCGTTGGCAGCGGGGTGCAAAAGGGCCGGCCCCACCACTCGTACTTCCTATTTTCCCGCTCACATTGGTGAGCAGAAAGTTCTGGAATGTTCACTTCGACCCCCAACGGCAAGAATTGGGGGAAGACAATACTCCTCTCCTCTCCCGCCGCTTCCCCCCCCCCCCCCCTATGTTACAAAATCCTGCCGACGCCCATGAGAAGGGGGCCTTTAAAGCTGTTGTATTAACAAGCTAGAGCGGCCGAGCGGTTCAGTCGCTAACACCCCACGCTGAGGTCACAGTCCGAAACTCCTTGGCAGGTTCAAACTCTACTTTTGACGTTTCCTTCAGTTTTGTTGTAAATCCAGACGAGACGAATATAGTGATGCTGCAGTGCCTACTGTCCATCTTTTGTATCGTGTTTAAAACATTTTTTGCTTCTGGTTCGATTCCTACGTCCGTGGATAAATTCCGCACAACAGCAGCTTTCAAAATGGGCCTTAATCGTAAAACGCTACAAATATTTGTGAATCTAATACTTATATTTAGTTTACATAGTAACTAATATCTATGGAGATGTACTTGTCTGTCCGCGAAACGCACTTCAACAGAGCAAAATAAAATCAGCATATGGACACAGCAACGTGGCCCTCGATTCCGGTGCTCGTGATTAGCCCAGGCAGCAAGGAAGAGGCGGACAAAAGAAAAAGAGGAACATCCACGAGATCGCGAGGCCACGCTCCAGAAACCAGGCCGCGTACCGCCTTTGCCGACTGACAAACGACAAGCTCTTCGAGTTCCGAGCTTCCCTCTTGTTGTCCCCGACCACCAGGAAAGAATCGCCGCCACTATGGCCGATAACGTCAGCGTGAAGAAGGGAGGCAGGAGGCAGTCGAGATCAAGCAGATCAAGCATAAGCAAGTCATCTGCGTCCAGCTCTGGCTCGGCAAAATCCAAGGTAATACGCCGGGACGTCTTGGGGAAAAAGGGATTCAGTAGTTCTTCCCATTTAGGGAAGCACCGGCTGTAAGAGCGCCCCAAGGAGTGGGGTTCTTCCCAAGTGGAGTAGCCCGAGCATGGAGGTCAAATAGGGCAAGAAGGCGGAACACACAAGGGACAGGTCATGTTTACGTGTTGTCTTGTACTTTTCGGCCAGCTTACAGCAAACTCGCTCAGCTCTCTTATCGTTTTGAATTAACCCCGGTCATGTGGGATGTACTTCTCAGGGGAGAACGCGAGAGAGAATTTTTCGACACCTGGTTAGGCTAGACGAGAAGTGTAGACCTAAGAGCCTTTAGAATTAAGTGATTCTATTGCACTGTATATGCATATGGCACTAGAGCTCGCATTCGCCGATTTCGCCTATGTTTGTTAGCCCGGTCCTTGCAGTTGGGTGTTGTTAGGCAGTTTAACGCACATCGACAATATATATATATATATATATATATATATATATATATATATATATATATATATATATATATATATATATATATATTTCGATCTTTGACCTCTGGCAGGGTAGGCAGTAGCCGAGGATAAAATAAACGACATACTTTGTGGCTTAGGGCCAGTCTCGAAAGAACCTAAGGCCGCGCGAAAATATCAGCTTCGCTGATTTTTATCATGCTCATCAACTTCCATCCATGCACGATGGATTCAGAACGCACTCCTCTCCCTGAAATGCTACTTGCGGTAAAATTATAATACAAGAATTCCATGAGGTGGTCTTTGTGAGTATTCGAGGCAAATGTAAAAGCTTTTCGTGCCGCCGGTGATTTAAAAAATAAATAAATAAAAAGGGCTTATGGCGGCACTCGCAACCGATTTGGGCGACACATCCCCGCGCACAAACCTCCCCACTGACGTCATAGAGGCTTGCAGGGCGCGCTTGCTCATTGGACGCTCCCAAGTTACGCGGGCGAGACTGGGCGTGGTGAGGCGCCGTCGCGACTTGATTTCCTCCTTTTTTCTTTTTTTTTTTCTTGCGCGCCAACGTGGGTTGAGCTGAGGGGGGAGAGGAGGAGCATGATTTTTGATCGCCTATATGCTCGGTGCTAATGAAACTAGCTTAAAAATGTTTGTGTTGCTAGTTTTAGTAAAAAGCTTTTCATTGGCCTTTAAAGGTGCGCTTAAAACTACAACGTTTTGTGATGCGCTACCACTAAGCCAACCGATTTTACAAATGTTTGTCGAACGCCGTTTCCTGGCTTTAAAAACCGAACTTTGAACCGAAAGCGCAGGAAAAATTAACCACTGTGCGCTCACCTGATTTGCATCTGGCTTAATCACGCTAAATCGCCCTTCTTTATTTGGAATGAGAGAGCGCTCCCAAGAGGTAGCTTGCAAATTATAGGAAGGGGGTGAAAAGTTGGGTGTGAGCGGTTTTGGAGGTACATGGCCATGTAGTACGTAACTGGGTGTTCAGTCGGCTGTATAGTTCTGCAGCAAACTTTAGATCAGCCTTCGTAAGTTCAATTGAATGGGCTCAGGGTGCATATGTATGGCACATTTCGCATGCATGCCTGCATAAGCTAGCGGTGTGTGATGGGCGACTGGTGAGAGAAAGACTCTCGTAACAACCATTTCCTGGATGTTGACTGCGGGAAGGATTAATAAATGTGCCATACTGCGTCCGCCACGAACTTTTGTGCAGTCTGTTTGACTTTGTCTTTAGAGCTCTCAGCACTCTTTGCACTCATATTTCTCGCTTTCTTTCATTCGGGTGTTCTCTCCGCGCCTACATCTGACTCCAGAAAAGCCAGCCGCTGTCGACAGGAAAGGCGCCAGCGTCGAATAAGGAGTTCGCGCAAACGGACCAAATGACTCGGACGGCTCCCATGAGCTCCTCATCGGTAAGTGGCACGCTTTGTAAGGCTGTTGTCATGGCATCACGGACCTGAACCAAATCGAAATCATTCAGTCCACACCCACTGCAGTGCTCATGGGCCTTCGATTAATGACGCGACGTAGCGAGATGGAATAACAAATGTGGAAGCAGATTGGAGGAGTACATGGGGCTGTGCAGAAAATTCCGTATGCAGTGTTATGCCAGTGCACATTAAAAAAAGAAAAAGTGACTCAAGCTCTATAAAATTGTCATTCTCGATTGATAATAATTATAAGGGACACTTAAACTTCGCCTTCAAAGAATGCCGCGATAGCTCAGGCTACCTCACATACATAAAGCCTCGTTATAACCAAGCCGCATGAACTTGCCGCGCCTAGCCAAGAGTAACATGAATTCTTATGTCCTGGAAGCCTGATTATGACATCGCCTTCCCAAACGTAACGTCAGTCAGCTCTATACGTCCAATCAGTGCTCGGCCATGTCAGCTGCCAGCTATATATCGCCTTCCAGCGCCACGTTCGTGATTTTTCGCTCACAACGTCAGCGCTGGCGCAGGAGTGTCCGTGAACGGGAGCTTTCTCGACAGAGTCCGAAGCGCTGCGCTGGTTGCTGGTACACAAGTAGCTCGTGTTAGTCAGCCTGTTGCGTTTTATGCACAACTTGTGGCCTGTTCGCAGCCGACATAGGCGTCAGCGGTGATTTGCATCCGTTGCTAATATCGCGTAAAAATATATTTTCTCCTCCCTGGCAATTTGAACGGCTTTCTACCATTTCCTCAGTTTTATCACGTTATTTATTGGGGCTAAAGGGAAGTTTAGCTCAATGTTTAAGGGAAACACCCAAGGCGGATTGGATTGGAGTTTTAATAAGGGAGTTAACTACTCATTTAGCATCCACAGAAACGCAGTCATAAAGCTACGCAGGAAAGCTTAACAGCTTTTCCTGGAAACTTTCTATAGAGAAAAATTCGTGTGGGGTTCGAACCCAGAACAATCGCCTCTTCAGGATAGCCGCTGTACCAACTGAGCTAACCAGTAAGGCCAGCAGGTCAGATGGTCGGGTGGGAGTGAATTAATCAGTCGAAATAGGAACATTATCGGTATTCATGGGTTATAACCTCAGACCAGAGCGGATTTTTCGAACTACGAAGTTTCTAAGAAAGATCTTTTTCTTTTTTTTTTTTTGTAGCTGTATATGACAGCGTTTAAGAGGATGCTAAATCAGTAATTGCTTCCTCATCACAAAAACTGCGTTTAAAAATACTCCCGTGTGGCAAATCAAACTCTAGACGCGCTTACCGAAAAGGATTGGTCGCCACCCGCTTGAATGAAAGGCGTTGCAGGCTGCAGCCTACGGTTTCCACACACACACACAAAATGAAAACTAAACAACCATGTCAAAATACGACATAATATTCTGTAGTTCTGTCGCAAACGTCAGATTTTTCTGTAGTTGTGAAGTAGTTTTCTGTAGTTCTGTAGTGTTTCTGTAATAGTTTTCTGTTGTCTGTAATTCTGTGGTACTTTTTGTTATGACTACAGAAATATCTGATCTTATTACAGAAAGTTCTGCTGTCACAACAAGTTTTCTGTCAAAAACGGCGCAGAAATTCGGTCGTAACAACAGAAATTTTTCTGTAGTTTTTTCCAACTGGGAATAAGCGTAGAGGCTGTTCGTTTTCTTACAAAATCGGCTCGGGACGACAGTAACCTACATTTCGTTTTTCTTTTTTTTTTTTTTTTTGTCCAGCTTATCAAGCCCCCATTTTCTGGGAGAGCGGTCTCTGATTACAGTGCGCGGTACCCTATACAGAGCAACTTTTATCAGAGATTTAGCATACCGAAGACATAATAGCGCTGACTTTGCCGGCCACACCCAGGTTCCAGAATCCAGACCCACGCCAGTACGCGTTTGTGGACCTGCACACGCGCCGATGGCCACACTTTGCTGCATCTGTGAAAGTGCGCATGCGTAAGAATTCCGATAAATGTGTCGGAAACAACTTAGACTTGGAACAACCGGACAGACAATTCCTCCGCGACAGAAAGTAGACCGCCATCAGGGCATTTCTAATAAGTCAAATAACAAACTGACCGCCAGGAAAAATTAAAAGACATTATTTCAATGCCTCTGGCTTGTTTGCTGCCGTGAATTGTTAAAAACTGATTGTTATTAATAGTCAGCGGGGTTATACACATGCCGCGTACAAGTGTGCTCATAGTTAGCAGCTGCCATTTCTTTAAATTGTCTCCGTTATGCTAAATATGCGCAGGGATCAAGTGGATGCAGCTAGCACAGAACCGGGTTAATTGGAGAAATATGAGGCAGGCCTTCGCCCTGCCGTGGGTATAATCAGGCTGATGATGATGATGATAAATATATCCATTGACGCTACAGCCTGAAATACCCCATTTTTCGGAAGATTCGGTATTCTAGGCGGAAAACCCGCGCTGATTGGACGACTGTTTTATGACGTCACGAGACCACGTGACATGACCAAGTTGGCAGAAGATTTACGAAGGGTGAGATGGGACTCGAACACGGGATTCCTTGGATCCCGAGTCACACTGCTCCTATATAAGCCGTGCAGATCGTTCGTACTGCTTGGAATTGAACCGGAGCTTTATGCCGGGAGGTTTTTCACATACTGTGGTTGCGAGAGCTCTTGGATATTATCAACTGCGAAGCTTGCCACAGGGCCCGTGTACCAAAAAAACGGCGGTTTTGATTGGCCAAAATACGGGTGTTTACGGATAGTGACGTCTAAAAAGTAAGTTTCTTAAGTTTCTTGATAAATGCACTATCACATGCCAAACGATTTTTTTTTTTTTTAGATATGCAGCAACAGTAGATATATTTAAGAGAGGGAAGAATAAAAAGACACCGAGAGAGTTTCAGAAGACAACGACGACGATGGCAAATAACTTTTTTAACTTTTGTTGGCTGCTTCTGGATGGAATATCACAATCCGTAAGATCCGAAAAAAAAAAAAATGTGTGCTCACACTAGTCATTTTTTGAAGCGGAGGTTCATTCATTCCCAGCTGGTTAGATCACAAAGCTCTGGTGGTAACTCACAACTGTACACTAATGAGCATACGAG
This sequence comes from Amblyomma maculatum, assembly GCF_055883805.1. Taxonomy (NCBI): domain Eukaryota; kingdom Metazoa; phylum Arthropoda; class Arachnida; order Ixodida; family Ixodidae; genus Amblyomma; species Amblyomma maculatum. Next base: position 38,620,648 of record NC_139354.1, on the reverse strand, counting down.
AGATAATAGACACACTAATTAAGGGTTAAGTGACATGTGGCAAAGTTCATGTGCGTGAAAAATGTTCAGCGAAAGGAGGCGGTAAATGGGGCTGTTAGTTTTCGCGCCATTTAAAGGCGGGGGTTTAGAGCCAGACATGACAGTAATTGAATTACAGTACTGAAATTACTGTAATTTAATTACTTTTTTGGTAATTTGTGATGCAATTAATTACGTCTTTCATTTGGTAATTTAGTAATGCAATGAATTACTTTTGGTAGTAATTTCGCAGCAAAAGTAATTTATTCCTTTAGAAATTACTTTTACTGAAGTGCGTCTGGTCTTGTTCCGGTTTTTGCTCTGGTCTTGTTTTTGTAAGGGCAAGTGCTATAGGAAAGAAGGAAGGGATAGCTCTCTGGGACAAAATTTGGCGGAAAGACGAAAGAATATGTGCGTGCTTCGCGTCTGAAGAACAAGTTGCTTTTTTTTACTAGGATTACTTAGTTTTTGCATGGATGGAAACTAGAAAGTAATTTAAAAATAATTGAATTACTCAGTAAAAGTAATTGTAATGTAATTTCATTCCTTTTTGGAAGAAGTAATGAGTAACGTAATTTAATTACTTTTCTTCGATTTTCAGCAAAGTAATTAGTAATGTAATTTAATTCCTTTTCAAAAGTAATTTTGCCATGTATGTTAGTACCCCCCTTCGCCCTTACTTTTTTTTTATTTTCAGTATGTTTAAACAGAAAACCCCAGTTTGTAATCAGGTCGTTCCACTTAACATGAGGGTGGGATGGGATATCACGGGTCGGGACGGACGAATACAGTAATTAGCTTCCAGTTCCAATTAGGCAGCATGAAAAATATTAGAAGGCAATAGCATGCTCCGTTTGCCTGTGTATACGCACCTGGAATATTAACTGCTCTCTAACCACATAAAAAGGATCAGTAACTAGCTGCCAGTTCCAATTAGGCAGCACTTGAAAAATATTAGAAGATAGCATGTTCTGTTTGCCTGTGTACTCACCTGGAAAATGAACTGCTCTTTAACCGCTTAAAAAGGGGGTCAGATGCGCAGTTGTGTTGGGAACAGTTACAAGCAGATTGGGTATAAGCGGCAGGCCCTGTATGACGCGCAGCACTTAACTAAAATGACAATCACAGTTTGACGGTTCGCGGTCGGGACGGTCAGAGAGGCTCTTGTATACACTCGCCTTCGACCAGCTGCTCCCCAGTAGGTTCTAGGCTTTGTGAAAAAGGTGAATCAGTGGGCTGATGTGCACGTTTTTGTTTTTGTTTGTTTGTTTGTTTGACCGCAGAAGGAGGTCGACAGGCGGATGTCCTCCAGAGTATCCCTAGGAGAACAACAGAACGATTCCACGAAAGAGGTGAGCCCGGTTTGTAACGGGCATTACGTCACTGTAGCAGCGATAGAACCGTGATAGCTTTTGCGAAGAGAGCCGGAGTATGTGGCGTTCAGTTGATTGGAAAAACGCGCAGGTTCTCGCCGCAAGCTTTCCTGATCTTCAATAAGGCAGACTCTATGGTGTTGGTGCAAGTCACGTGACGCTGCATTTTCGCTCGTGTTATCCGCACCAAATTGTAAATAGGCGTACAGCTAAGGTACACCGCTGAAAGGCTTATTGAGTATTTGTCTTGGTAGGGCTACTTCACAGGAGGGCGCATCGCCCCACACAAACTGAGCGTTCGCATACACCACCAGTGCCTCCATTGTGGCCCTTGTGTGAGATCGACACCAGGGGCGTAGCAAAATGATTTTAGTCTGAAACAATACATGCGCAGCATTCTCGACGGAACGAAAGCCCCGGACGGTACTATTCTTCCGTGCAATCTTTGCATCCCGGCATGCAGAATTTATGGCTCAGTTGAGAGGAAGCTGGACAAGAACACACAAGCCAAGCTTGCGGTTTGGGTGTGCGAGGTCGACCTTTGTTAGGGGGCCACTAATCCCATCTTACTTATCTTTTGATCAATAATATTACTCCAATCAAACTCAATCTATCGTGTTCCGCGCTGTTGCTATGCGATGTAAGGCTCAAGGTCAAATCGCGAAATAATGCGACCTTGAAGAATGCTACCAGCAGAGCTCACGTTCTAAAATGAAGGGGCGCTCAATTAGGTTGAGGCGTGAAGAAAACGCAAATGCACTGTTGTCTACAATCGTTTCCTTTGGTCGGTCGTTCCGAAGCATATATCACGTACCGTACCACGGCGAACACTTTAGTTGGTAAGGTAATCCATAACTGTCACCGGCTACTGAAGATGTAATTTCAAAGTTGCTATAGCCGGTGTTTCGTTATAACCGGTGTTTCGTTATAGCCAGTGCTTCACAGCATCCGGTGTTTCCGAGGCTTCAGGCTCGCACACCAATATCGGACAGTTTTCGCCTTCATGTGGCGCTCTCACCGCTATTGCATTGAGATGCCAGTGTGCTGTGCGATGTCAGCGCTCATTAAAGAACAATCGGCGGTCTAATATACGCAGAAACCTCACGAATGACATTTCTCCATTAAAAAAGAAAATCTATTTTTAACAAGTATAATGTAGGTGCCGGTCGTAATATACTCGTTTTCGGCATCCCATAATCCAAAGATGACCCGGTTGGTCGATAATAACGTTCCCTTTTATGCATTGTGTACTACACCCATCCACCAGGAATTACAGCAAACTGGACTATTTTCTTCTTTTCCTTCCAGGATCGGCAACCTAGGAGTTGGAGTAAGCAGTTCCCAGATCCTGAACCGCGGCAGGTAATTATGATGCGGTCGAAGGCGCCTGCTGGAAGTGCGGTCTACTATTAATTATTATCGATGCTGTGCAGTTTTGGCGTGATCTACATGTATACAAGCCCAATGCGTTCTTTTTAGAACCGCGTTGATCTACACGTATACAAGTACCAATGCGTTCTTTTTAGAACCTCGTTGAGATTTCTTCTTACTGCGGCCAAACTTCTCGCTCCCAACTACGCATTTTCTAATCTCCTTTTACTTATCAAATGCGTTCTTCTTAGAACCACGTTGAGATATACTTTTCTTCTTACTGCGGCCAAACTTATCGCTCCCAACTACGTATTTTCTAATCTCCTTTTACTTATCTCTACTTTCGTAAACGGCTAATGAACAGGTTTTAAAAATCAACTGGCTTCAACAAGTTGAATGTGTGACCCATAAAATGCCGAAATTTCTGGGCTAGCGTTTAAAATTTTTACGAAGCCGTAACCAAAAATTGCATAAACCGAACCAAAATATTCCCTATTTGAAACTTATCCCTTCGGCAGTTTTAAGTCTGGTTAAATGACTAATTGTGTTCTTTAAATTACCTGAAAATGGGAAGATTTCCTTCTCATCAAATTTTACTCGGCAAATTATTTGAAACAAAACAATTCTATCACTGGAACTTCCGGTAGTGCTTTTTCGTGCAGTACACAGGGTCAGTATCAAGACTTTGCGTCGTTTTTACAAGTCTCATTTTCTCCCTGACCTCGAATCATCTTATTGGCTGAAACAGCGGTACCGCATGTTAGATTGCCACGATTTCAGGTTCCGGCGTTTCCACCAATCACATGAGGGCGGGAACGGAGATAACGACATTTCTGAAAACGACGAAAACTCGAAATACTCCGAAAAGCGCTCCCCCGCATCGTATAATGCCTTTGCCTTTTCCGTACCCATCCCTTTTCTGCCCAAGCCATACAAGACGCGTAGGCGGCTAGAGGGCAGGGATTGTGGTATTTGTAACAGTCCAAACAACGGGCCGTATAGGACAGCACCGCTCCGCTCACCATTGTACTGTGCGCTCTAAGCAGACTTCTTGCTGATCTGTTGCCAAAATGTGTAACTTTCTCCCCCTATACTTGTTCAGACATGTGGTGACAAAGATGACCACTATCGCGCGCTTTTCACCAGGTCGTCGAGGTCACCGCTAACATGTCAATGAAGAAAAAGATCTTGCTGCTGGCGCTGACCTTGTTCCTCCTCGGATGCGCCGTGCTGATCATCCTGTGGTACAGCTTCTACCACACGGTCGGATACTGCGAAACGGACGGCTGTCTGGGCATGGTCCGCGAGCTCAAGAGTGCCATGGACAGAGACGTGAGTGCTTGCGATAACTTCTACATGCACACGTGCGGCTCGTGGAAACCCGAGGGCAATGAGTCGTCCATGATCGGGCGTATCTTCGCCCGCTCGACCAATATGGCCATCCGCGAGATGGAGGGCAATTCGGCAGAAGCCGTGATTCCCAAGGCGTCCGAGTTCTACAAGAGCTGCGTTAGAGTACGCGACGTGACGCATGCGGAGCTGAACACTTTTATTAGTTTCAAGCAAGACCTAGGATTCATGTGGCCGGAGAAACAACAGGTCGCTCAAGACGCGTTGTTCGTACTGCTGAGGATGACCATCAGCTGGGGCATCCACATGCTCTTCAACTTGCGGGCCTTTCCGGCGTACAGGGAACGGCCGCAGACGCTCTATATCAGGCGTGGCATGCTTAAAACAGCATGGTTGGGCAAGGACTGGTCGTCCCCCACGTTCGTCATGGATGTCAAGAAATACTGCGGCATTCTGGGAGCCGTGGAACCGACTGATGGCTACGACGAGCTGAAGCGAACGGTCGAGGACATTGTCAATTCCGCCCTGAGCATTCCGGTGGACGCCACAAGTGACACGCAGTTCAAGCTCAAAGAGATGGAACTGCTCATGCCAAACAGGACGCAGCACTGGCTGCTGTACCTCAACGACCTGCATAAACCGCAGTTCAGGTGGGACATAAACAGTCCCGTGGCCCTGGAAGACGACGCAATACTCGTAGCGATCGACACCCTGCAGAAGCTCTACGCTGCGAAAACGGAACTGCTCATGGAAGGATTCTCATTTGTGTTTGTCCGAACCTACTTATGGGCCCTCATCGGAAAGCCGGAACTGATCTACGGGGATGATACCAAACTGGGAAGGCACATGTTGAAGATCACTTGCCTCCATTACACCAGCTCAAATTTCGGTCTTCTTATAGCTGCCAATCACATCCACGAGCGCTACGACACCAGCATGCGCGAAAAGCTCAGCCAGTTCTACCATACAATCCAGTCGCAGGTCAAGGAGGAGCTGAGCAAAACCCACTGGATGGACAGCGTGACCAGGGCACAGGCGTTCATCAAGCTGGACAAACTTTCGCTGAACGCGATGCCCGATCAGGAATTCTTCTCCAGGATCAACCTGGCAAGGCTGTACCGCGATTTTCCCCCCATCGGCAGCTCGTTCGTGAAGAACTTCATCGACGTGGCCGCCGCCTACCGGCTGCTCATCGGCCACGACAACTTCATCGGCATCTTTGCGAAGCGGCTAGGCGGAGGCGCACCGGTACGCTACAACTACTACTACAATATCGCGTTCCTTTCGCTGGGCGTCATGGAGCCACCCATGCTGTACAAGGACGGCACGCTGGCCATGAAGTACGGCAGCCTGGGCACCCACATAGCGGAGTGCGCAGTGCGCACATTCGACCGAGTCGGGGTGACGGTGAACGACAAAGGCAGGCCTGAGCACTGGTGGGACACGCCGGCCTACGTGGAGCGAACCAGCTGCGACTTGCTGGCGGGCACCGCGTCGGGGACGCCGCCCGACCAAAGGCCAGGCGGGCGCGACCCTCGAGAGGTCCTGCACACGGCGTTGTTCCCGCTGGCACCCGCCCTGACCACGTCGTTCAACGCGTACCGCAAGGCGCTTGTGACGCTGAAGGTAGAGGACAAGGTGGACGAGCTCCGGCTGCGCGGGATGGACGAGTTTAGCGACGACCAGGTGTTCTTCCTGTCGTACTGCCTGATGACGTGCGCGAGTAAGAGCAGCGGCGAAGCCTGCAACGTGCCGCTGCGCCATATGCCGCAGTTCGCCGCCACGTACGGCTGCCCCGAAGGATCGGCCATGAACCCAGCCAAGAAATGCCTCTTCTTCGGCTGACTCATCCGGCACTTCGCTTTCTGCGCCTGTGACAGACCCAGCTATATTTGCTTTATGTGTAGTATACATAATGACACTATTGGTATACCTCGTCATGGTGTCGAATACTTTTTTGCTTTTTGTGAGTGCCTTTTTTTTCTGTGTGTGTACAAATGGTATCGGGAACTTTTCCGAGATGTAACTGTTCCACCTTAGCCGAAACACTCGCATCGTTCAGATCTCTATTCGCAACGCGTTTTTCCGTTATTTATTACGGAATGTGCATCTTCTCATTCTGTCTTTCTCCTCAGTGCGCGGCGATTTGCCAGTTCGATCTTTTTTTCTCTCTCTCTCTGTGCGCGCTTCATTCCGCGAGAACATATATTGGCTCAGCGTGCAGAAGTATAGCATGTGGCACAAGCCGTGATTTTCGAGACCTCTTCGAAACACTGTTTTATTCATAATTTTGTGCGCTTCTGACGCATACGCGTGTGTTTTTGTATATAACTCGCAAGGATAGCTTCAAAATCTTCTTTGGATGCGTAAGAACTCCCTGCCTGTTCAGTGCTGATATACATTCTTCTTAAGCAGCAGCATGTCGAAAGGCAATCTTTCTTTCCTGAAATACGTAGCACATCAACTTAGAATTCAGGTCAGCACTTGGAATGTAACACAGCACACTGCTGGGTGTGCGTCTTCCGTGGTACACGAAGTTACTGGGCTGGCTTTGGAATTTAGCAGTGCGGCCCAGATGGAACACTCCGGATGCTCATCTGAAGTTTTCATGGCACATCCGGTGATGCTGACTTTTTCGTCTTTCTGCAATTTGCCAACGTGATCCTCTCATTTGACGTCTGTTTGAAACTGCGATAAACCTGATAAAACTGCGAGGCTTCTTCTGCCATTTTGTTTTCTTGTTTTTCCTCCCCATAGTGAAAGTTTCGGCGCCATGGAAGATCAGGTTGTTCAAGAAATGTAGACGAAGGTTGTCCTCATGGTACGAATATCCAGTGCTTCAGGGGTATCATAATTGTGTCTCACTACTCAGCCAACAGCAAACAACGTGGTGATCGGAAGGCTTTCGTCAATAATGAATGTGGATTTCGAGACCACGTGGACCTTCAGCGTTCGCCGACATACGTGTGCGCATCTCTTGAAACGCGGTCACCGGGGCGTCGTAACTCGGCCTTTTTGTTGCAAAGATTTCGGAAGCCAAACGGGTAATTTTTTTCCAGCCCAGCTCAGCTCAGCTCAGCTCTAGCACCTAATTCGTGTTGAAACCAGCCGGGACGAGTCAGGATGACGGTGCTTATATTACCAGTTGCTGACTCGATCCGAATTAGGTTCATGTAAACAGGGCTACGAAAGCCACATGCCCAGGCAACCGAGGCAGTCATACTGGCTGCAGCTGGTGTCCTAGCTAACATATGGACCAAGATTTAAAAAAATAAAATCCTAAGCGCTCCTCCGAGCTGAAGTGAAATGATAATTTTGTTAGAGTTCTTGTAAATGATCCACTGGTACTTATTGGTAAACCACTCGACAACTTTCTTAACACTTGAGCGTGTAAACACGCATTTAAAAAGTTAATTACTTAATGTCGGTTAAATAATTAGGCGGAACGAAAAAGTACCAGCGGGCGCTTTACATGACTCCTAACATTCGCTGTAAGATTTCAACTGCATGGAACAATTCCACAGATATTTGAAATCTTGATGTGCTGCGCAGCAACCAGTAAATTATTACTGAAGATCGTTCTACGGATGGCGATGCTAATAGTCGGCTAAACAAGGAAAATGGGCTATAGCACCCCTTAGTTGCATTATATTAACCTAGTAAATAGAAAGGCATTCCCGTCCCCGCCCCGCTCCCCCTTTTTTGTCTACCATTACTTGCTTTATAAATCATGCATAAGGGTGCCTCGCACTCCACAAAGTGGCTTCCGACAGCACTCCTGGCATGCATATGCTGCATTCGAAAGCCTCGGCACTTTGTGTAGGTACTATATATAGCCAGAGTATAAGTTTATGCACAAATGTATGCCCATCAAATATCCTGCCTTAATATTTTCTTTTTCAGCAATTATCTCAGCCAAGTTTTCTGGATTGAGTTTCTACAGTGGCGAATCCAAAATGGCGGCGCTTTTTTTAACCGAATAGTGACGGCATATAGAGGTCAGAGCTGCGCATGAGGTATTGTAATAGCCTATCTCGTGGCATATAGGATATCCCAGCCGGGTGTGGTATATACTCATTATGGAGACATGCTGTTTGCCACCACAGAAAGTACTTTACTGAGTAATACTACAGAAGCAGATATGTATAGTGAAAAATTTAGAACGGCACATACTGACAACATGCAAGTGGGAGGTATGCAATTTCATTGAATATTTCTGGGGGGAAAAAAATTAAAAGGAAATGCTTTTTGTTTTGTCCTGAAATACGTCGTTTTTTTGTTACATTTTGACCTATCAATAAAACATCTCGAAAGGATAAATCATTAACACTTCTTTTTTGGGCGAGTTGGTTCATTTTGACTATAGGAAAATTTGAAACAGCGCTAACATGCACAACTCCAAAAGATAGACGAACGACGAGACAGAAGCGCTGGTGTCTCGTCGTTCGTCTATCTTTTGAGGTTGTGTTTGTTGCGCTGTTTAAAATTTTTCTATAGTTAGAAAGGATAAAAACCGATGTTTTGCCTTTTTTACTTTGCACTACAAAGGTATATATTGAGCTACAATTGTGCTGCGCATCCATGCAGAGTTCTAATCCCGTAATAATAAAAAAAACACGGCTCCGGTAATAAAATTACATCTGTAGAATTTTGGTTCCACTAGAGAAGAGAATGAGAAATAATATAGAACAAATAAAAATGCGTAATGCTTATAGCAGCCGAAAAAACGCCTCCTGAACGTGTCTCTAAAGATTCCTCCCGTGAGCATGCACTTTTGTGTGCCCCAACGGCTGTCATTTGGCTATTGAAGCTGAAATAAACACGAGAAAACGAATTTAAGTATATATGAATTATCCATCTGCAATAGGTGAGTACCAAGGGGCGACACATTATACACATATTAGTGTCTTGCGCCTTATCATAGACGAGAAAGGACGCACCCAAAAATTAACTGCGGTTCAGACCCGCGTAGACATAAGTAAGCGATATTTGCGAAAACAAACTTAATCGCAGTGCTGTATGCAGCCCTGCAATAAACTTATTTTTGTATACGGCTGCCCCGTACACCAAAATAAAAGCAATCACCACCACCAAAACAGTGTTGCCTTTGAAAAAGGAACGATAGTAATTAAAGGCTAGCGAGAACGCACGTTCAATTAACGCGTGGCGACTTTGATCTCAGCCGGTTTCGCTGCGTACACTTTCCATCCGCGCAAGACGGCGCAGAGCGTCATCGCCCCGACGAGCGAAACTTAGCGAAGGAGAAAGTGAAAGAGGCGTCACAAACAAGTTCGAGCGTGAGAACAAAAGAAAAAGATAACAGCAAGAATATTGCAAACAGCCGGGCGTAGGTGGCTGACATGAACGTGCACGTACGTGGGGCGACCATGCACGTGGCATATAGTGGCGGGGCACCGTGTCGCAATTTTGCGCGGAAAGACGAGAGTGGAAAGATTTCGTGTTTCTTTTTTTTTTTCTGCGGCTCGCTCGAGAGGCTCCCCAAGGACAAAGATGAGTCAAGGGCGACGCTACGTATACACACCACAAAGATATCGCCGACTGTTCGCAAACGCGCGGAGGAGTCATTTTTCTGGTCGCGGAATGAACAGCAGTCATAGCAGTTCGTTCATTTTGGGGACGGCACTTTATGATAGAACGTACAGTCAGGGATAAAAGTTTGCGGGATGCGAGTTCGGGGAAAAATATTTATTTCTGCTCGGTCGCGCAAATATGGAGAATGAAATTACTTGGTCACGATGGGACATGCGCGCCCCATTCAGTGAGAAAAAAAAATCGCACACGAACTAGCGAGGCGACGAAGAAATGTTTTTCCACAAATACGCGTCCCGAAAACTTTTGTGCCTGACTGTACATGCAGATGCATCGGGACTGTATCACCACGGCCGCTCGATGGTGCGCTTCCATCGAGCGGCCGTGGTATCACACTGGGTCACCATGCCTCGGCCGGCCCATATAATTCGTCTGTTTTATTTATTCATAAGTACCGACAGGTCAAAGCTTCATTAAACGGACACTAAGGAACACTGAAATGATGAAGTGGTTCGAGGAATTTAGAAAGACGTGATGGTTCTTACTCTCACTCTCGACAGCGTGGTCCTGTGTATAGATCAGAAGTTCGAGAGCTGTTAGGAGATAAGCAGCGGATATGCTTGCTTTGGGAGCACATGGAAATGCTCCAAAAAAGGGGTAGAAGACTTGTATTAGTGTTTCAGCATCAAGACTAATTTGTGCTGTGGTTGAGAAAAAAGGGTGGAAAATGGTAGGCTATAGTAAATGTTCATTTACCTGTACGTGAGGAATGTTTACAAAAAACTGAAAAAGCGAGCTAGAAAACTGGCAAGCGAATATTTGGCAAGCACGCAGTTTAAGAACAAAGTTGAAGAAGCACAGGTGGGTGTGTGGAAAATAGGGGATGCAGGTCAAGTCAGCGCTGGGAATGTACAGAACAATCAGGAAGTAGTTAAAGAAAACACCTACGATAATTCTAAGGTATCTCATTGATGTTTGAGGCTAGGAAAGGAATACTGCGGACAAAAACGCAGCGAGTAGAGTACCAAGATACATATTATGTTGTGTGTGTGAAAAATATGAATATAATATATATCTAGCAAAAATTTCAAAATAGATATGTATGGGTGCAATAGAGAGCATTTACTGATTTTATGGGATCAATATGAAGATTTAGTTTGCCTTATTTGACTTTCGATGGAGGCGAAACGAAGAGGCGTCGTGTGCTGTGCGATGTCAGCGCACGTTAAAGATCCCCAGGTGGTCGAAATTACTCCGTAGCCCTCCACTACGGCTCCTCTTTCTCTCTTCCACTTTCACTCCAACCTTCCTTCCTTCCCTTACGGTGCGGTTGAGGTGTCCACAGAAAACCAGTGAGACAGTTACCGCGCATTTCCCTTCCTATAAATCAATCAATCAATCTAAGGCTCATGAAACGAAATCTTGTGCGCGATATTTGTGCGCGAGATTTGTCATATTCCGCGAGATTTCGCGAGATGTGTTATTGTCTGATGTTCCTGCAATCTGCAATGCCACACTTGGACGCGCGCCGAGGAACGCAACGCCACAGGAGCGATGGTATACCGTCCAAACACACCACTTGCCGGAGGTAGTGTGACAGATACTGTGCCTTTTCTTTCCTGTAAACCAATTATAAAGTAGCACTGCAACGAACGCCGATAAAAGGAAACGGCATGAGGCAGAGGCCATTCTTCTCTTAAGAGACATCTAAGAGACCCTCTATTTCTTTCACAGTTATGGCCCCAAAGCATCCACAGAAAGAGCGACACGGATCAAGAGAAAAACTGTCTGGTCCTTGCTTGCTTGAGATAATGTTGCGTTATGCGGCTCCTTTACCTGCAGACCATTCGAATTTTGTTTTTTGATCTCAGCAGGTTATTTTATATATAGTTGAAGAGCCATAGATAATACTGTTGGTTTCGTCCGCATTCTAATCGCAAGGCCTAGTGTTGTGCGAGGAATGTTAAAGTCTTAACACATGCATGTTGTGTGCTTTTAGCTTGGCATTAGTGTAATGGTAGTTGTGCAGGACGGACCTGCAGCTTGTATATCATTGTTTGATATAATGTTGGACAGTATGTATATGAGCATATATCCTCAGTTTTAGGAGTTGCAATAAACCTTTCTTCAGTGTGTGATTATTGCAGTGGCCGTGCGGCAACGTATGGTCTTGCATGTTCATTTGTCGTCGAACGCTGCACCGCACAGCATATCGAAGCAGACGCAGTACAGCAGGCATCAGCGGCCACGCTCTGATCTCGGGTGCTAGTTCGATGTTGTGTGACCGTTGCAGTGGCCTTGCGGCGATGGTCTTGCATGTGTATTCGTCCTCGAACGCCGCACCACACAGCATGCAGACGCAGTACAGGAGGCATCAGCGGCGTTTCGAATTGGTTTACAGGAAAGAAAAGGCTCACTATCTGTCACAATTCTTCGCGGACAAAAAAAAAAACAAAAAAACATTGATTTATAGGAAGGGAAAGGCGCAGTAACTGTCTCACTTGATTTCTGTGGACACCTCAACCGCGCAGTAAGGGAAGAGAGGAAGGTGGGAGAGAAGGTGGAAAGAGAGAAAGAGGAGCCGTAGTGGAGGGCAATTTCGACCACCTGGGGATCTTTAACGTGCGCTGACATCGCACAGCACACGGACGTCTCTTCGTTTCGCCTCCATCGAAACGCAACCGCCGAGGTCTCTCCGCGGACACCTGAACCGAGCCGTAAGGAAAAGGGGGAAAGCGGAAGTGAAAAAAAAAAGAGAAAGATGTGCCGCAGAGGAGGGTTTCGGTCCATCGCCCAATACAGGCTTCCGCCTTATTGCAGTTTAGTGGTCTATATCTAAGAGCGTTGGTCCAAAGTGCTTCTTAGACTTTTTCACTACTGTCCAAGCATATAGCAGCGAACGTTCGCACCACTTGTGGCACAGTAGCGTGAACATAATCGGACAGCACAGAGCCAAAGAAATATTTCAGAAAACGACTGAGAAGCGAGAAGACTACCACGAGTAACAACCAGCAGCGTACTCGGCGGCGGTCACGGCGACTCTAGTCGTGACGTGACACTGACGTCAGCCTAGAGAGCTAAGGCCTTCCTAATCGAAGGGGCGCTGATATGTCACACTTGTTTCTGTGGTCACCTGACCCGCGCCTTAAGGGAAGGAGTGGGTGAAAGTAGAAAGAGGATGGTTGGTTGGTTGGTTTGTGGAGTTTAACGTTCCGAAGCGACTCAGGCTATGAGAGACGCCGTAGTGGAGGACTCCGGAAATTTCGACCACCTGGGGTTCTTTAACGTGCACTGACATCGCACAGCACACGGACGCCTTGCTTTTCGCCTCCATCGAAAAGTGGCCGCCGAGACCGGGATTCGATCCCGCGTCCTTGGAAGCAGTAGTCGAGCGCCGTAACCACTGCGCCACCCCGGCAGGGCGTAGAAAGAGGAGCCAAAGTGGGGGGCTATGGGGTAATTTCGCACGCCTGGGATCTTGAACGTGCACTGACATCACACAGCACACGGACTCCTCTTCGTGGCTGTTACAACGCCAGGCTAAAAGTTAAATAAAGTTAAATTGGTTCACAGGAAGGGAAAGGCGCAGTATTTTCGGATTGATGCCATATTTCTTACGCGATTTCCTCATACCGATGAAGAACAATCGAGAAGGAAAGAAAGTTTATCTCGGTTGGGTGGAAATCGTACTCGGGACCTCCGGACTGACAGACGAATGCTTATTGGTCCAAGTTGAACAAAGGTGGTCCTAGAGTAAGAGATAATTAAATACATCCCTATATCAATGCACAATATCCTTGTGCGATCTGCTTTTTACCGTTGTGAAATGCGCAGGGTTTCTCCATGATGCGCTCTCCGTTTCGTTCGAGCACGCGATTGTGCTCTTGGTGGTGGCGGTCTCTGCCGAACTATCGCTTTGCTCATTGCACACACCGTTGCCGATCGGCGCCGAAGAGGATCCACGCCTCGCGCATGAAGCCCTATGCCAGCCGTCCCTCTTCCCTGTAATCAGCGCCCAGGGTAGCCGCTTTCTTACAGGAGGGATTTGTTGTTGCTGTTGTCCAAATAACATAAGGCACATACCCACAGAGGGGGATCGGCCAAGAATTAGGTAGCAAAGAAATTTTTTGAAGTATGAAGTATTTTTGAAGTATTTTTTGAAGAAATGGACAATGGACAATCGCTATACTGCCAACCTTCTCGAATACATAAGCACAACAGGACTTCACTCCTTCTTTTAACTTTCTATCTCCTGCATCCCATTCCCCCTTTCTCAACTTATGCCTTGTGGCAAACTCTTCGAATGAAAAAAAAGTATACATTCATGTAATAAAAAAAAGTGATTGGAGGGTAGAGGAAAGGAAAAAAAAGTAATGAAATATAAAATGAAAAGTAACACACACGGGAGACTGACACTGGAATTGCAGAACAAGTGCGCGAACTTTCACCTCTTTCACCAGTACAGGCCCATCATCATCATTGCTCGCCGCTGCTCGGAGCATCCCGCGCTGTGTGCCAGGTTGGATCGTTCAAGTGCTTACCTTTACTTTGTCTGCTGATGCGACAAAGAGCGCCCTAGGAGGCACTTAAGATCTGACTCGGGCATAGTTCTCAGAGCATGGAAGCCAGCTTCCCTTTCCTCCTGCTCTGGGACCCAGGTGTAGGGATGGGAATGCTCGGAAAAAAAAACAGGAAATTTTGGGAAAAAAACTCATTTTTTCCCGAGGCATGGAAAACAAACATGATGATTTGCATTAATTGATAGACGGCTGCATCTAAGTAGGAAATAGAACTGAAAAAGCTGCAGAAAGAACACAATTTCGTTGCTGTTATTTAGTTTTGGTAGCACAAATTAGGTTTACTTCAGAACGTTCGTGATAAATGCTATTAGAGAGATTTAGATTACCGTGATCCGAAATCCGCTACCGTGATCCGCCACCGTACTTTCCACTGCGCATGCCCAGATCCCCTTGACGCCGATAGATGGCGCCACATACCTGATGTCGGCACATAGACCTGCCGCGTCGGGACCAATCAGCTTGTGCACCCCGCCCACGCGCGGTAGAGGGTCACGGTGGCGGATCGCGGTAAACTAAATTTCTCTATTAAAACAATTTCAGATGCCGGAATGCTGCATTTTTTGTGTTTCCTCTTCCGCTGAGTTTCGAATATAAACTTTATCTGCTTATTCATATTTCCAATAAAGTACAACGAAAATGTAGTCCGGTTGTAGACTCATTGGTGAGAAGGTTTCGTTCTGGTGCTGACGCCGATCCACCAGTGGAGTCGCCTGACGATCAGCCCATCGACCACCAATGCAGCAGCTGACAGTAGTCGCGCGTCTTTGATAGTACGTCATGTTACTATGATGTAACGTCACTAGTATTCACTGATACACTTATGAGCTTCATATGTCATTAAATTAAATGGTGCTAACGACGCGTCTCGATCGAGTGAAATAGCATATAACGGCTTTTTGGAGATAAATTAAGATATATGTAAAAGGTTTGCTGTGTCCAGATTTTGGCTGTGGGTGACCTCACATACAGAAAAAACAAAACATGCTTATAAATCCTCAGAACTTGGTGTCCCAACCCCTTTACGAATAACATGATGAAATGTGAATGCATGCGAATTGTGAACTGGAAGAAAACAGGTCTGAAACTCAACATGAACAGATTAGAACAATCTAGGAAGAAGCGAGCACAAACACATTGCCAGTACTAGAGTGCCTTGGTATGTCAACGATCTAATTAAAAATGCAATGAACTTTAATCTGTCTGCTAAACATAAGAAAATGAACAGAACTGGCAGTTCACGTGAGTGTGTTGGAATTTCTAGAACAAACTGAGAACATATGCAAAACAGCTCTTTTTTTTTGTCAGATGGCTTACTGTACTAAGGAGAAATGCAGTAAACATTAAATTACATAGATTTAGTAAAGGAAAAAAGGAGCTGTTATATATATATATATATATATATATATATATATATATATATATATATATATATATATATATATATATATATTATAAGACTATAGTGCTTAAAATGCAGAAATATCATACTTATTTACGCATGGCTTACTTGGAGATAAATGTGGCAAACCTTGAACTGCATGTTAACATTTGCACGAGAAAAATAAAAGCACGAGCAAGAGCAAGCATATAAAAAAACAACACAATGAACATACAGAAATGTTGCATGTAGATATCGTTCCATGTTTGATGTAAGGAAAAATGAGATAAACCTTGAACAGTGCAACATAACTCACAGGAATATAAAAAGCACATTCGACTGTAAATATAGAAAGGCTAGTCTAGTACCAGGAAGGAGAAAACACAGAAACGTGACCAGACCTTACTGCCACATGATTGATTGCAGAGAAAAATTCAGATATAGATTGAACAGCACATAAGATTTTGCCAGAAGAAAATACAAATCACAAGTGAAATATATATGAGATGGAAAAAAAACAAAAAATGAGGCACGGAAACAAACACAGAACTTTGCCTACCCGCACTACTACGAATTGCTGCTCCTCTAATTTCCGGCGCCACCCATCAAACTATAGACACTTTAAGCTGTATGTTGGAACGAATGAACACAGCTTCTGTAATCTATGTTCCGTGGGCATATGCCTGCACCAGATGTGCACACAGAATATATTTGACCACTCCTTCTGACACGCAATAGTAGAGGCTGCAACACACATGACCACAATCTTCTGGTTTGGTTTGTGGGGTTTAACATCCCAAAGCGACTCGGACTATGAGAGACGCCGTAGTGGAGGACTCCGGAAAGTTCGACCAACTGGGGTTCTTTAACGTGCACTGACATCGCACAGCACACGGGCGCCTTGCTTTTCGGGCGAAACGAAGAGGCGTCCGTGTGCTGTGCGATGTCAGCGCACGTTAAGGATCCCCAGGTGGTCGAAATTACTCCGTAGCCCTCCACTATCCACTACAGCTCCTGAGGCTGCTGAGGCCGGAATTCGATCCCGCACTCTATAACCAACAAAGGTGTAATTTGTCTTGTCATAACCATCTAAAAGCGGCGCGGCATTTGCACGAGCAGTACTCTGCTCGAAAAAAAAAAAGAAGTCTGTGCTGTTTAAATGCAGCTACATTTTTGATTAATACAAATAATTTGTATTTTTCTGGTATTTTTTCAACGTTCAAAATTTCCGGAAATTTTACATCCCTACCCAGGTGGTCTTAGGCATAGCGGCTGTGTGCTATTTCCTTTTCCATGTTGTTGCTGTTATAAGTCAAGCATAGATGGCGCGTGGCAGCACATCAGTGGTAAGGATTTAACCAGCAGCGTGAGCGTGGATGGGGCAGCGGTGTGCGGGAGGCAAGTGGGAAGAGAGCCTCCTGATGGGAGAGGGTTCGATATCCCCACCAGAAAATAACTGTTGCTGTACTCTGATGGAATTTGTGTTACAAACGAGGGTTCGGTTAGAGGCTGAGGTCAACCCATAGGGCTGTACCCATCTGGCATACTATTTCTTCATTGGATGTGTGGTCCGGTCGCTGAAAATGACTGCCCCTATTTCTGTGTCGTTTGAGTGTTTAAATAGTGATGTGATCGAGAAACGTCCAGTCTGAGCTGGGGCTCTATGTATAGTCATGTAATGCTGTTCTACTTCGGCTCTAACCAGTTAGGTAGTTCAAAGTTGTTATTTTTGTAAATTCATTCCTGCTTCCAGCTTTACTCTCTCTATATATATGTTCTGCTGTCATCTTCTTCAAGTACACCTCCTGGTCATCTTCCACGCCGAACTACATGACAAGCAAGATTTATGAACCTTTCAACAAGGGAAACAAACATCGTATACATTCTACTACGGATCAGACTGCAAATTTTGTAGTTGAAGATTGAGACGCCAGCACCGCACAGATTGCGATAAATTTATTTACACAACACACAACACTTCCAAGGCAACAGGATGCCGTCACATGACAATGATGGTTGGTAACAAAACTACTAAGCTCACGCATATGTACACATTAAAACAGCACCCTCTACAGGCGTGACAACATCATGAAAAGGCCACAACATGCCACCGCTTCATGAGAACATCACGCATCATGCATCATTAAACGAGGAAAGTTCAACAATGTTCCAAAAACTCTTCCCCAACTCCATCCAACACAGCCGCCTATTTCTGCAGGATCAAAGAACCCTATACAGTTGCCGGCGTCTGTCATCAACTGCAACGGAGCGGATCCAGAGTATCGCCAAAGGTGCTCCCCATAGCTCAACTAAAATGTGATCCTAAGGTGAAAGGCACAGGCAAGCTATGAGTACTAAACAACCATACACCAAGGCCATTTTTATAACCTACACCACCTACACTAGTGTAGCAAATCTTCTATAACTCCAATGGTTTTTTGCTACACTAATGTAGCTGGTGTAAGTTAAAAAAATGGCCCTACCATCACAACTGCATGAAGCAAAGTACTAGAGCACTGCATGACGAATTTCTGGCACTTCGTAACAACACAGGGTGTTTCTTGAAACTGATTAGAGCACACACATTTTGCAACAAGCTGAGATGGTCTTGATGTGCTGCTGTCAACAAATGACCGCAAAAGGATAACCTTGTGCATTACACAAGCATAGAAGTCTAGAAGAACGGTAAGGCGGCATTTCAGCTTTTCAACACCAAGCCTGGTGTAGGATTCATAAACATTGTTATGTTTCACACACACTAATTGCTAGTCTTGTTTCTAAAAAGGCAACTGCAGCAGGGGCTAGACAGTGTGCAACAGTGTACCACATATCAGCTACACCCTTTGGAAGTGTCCCAAGATTTACCGTACGCACACATTACACAGTCATGACATCAGTACAAATGTACTTGTCCTGAATAAAAAATAATAAATTTGCTGCTTATGCAGTTTGCATTCTCACCAATGCAAGGTGCATGCTGCCTTTTATAATGATTGCAGACTGCCTAAACTTAGCAATACCAAGTTATCGTAAACTTCTAAAACCTGAAACGAAATTAAAACTGAAATGTGCATATGAATCCAGCAAGTATGTGTATGTAATATGCATGTAACAAAATTCATCACCACATGCTGTTAGCTCACAATGATGGATTATGCTATAAAACTGAAGACATTTGCACATAGTGTTGAAATGCACCAAAGAAAGACCATCTCTGTCTGCACTACCTAAAAAAAGGCTGCAGTGGTCACAGTCCACTCACACTTATTTACAGAAAGCCCGTGTTACATGGGGCAATACATTGCAAGAATGCTTGCACAGCATGACTGCTAGCTTCGCATAGTGCTGTTTGCACTGCATTTGACTCATTCACAGCTGGAAGTATTAATTGTCCCCACATGATGCATGCAATCATTCCCACATTCATTCATATCGAGTACACACTCCAAGTTATTGTGCTTCACTATTACTGCACAATGATGCATACTTCATTCAGCTGACCTCCACAGCTATAGCAAGGCTCAGCTGAAGCACCAAACATACTGAGAATTGCAACTCACCAAATAGTTTCTACACTAAGAGACACACTGTGCAACACCTAAAAAATGTCTTGGAGTAGTACATTGTCAAGGCTTTTCAGTGATGTGAAAAAAAAAAAAAAAAAAGATCAATCTGCTACACACCAAGTGATTTGAAAGTGACTACTTCTCCAGCTAAGGTTTCGCTGTTGCTAGCAGAACTTCTCAATACCCCTGTGAACAAAAGCTGAAAAAATGAAGGCTGATTAAGGGGATGCCTAATGTTACTCGGTACTGACAGGTATCAGCGATGAAATTACAGGACAGTCCTGGCAGGGTGGCACATGACATAAAATTTTGAGATATTATGTATCCAGCACCAAACTAGCTCATTTGACTGAACCTGCAAAGTGGAGACGTTACCAGACTGCATGATAGAGAGAACAATTTTAAATATCATGCAGGTCTGACTAAAACGTGTGCCAGTACAACCATATATTGAGCAAGCTTAAAAATACAGCCTTTCATATAGCAGAGTAGATGTGGAAGTACACTGTGATAATGACTAAGAATTCTTTACAGAAATGTCTCTGCGGTACAAACTCATGCACATATTAGGTGCACAGTTCTATATTGTAAACTGGTGATGATGAAAAAGAAGTTATTTACCCACATGTACATCATGATCGAAGCTGGAAATTGCACTCCATGTGTAAAAAAGGCACGTAAGATGCTATACTGACATACCACAATAATTTTGAAACTTCTCAGAGGACTGTAACAGACACTATACACAAATAAAAATTAAACATGTGAATAAACATTCAGAAAAACCCTGTGCAAGGCGTCAGAAATGTCTTTGGGAAGTCCGAAATTTTGCTTGCAGTATTGAGCGTAAATGAATGCACATTTACCTTCACATTGTCCCTTATGTATGCAATATGCAAGATATATTGAAGTTTAAAAAAATCTGAAGAAGAGATGACAATTTTCAAAAGCTCACACATTTCCTTGCAGTCACAAATGAGTGTTGGTATCTAGTTCACAGTGTGTCCACATTCACAAAAATTCCAATCAGTGTGGTCTTTTATCCTTGTACTGATGATGGGCACCATATCATTGTTCCTCGTACACAGCAGATAACAGGACTCCGAGAAGAGAACACATTTCCTCCAGAGTTCGTGCATCTTCTAGGAGCCATTAATGTGAGGAATGTCCTGGTACAAGGTAATAAATTGACTGTGGTCCGCACCACTTCTCTTACCAGAAGTGCCTTTGTCCCTGGTAGCCTACCCTGGTGTTAGGCAGGAAATAAAACAGACAGACTTTGTTCGGAGTTTACCAAAAAAGGGGTCTCGCAGGTGCAACTGAATCCAGACTTGCATTTCGTATAGGCAGCTTCCTCAGTCGATGTCACAGTCAGGCCCCAGAGTGGCCAGAGAGAAGAACCTCTCCTTGTCCCCACTTCCGACGCTGGTAACATGCTGGAAGCAGCACGGCAAGGAGATGTCACTCTTGCCCGGCAGTGGCTTGGGCTTGGCCGCCCGGTTCTTCTTCTTGAGGCTCTTGCTGCTCTTCGGCACGGACAGGCTGATGTTCAGGGGGTCAGAGATGAGCTCCTCAACCTTCTCCCAAAACTCCTGAGCTGCGTCAGGCATGTCAAAGCTGAGGCCGGCCATGCGGCGGTGGTCCGAGGAGAGGTGCATCGTGTGGAAGGTGACGGCAGGCTTCTGATAGCTGCTCAGGTTATCGATGACGTCCTTCCAGAGGGCGAACCCGGTGCCCCGCTCGGCCAGCACCACATGCACCATGCGGCGCGTCCTGGCGCGCGACTCGCCCTTGTCCAGGATGAGCACGGGCACTCCGGTGCGGGCAAGTTCCCAGCGACCTGGCGTGCCGTCTTGGGCAACATCCGTGAAGTAGAGGTTGGCCAGGCAGTGGCAACCATAGACGTACGTCTTGTGGCTCTTGAAGCAGCACTCGACCTGCGCACAAGGAAAAGGATAGAGGTATAGCACCAGACGCTGTAGGTTTTTACTGCCGCAATGAATCCACAAGCACCTTGCGGTTGCTGTCGTATGATGCAAATTTGCTATTTCACTTGGCTGATGTCTGCTGTACCTTTGCTTGATGAACCCACACAGAAGAGCTGATGCAAACTGTGCAGTACAGTTTTTCCCCTGGCATTGCAGCGCGAGATTTAGATGTGGGATTGTCTGATCCACGCTTTAGTAACTTCAACATGGGGCCTTTGCTTAGGTCTTTCCTTGGAAGTTAAACAGCAATTC
Source organism: Amblyomma maculatum (assembly GCF_055883805.1). Classification (NCBI taxonomy): domain Eukaryota; kingdom Metazoa; phylum Arthropoda; class Arachnida; order Ixodida; family Ixodidae; genus Amblyomma; species Amblyomma maculatum. The sequence goes on along the minus strand of NC_139354.1, from coordinate 38,599,222 downwards.
CTGCTCAGCTCTATTTGCCCTACTTCTATGTGCAGCTTACTTCTTATGTTTGTTATCCTTTTCTCGGATATCTTGTCAGCGGTACTCATTTTCCAAAGATTATCACAGTTAAATTTTTTTCTAGTTGAAATTCAGACATCTACTAACATCAGAATTCAGGGTATAGGAGATGAAAGTGCTGCCGGTGGGCTTTCAGTGCCAGGTATCAGTGCCCTGCATCATTCCAGCAGTCTCTGTTGCTTAAACAAACAACAGTAAATTAGAAAATTTTCAGAATGATTGGTGCACCAGATTCAGGTACATGGCATATAAGTGGAGAAGGCATGCTGAAAAAGAAAAAAAAAGCGAATAATTCAGAAATGTGACACCATATAGTTGGCCTTCACAGAAAGCAAGCTCAAGTCTCTGTCAGCCGTTCTGCTCAATCTCTCCTTCCAAGAACGCTCATGACTGCTGAGGTCTCAATTATATAGCCTTTCTAGGAAGAGTAGTTGGCTCTGGCCAATAAACACCAACATGGGTGATATACCACATGAAGACTGCTTTCTACCTCATTAAAGAGGGAAGCACAATGAGGTGCTACAATGCCACTTTTTTGTGATATTGGAAAAGTGAACACCCTACCATATATAAACTACAACGCTGTTTTTGGCAATTGCTTTGAACACCCAGAACGGTGATATACTTGATCGTTGGAATAAGTGACAGCGTCCAAGTAAGTATACTTTTTTACACTCCCAATTTTCATTTACCTCTCTCCGCATTTACCCCTGCCCATATGAGCACAGCGCAGTTTGTGGCCGTTAATAAGAGAAGCCTAGCATGTCCCCTGGTTTCGATTTTTAAGACGTTGAATGTTCCAAAGTGACTCTGGCTACGAGAGACGCTGTAGTGGAGGGCTCCGGAAATTTTGACCACCTGGAGTTTTTTACATGAACTGGCATCATACAGCAGAGGGGCGATTTGCTTTTCGCCCCCATCGAAAAGCAGCAGCCACGACCGGAATTCGATCCCGCATACTTGGCACAGAAGTCGAGCGCTCTAACCACTGCAACATCACGGCAGGTTACAACGTGCCTTCCACCACGTTCTTCGCCAAGCTAGGCTTCTCCCATCTTTTCTTTGTTCTGTGTCATGTCCTTCATTTCATTTCTTTTTTTTTGTCACAAGTCGTCCCGTGACTTGTTTCCACACAGGAGGGAAAATGCATGGGAGCACGCACCTGGTCGACCTCGATTTCTGTGAGTCGGCCCGATTCGTCGGGATCCTTTCCATTGAACACGGCGCCCACGGTGTCGTACTTGGTAGTGATCTTCTCGATGCCCATCTTGTGCGAGTTCTTGACGATGTCCGAGGAGCAGTAGATGAGCGCTTCGCTGCCAGCCATCTCCTCGGCGCGCCACTCAGAGCACGCCAGCTGGTCTCTCCACCCTGGTTGTCTGGGACTGCTGCTGCTGCTGCGGGGTGTCACTGCGTTGCACTCCGTAACGGTAGCATTGATACCTGCGAAGAGAAAGGAGGCAAAAGACAGAGGATGTCATGAGTTAAACTTCCTTATGAGCCGACAGCTTCGGAGCAAATAAGTGACCAGCCCAGCAGCATAATTGTTCAGAGGAAGCCACACAATGTCATGTTCAAATAGTGTATAAAGACTGCGCACCAGTAGTAAAATGACCTGTAAGGGACACTTTGCCACATAGGAAAATATGCACGAGATATATTGATATAACGCTGATTTAGATCCAGCTGTTTATTGTGACGAATGAAGTACATACAGCTCCGAGTGCGAAGGATGAAATGACCAATTTTCTTAGTAGCTTCATGGCTTCTGAAAATGGTTGCGTTTAATATATTCATCTCAGTGCAAAACACACACCAAGCAAAGGAACACAAGAAAGGAATACACAGCTAGGACAAAAATACAGGTGTTTTTCACAACTGATTTACTGAATAAAGGATCAAAACATAATTACAAGATATGCTTTGACATTTCATTCAATTAATCAGCTGTGGATAGCAGCCTTATTTCCTCCTGCGTGTTCCTTTTCTTTGCCTGATGCGAGCTTTGCGCTAATAACATTAATAATTGGTTCACAGGAAAGGAAATGTGCAGTATCTGTCACACTTGTTTCTGTGGACACCTGAACCGCGCCGTAAGGGAAGGGAGGAAAATGGGAGCGAAGGCGGAAAGAGAGAAAGGGGTGCCGAGGGCACTGATATCGCGCAGCACATGGACGCCACTTCGTTTCGCCTCCATCGAAACGCAGCCGCCGCCGGTCGGGATCGAACCCGGGTACTCCGTCACAGTAGTCGGGCGTCTTACCCCTGCACAACCGCGGCCGGGCCAAGTTTTGCGCTAAATGAGATCAATATATATGGCTAAAATCAACTACGGGCCATTAGACACTCTGATCAACGCGGTTCTGAAAGCGTTCGGAAGCCATGTGACAGAGCGAACACAACCACGCTCTATAAATGAACGCTGGACGCCACAGTGACGACAGGTAGAACGAACTGGGCACATCGAGAAAGTCACTTGGCACCACTTACGCCCAACTTCACGGCAGTAGCAGGCACTAATATGCCGGGGAATCCTCGGCGCCAAAACGAAAGCGGGAGATCGCATTTGACTGGCTTCACTCTCCGAAACGAAACAGCAGAAAAGAAACGCATTCGTGGATACATCCATGTGTAAGATAGCTCTTCGTATACGCCCCTCCCCCCCCCCCCCCCCCCCCTTCCCTCCAACCGGGACGTCGAGTTCGCCGAACTGCCAGCGAAAAATGGAGGGCGAGCCCACTATATGCGTTGAAAAGAAAGGCTGTAGCTATTTACACGCGCCTGCTGCAGTAGCTGCATCTCACAGTAAGCAAGGACAAATCTGTGCGTCTACCGGAGGCTAGAATCGATTTTGAAACGACAACTCACGACACGGAACAAGACACGGAGGATGGAGTAGGAGAGCAGGCATTCCGCGCACAGTCGCCTATCGGATCCCTGCTGCATGCCACACAAAATGAGAGTGCCGATTCGTGACCCGCTGCTTACTCGAAAATAATATGTTTGGAACTGCGGCATTGAGTATTTCTCAGTGGCTTACAAAAGTCGCTTACGCGAAAAAAAAAAAAAGAAAGAAAGAAAAAGAAGCCCCGTTAAGCGAGAGAAAGGATAATTCTGGCCCTCCAAGGCGTGGGGGCAGAGGGCAAAGTTCATCGAGTCAGAAGGGCGGGGGCACCTCTGGTTCTCTGGAAAAACCGGCGGCGGTGGTCCGATGGTGGATGAAGCGGCGCCAGAAAGCAAACCGCCGTGAGGCGTGACTGCATGACGGCCGACGGGCCGGAACGAGGGCTGGTGCATTGCAATGCGAGCAGCGAAAGAACACAACTGGAATTTTCCCCAGTATTTTTCTTCGCTTTCTTAGACTTGGCGGAATGCGGAGCCTCCCGGATTCCGAAGGAACAGTGGTTCTTCGCTAATTTCGAACCGATTGTTTAGGCCGGGTACCATAGAGTGTGTTAAAAAGCCCCCCCCCCCCCCCCCCCCCCCTCAATTAGAGCTCTGCGTCCAAATAAATATCCGGACTAATTCAAGTCAGAACGTTCGAGAGTGGGCTGTGATTTCGTCACCCGAAGGGCGATATGTCACTGCAATGCGAGCAGCAGAAAGCAGAGTAAATTTTCGGTATGCTTCAAGCTCGAGCAGTCAATTGCGTTTTCATCACCACAAGTCTGCAAAGGAAAAATAAAGGCTCTCGAGCGCTGGCCTTCCTTGATAGAAAAGCCAGATGCTCGACCGATAGCAGTGAATTCAGACGCTAGCATATTATGGTCGTCATATCCCAGTAGGTACACAGTATTCAACATCACTCATACTTAAGTGAACTCAATGGACATCACAACGCCAGTGGACATCTCATGGACGTTCTGGACGTCTGCTTGAGATCCAGCGGCTCTGTAATGTCCAGTGGGAAGGAAGGGTAACTCATTCCGGCGACTGCATGGCCACATGGGCCCGCTTGCGAACCCTTGCACGAAACATTCGTATCCTCTGAGGGACCTCTGGAAGGTACAGACACAGTAAGCGCCTGTGTGCGATAACGGATCCCTGTGCGAGAGATAAAAGCCATTCCATATTGTAAGACTTCGTTGCTACTTCTAGCGCGACCGCTGCATGCGCGAAGGGGTGCAAGCGCGAATGAATCCGAAACTATGCACCCACTGCTACAACGACGAGGTATGAACAAGTGAAAGCCAGTCTGTTGTCACTCCCTTCGACATTTTTTTTTTTTATTCTGAACCATTTGCATTTTTCTCTTCGTTAACAGCACAGCGCTGTGTTCCCGCTTTTCAGGAAGACAGTTCGGCGGAAGACAAATCTGATTGGGTCAGGCGACAAAATTCAAGATTTATGCAAACACCACGGGAAATGTTAATTTAGAAGCGTCGTGCTTGCAGCGTTTGAACCAAAATCTACGTACTCTCTGAATGCACACGGCAAGTCGCTGTATGGCACGACCCGAAAAGTTTCTCATTAGATTCACAGTAGGGTACAGTAAACAATCGACACGGGGAAGTGCTGAATGGGGCCTTCCTGTCACGTGTTTATGCAACATTATATAAAAATAAATTCACACTGGCAGGAGCAGTGAGGTAAATAAAACAAATAATAAAAGTAAAGAAAAACAAAAATAAAATAAAAGAACAGAAAATATCTGTACATCGGATGGAATGTACAACAAGACATAAAATTTGGGTGAAGTTATGGTTGGTTGGTTGGTGGGGTTTAACGTCCCAAAGCAACTCAGGCTATGAGAGACGCCGTAGTGGAGGACTCCGGAAATTTCGACCACCTGGGGTTCTTTAACGTGCACTGACATCGCACAGCACACGGGCGCTTTTGCTTTTCGCCTCCATCGAAAAGCGGCCGCCGAGGCCGGGATTCGATCCCGCATCCTTGGGAACAGTAGTCGAGCGCCGTAACCACTGCGCCACCCCGGCGGGGTGGGTGAAGTTATAACACCATCGCCAATAATTCTGTTCCAAAGTATATGTACAACCATAGCCTCCTTTGGTACAACGCACCGCCAATACGGTCCCACTTCCAATTCCTTCAGAGCCTGCTGTGGATGGGAATATAAAATATTTATTGCGTCTCTCTCTTTTTTTTTTTTTTTCATTGCAACACATTTTCTTCAAATCCGCGTGCCTCTTACCCCACGCGATTATTCAGACGTTCCAAGCGCGTCTTATACTAAAAAGAAAAGGCAGTTTTCACAGTCGAAGCACAGAAAAAAAGCAGTCAAGTGTCCTGCCGTGTTTTATTCACAGGCATATAGATCTTTTCAGACACTGTGTAGCTCTCGCATCGGTATCAAACCGAGAGGCCCCCCATGTGTTTCACATGCTGCGTTCGTTTCTTCCTTCAAACCTTCCAAGTCGTGAGCACCCCTATCGCGAAACCGGACGGCAGAGACCTCCTGACCCCGATTCCCTGTGGCGACAATCCTTTTCCAACGACGCACTTTTTTTTTCTTCGAATTTTCGTTGGGCACGTTCAAAAAAAAAAAAATCGAAAACGTGATTCGAAAGGACTGAAATATCCGCGCAGCCCCGCCAAATCTAGCGAAAGGCGAACATCGTATAAAAACTTCCAAGCTTTTCGAAACCGCGAGTGCGATCGAGGCGTGCCTTTATGACTTGAACCACGAACGTGAGCGAAAGATATCGCTAAAATCTCGGCGCGACGAATAGAAACAATATTTTTTTTGCTGAATCAGCTTCTATAGCACGTCGACGCATGCGCAGTTAAACGTCGAATTTACAGCGACGATTTCTCCTGAGCGCACTTCACAGTGACATCGCCTTCTGGCCTTTGATACAGGATGAAAACGAACTGACTTCAAAAGAAGCGACTGGCATGGTCGCAGGCAAAAACAGCCAGCGCCGCCTCGTATGTCTTTGAGATGAGGCGCTGGCAGAAAATGGCGCTCCAATACGTCCCATTTTGCTCCCGGCAGGAGCAGACAGTTTATCAGTGTCCTCGATACTTTATATAACAGCAGGTGTGCACTCTAATTACTCCTGAGATGCACCTGTCCACGCTGTCATATCAGTGTGTCGTATATAGCGAATGATAGTTCAGGGGCCTCGGATGGGCAACAAAAGAGTATATGGCGCATAAAAGGAAGGAAAGAAGAAAGGAAACAATTAAGCGCGCGAAGAGGTGGCGCCGGGCCGCGAGAGAAGCGAAAAGACGAATGGGGAGCCTTGAAGGCAAGGACTTTCGGCCATTTGTCTGTCGCGGACCGCCGGCGCCGCCTGGCAGCGCATCCTGCCAGCCACGTGCGTGGTCGGGGCACGGCTGCCCCGGGAAAAAGAAATATGAAGGAGCAAAACATAATGCGAAGCACAAACGATTGGAACGATTGGCCCAATCCTGGTACTGTGTTGGCAATGTTGGTCCATTATCGGACCAATGCATTGCCAACGTTGGGCCGTGGTTTGAGCTGATTGAATGGGCGAAGGACCACACGTGCAGGAAAACACCTTTCCACCCAGGTGGACGTCACTGCTTGGGCCTACGGAGGCAGTGGTGCCACTTGCCTGTGCGCAGGAAGTTGTAGGGAGGATAAAAGCAAGAAATGGAGTTGCTGGGTTTTTGGTGCTACAGTGGATTGTCCGGCACTGCCTAAAATGCGGGTATAGGTATTCCTATAGAGTGCAGAACCACGCATTCCTTGAGGCTATTGTGTGTATACTCTTGCAAATACAGGGGTGCTCCACAGCTATTTAGGTGGTGGTGGGCTCACACTGACGGAGGTGGGACCATTTCAGGACGTTCGATGTCCGCATTGGTGCTCATTAATTAGGGATATAAGCGGCAGACTGAACCATGCACAGGTGCTCGTGCTGTGCTCTTGCGTGCGTGCGCGATGTGAAATACCAAAAATTACAAAAGAGGAAATAATTAAAAATTGGTAAAACAAAATTCACTAAAGCCCCTCAGAGATCACCAGTAGTGCCGACACCGGAACTCAACCGTATAATGCATTCAATATGATTTTGATGGGTACACCTTAACTGCTTCAATGGAACACGTCTCATTAGGACTGTATATATTATATATATATATATATATATATATATATATATATATATATATATATATCCCTAGTGAAAAAAACCCTGAGTCACAATAACCTCCATACAGATTTCTCATACTAAACTCATACAAATCTCATATCATACAAATATCATTCAGCGTATGAGGAATATATGATCTTGTATGAGATTTGTATGAGTTTAGTATGAGTTCAGTATGAGAAATCTGTGTGAGGTTGTTGTGACTCGTACGGTTTTTTCGCTAGGGTAGTCAGAACTTTTAACCTCAAATGGAGCTCTGACTGTGTGTTAATTAACACGAAGGAACATTTGAAGGAAATCTGCCCCCGAAAAAGAAGCCACAAATCAAGCTAGCGCGCCGCGCTGCTGTCGTCAGGCCGCTAACAGTAGTGCAACTAAGCTTGCCCGGAAGATATAGAAAGCCCCCCCCCCCCCCCCCCAAAAAAAAAAAAAAAAAATACACATTAAATAAGACTTTACAGTGTAGGAATCACAGCTTATAAAAAAATTTGCGCAATTTTTCTCTTAGGTCAAGGAATAGCTCTTTATTAAATAAACACGGCACAATAAAGCTCGGACTAGAGGACTTCAAGAAGCTTGCCGTTACCTTAAGTCGGGAGTCTTCACGAGTTCGTCCACTGAGACAGTCCTGGAACCGCGGACTAGCAGAAAAGCGAAGTCAACTGGAAAAGGCAAAATGCTCTTCTTCATGGCCAACGACAGGCTATGTCACTGCTTCTTCCACGTGACATGGTACCTTCATCTGCGTTAATTCTAGATCTCTGGTGGTCTAATAATAAGTATAAAAAAGCACAAGATTACGCATGATGAAATAAAGTAATTAAGCTCGTATTTGAGAACACCACGTGACCCCCCCCCCCCCCTTCTTTCATGCCCCACTAATTAAGTGCCGATTGCAGCCAGCGCCGGAATAAACAATTAGGCTCTTTTCGTACGGGAGCAATTAAGGAGCCACGAATAGAAATGGCCAGGGTGAGGCAAGAGAAGGATACTCAGTCAAGTGACAGCCGCTTATGCGCTAACTCATTTAAAGGACACGCCTTATTATTCAGCCATTCATTTTGTTTTATTTCTTGCCTGATCAAAACACGATCTCGAAAGCGGTTCAGAAGGACATCCAGCTGGAGCACCCATTCAATGCATATACGAACGAACCACTTTCGCTTTCCGCAAAGGAGTTGTGTAAGCGCGTAAAAGATGCTTCCATATGCTACGGTACTGCACACATGAAAGCATACGCAAATGGCGCCGAAAAAAGGATCTCATGCGGATTGCGCGAAATGTCCCGGAACGCGATGCGCCAACATCCCTCAAATATTGCCACGAGGAATTAAATTTGATATTAGTTCTGCCTCTGCCCACTTGCACGCTTTAATTGAATTTGGATCGCGACCGCTTCCGAATTGGGTCGTTAAAGTTAAGGATCCTTCGCGCAACGAATCGGCGTGCTATCCTCAAAGCGGGCTCTTTCTGTTCGCAACGCGGTACAATCGCCTGCCGCTGATATTGCTAAGTGAGTTCGATGGCTGTATCTGCACGTTCCAGGTATCACTGGTTTTTCGGAATGCGACATGTTCTGGCCAATTCCGAGACAGACTTGTCTTTTCTGTCTCATTTTCGCTCGTGACAGTATTTTCACTCAGCCAATGCGAGTAGCAAAACTATAGTGCCTAGAATATACCAGTATATTCTACCAGTATATACCAGTATATACTGGTATATTCTAGGCACTATAGCAAAACCACGTTATGCGCACGTGCCGCCGGATCCCTCAAACCCGAGGTAACAGGGGTAGTCAAAGGTTCTGAGGGCACAAGGTCTGATTCTGAGCAGCATAGTCAGACAACTACGATGGCCCCAAATCTCAAAATATTGTAGAGGGTAGAAGATGCATTTTTTTTTTAAATCTCTGAGGTAATTGATAGCTTTAGAGCGATCTCAAGTGCCAGAATATGCCGACCAGAAGCAGAACCAGTGGCCTGGGAATTTTTGACTACATCCGTACGTGTCTAGTGAGACGCGGCGGTACCCTCTGCAATTCCTATATATCGACACGCGAGGTGAGGTGAGGAGACTCCAGTACTCCCCTGATGGGGCTGGGACAGGTAGGTCACCGCCGCTTGCGGCGGGGGCTTGCCTGCCACCTAATTTTTATCTGTTGTAGGCCATCATTGCACCCGCCACCGCTTCGGTGGTGGACGACGGCTGTTGTTGCGACGCGCGTCTTTCTCTCCCTCTTCCTTTTCTTTCTTCTCTATTTTCTCTTCTGTCTGCCCGTCGCAGCGGAGGTGGCTCAGCTACAGAGCCAGTAGCAGGCCCGTGCATTTTCTTTTCCTTCTTCCTACAGCCACAACATAGTTTCGTCGCCAGACAATTCGGCGTAGCGCGTGGGGATGCTCGGTTTTCCCACCCTGCAATGCTGGGGCGGCATTAACAGTGCTATTGATCGATCCTCAGATAGGCCGCCCAACTAACCGTATGACGACAATCACATGAGTGAGGTGCGCAGTGCGTGACAAGTCACTGGAGGGCGCCAGAGGTGCGGCAGCCGTAGCAAAAGGTGTCATCCCGACAGCGAAAGCATCGAATTTTTGCCACAACGGCGAGGAAAGGTGGGCCGTTCGAGTAAAGGAAGAGGAGAATCTTCAGCAGCCTGCGGGCGTGAGGTGTATGAAACGAAGAACGAACGAACTGCGCCCTGTCGCGAACGCAAATTATCACGAAGTGCACGTAATTAGCGAGCGGAGCAGCAGGTCTGAAGAGAAGCAGATAGCGTCGATTGAAGAATGAGCCGTGGTTAGTGTGGGGGCAGGCAGAGGTGAATTTGCAAAGGTGCAGAACGACTTTACGCCCCTTTTAGCGTGCGCGCATCGCTCACCGAAATACCCCTTCACATTCAACAGACTTAAACGTGCCCTGTTGACATTATACCGAAAGTTGGCAGGCGTCCCTTGGCGAACTAGAATTCACCTACACCCCGCGGGGGGGGGGGGGGGGGGGGGGGGGGGGGGGGGGGGGGATGCACAATATGGATTTCAAGAAAGTGCACGCCCAGGCAGCGAAACTCCATTTGTCAGCGGTATACGTGAACGGGCTGCCAAGCGAAGTTTCGCAAGTAGGCAGTCATTTCGAAAGAAGCGATCACAAGAGCGTGCGTCGTATACGGCACACATCTAGCTCGTTTCGTGGCGCCGCTTTCAGCTGGTCTCCGAAATGACATGCTGAATGCAAGCAAGAACCATACGTAAATAGAAATACGCAAATTCCCACTCATGAATTAAGTTTACTAAAACTTCTGCATTGGAGCGAAAGAAAGGAAATTGTGCGTCCAAAAGAAAGCTATTTCTAAAAAATGTTCCCAAACTTCTAGCCAACCCCTACGGAGCCAAGTGACAGCGCGAGCGACAGCTATGCTCATAGTGCGTCCTATACACCAAGGGCGGCCCGAACAGCGAGATAACCGGTGATACACAATAGCCGAGAATGAAAGCAGAAAGACAAAGGCATGGGGAAGAGACAAGCATTTCTTGTTTCTCGCCGAAAATGATCGGCTGAATTCAGCGCAGTGGTGTCTCGCCGTTTTTTCCTTCAAGTCTTGAACCCGGGTATAGGCCGATCATTCACTTTTGCGGACTCTCAAGCCATCTACTCTCCCCCCAATGAACTTCAGTAGAGTACTTTAGACAGCCCAAACGGAGTCTACAGCTGCAGCGGACTGTATATTCACGGCCCGACACTACTTGTTGCTCAACTTATAGGCAACCAGTGAACAAGGGCAATTTTCGATCACGACCCATTACGACGGCGAAGACGCTTATTCATAAGGATGGAAAGATTCCCGCTAGTGCCATTGTGAGTGACCGCAAATGTCTTTTGTATATTGCTCGTGCCTTGTGCATTCTCGGCGGAAACCCCCCGCGTGCGGCGGGAGCAGGCTATGCAATCCGGAAAAGGGGCCGTCCGTTTTACTAAACGCCCGTTGAGTGCGCACTAAGCCGCGTGCGGACGGAAGCGGCCGCAGAAAAGAAGCCGGCAGGAAAGACGGGCGGTGATGAGATGAGCGGCACCGTCGGCAGGCGTCTGGCCCACCTTGAACCACCGTAGTCGTGAGGCGGGGAAAAAACTTGGCAGCGGGGGGCCTTGAATCACCGCTCTTCCCCTCACCCCAAATTGCGGCAGCCCAAGCAAGGTGAGGAAAGGTGTATACGTATGCACGCGAGGGCGGAAGAGCGCAGTTGCACGTACTGCTGGGTGAGCTCATTCACCTGGAGCGGCCGTGCACGGATGCTGCAACCAGTAACGCGAGCTTATTTATTAACAAGCACGTTTCCATTGTTTGCGTGTTCGAGTCGAGATACACACGCCTCTGGAAATGATGCAACTGCGCGGAGAATGTGCGCGAGCTCCCACGTAGTGCGTGTTACACTAAATAGTCTATAACCAAGTCTTCCGTATGCAATTTGACTAAACATAAAGCGCACAGGAAGACACACTCAAGAGAAGAAGACACACGAAGAAAGACACAGTGAAGTTGCAATGCACCATCTAGCCCATCTTCAAGTTTTGTTAAACTATCTTCCGTATGCAAGTATAGCCTTTCACTGCGGCGATACTTCTCAAAATACGACCAAAGGGAAAAGAAAAAGCAAAATAAGAAGTAATAATTTGCAACACTTGTTTCTAAGAGATCCCCCTGTAATGGCTTCCTGTTCGGGGAAGTTTTCGACGCTATCCTAACGGAGCGCAGACAGCAAGCTGATGCGGTTCTCCCTATAATCCATTCATGACTACGCAGACTCTCAGGCGTAATGTATAGTTTGCAAACGTCGGCTGCTTGTCTATATGCTAGAAAAATAGCTAGGTGGTACTGTGTGTGCTTCCAGGAAAACAGTTCGCTGAAACCACCGACCGTTGCCAGCTCCGAAATTTGAACCTGTCATTGCGCACGCCAGCACCGGTTATCGCATCGCGCACCATCCGCAAACTTGCGGATGATGATGATGATACTACTACTACTACTACTACTACTACTACTACTACTACTACTACTACTACTAATAATAATAATAATAATAATAATAATAATAATAATAATAATAATAATTGGTTCATAGGAAAGGAAAGGCGCAGCATCTGTCACACTATAGTTCTGTGGACACCTGACCCGCGCAGTAGGGAAGGGAGGAAGGTGGGAGTGAATGTAAAGAGAGAAAGGGGAGCCGTAGTGGAGGCTGCGGAATAATTTCGACCACCTGAGGATCTTTAACGTGCACTGACATCGCACAGCACACGGATGCCACTTCGTTTCGCCTCCATCGAAACACTGCCACAGAACGTGAGGAGAGCAGGAGAGCAACACCCGACTCCGAAGACTAGGAGAGATGCAGACACGTGACGTCAGAGGTGCGAAAGGCGAAAAGCGCGAAGTAACGACGAGAGTGTCGAAAAGCGCGCTGCCGGCAGAAGCAGCGAAGACCGCGGAACCTCGCGCGAGCAAGCGAAGGTCCGAGGAGGTCGCTCTGCCCAGCGTTCCGTGCTTAGGGGAGGGAGTTCCAAGGTCTGCGGTGTTGTGTACAGCGCGGTCATGAGAAGGGAGGTCGCTGCTGAGTGCTGACAATGGCGACGATGAAGCCTGCTTTGTACACGCGCAGTGGGGTCACGACCCTCGTTTCCTGCCGCGTGTTGGCACGTGGTACGAGCGCGAATTCCTGCTGCTCGCATTGCAGTGATTCGAGGCCTCGTATCGAAACTGCTCTAAACAACGTTCGCTCAGGGCGAGGGGCCAGTGCAAGAACAGATGGCTAACATCGCTGGTCAGGGTTCTGATCGTTAGCGTTATTAGGTTACTGTACCAAACAATACACTTTACTGGTTTTCACAGTTATGTTCTGCGGCAGCCGCTATATACATTGAGCAACAACAGCAACAAAGTATCAACATCAGCACACGGGCGCCATGCTTTTCACCTCCATCGAAAATGTGTCGCCGATGCCAAGATTCGATCTCGTATCGCGAACGCCCCATACCAGTGAGACACAGCGGCCTGGTTCACAGGTAGACAAGGACATCCGTTCACGGTCCAAAGTCAACCGTATCGACGAGTCGACGTAGTATATAAAATCCACAGCAGAACCGACACTGCTGGGAGAGGCGAAAACGAAAGTATAGGGGGGTGGGGGAGGGGGCATTGTGCTAAAGACGTCGAAAAGTCTCGATATCGATAGCGTCGCTGCGGAGGTGAGCGAACTGCACGATCGTTTACGGCGCGTCTCCTTATAATGTTTCCCACCGCTAAGGCGTGGTCAGGTGACAGTCGTGACTGTTGGCCTCCAAATGCATCGTAGATTGGGCCAGTGTACTGGTTACTGTAGAGTTAAAGAACACAAAATACTACATCCTCGCGCTATTACACAGAACTAACACAACGCACAGACAATGCATATTCGATACCACATAGGGTCTTTGCTACGTTAAACGGTGTTCGCAGCATTCAGTGTGCGCTGCCTATCAAAGTCAACGACCAGAACCCAGAACAACTCTCGTATTCGCGGCGTCGTTCGGTTCGATGGAACACACGCACAGCACACGGCCGCCTTGCTTTCCGCCGCTTTTCGTTGGAGGCGAAAAGCAATTGAAGGCGCCCGTGTGCTGTGCGTTGTCAGTGCACGTTAAAGAACCCCAGGTGGTCGAAATTTCCGGAGTCCTCCACTACGGACTCTCTCATAGCCTGAGTCGCTTTGGGACGTTAAACCCCACAAACCCCCACAAACACTTCAAAGAAAGAAAAAAAAAAGCAATATCTGTCACACTCTTCCCGTGGACACCTTAACCACGACGTAAGGGAAGTTAGGATATAGGGGAGCGAAAAAAAGATAAAAGGAAGTGCCGTAGTGGAGGGCTACGGCATAATTTCGATCACCTGGGGCTCTAAACGTGCACTGGCATATCACACAGTACACGGACGCTCCGAGTTTCGCCTCCATCAATTAAAGCACCACCGCAGCGTAAGGGTTCGAACCCGGGAACTGTGAATCAGTAGCCGAGTGGCTTAACCATTCAGTTGGTTTTGTGGGGTTTAACGTCCCAAAGTGACTCAGGCGCTATGAGAGACGCCGTAGTGGAGGACTGTGGAAATTTAGACCACCTGCGGTTCTTTAACGTGCACTGACAACGCACAGCACACGGACGCCTTGATTTTCGATCGCCTCCATCGAAAAGCGGCTGCCGCGGCCGGGATTCGATCCCGCACCCTTGAGAACAGTAGTCGAGCGCCGTAACCTCTGCGCCACCCCGGCGGGTTAACCGTTGAGTAGGTGCGGCGGGTCGCTTCGAAACGAACCTCTCACTTTCGCGGGAACATCATCGCCATCGCCTTACAACTCCCCGAAACTCGCGCACGCAGTCTCTCTCGCTGCAAGTGTCATCCTGACCTTCGCCAAAGCAGCGGGCGAGAGCGAGAAGCGTGTTCGGCTGCCTCCGTTGGCACACAACTCACGCAGCCCGGCAAGCACGCGTGGTAACGAAAAAAAAAAAAAAAAAAAAAAAAAAAAAAAAAAAAAAAAACAGCGTTGTTTCCAACTTGCGCATGCGACGAAGCGCGCGCTGCTTGTTGCGGCTGGCTCGGATCGTGACTCGTGCGCGTGAATAACAGACCATGGCTTCGCACGAGACCCCCTGCCAGACAGCGTGTCCAGTCCTTTTGCTTTTCTGCAACGTTTCTGGCGAAGCAGATCTGAACGCCGAATGAGATAGGCAAGACTGTCGTGTTCCCACGAGGGCGAGATACGCAACAGCGTTAACTATTAAACCTAAACCATGCGCAGTTTTCCTCAAAGGAGGCACCCCGTACAGGTGTCAGGCGGGCGATCGACTCGCTAGTGACCTCGCAAAAGTGGGCGGCGTAAACAAGAACGGTTTAGAACTGCTTTGAGAAGAACCAGCTGCTGGGTGACAACGAGTAGCGGTACGTGAGAGACGCGAGTGTCGTGGAATCCGTACACACGTCGACACGTTTTTTTCAACTCCCCGCGCCTGGTCCGACCTACACGCAACAATCTTCTTTTGGTAGCAATGCAACGCCGGCTGACTATCACAGCGAATCTAGGTGACCCGAGAAGCGGCCGCGGTACCACGATAAATAGATGAATAAGGAAATTACGAGGCCAACGGACCGTCCCGGTGACAGAATCTGCAGTTAGGTTAGCACTCATAACATCATAACCACTCTGGCAGCCTGTAGCAAGAAACGACTCATTCGAGAGAACCTCCTCACTTCGAGAGAGGGATAACGAGACAGCCGACGTAAGCTGTT